>NW_022196906.1:40445839-40484335 GCF_008632895.1 Mastomys coucha | reverse complement strand
TGCCTGCCTCTGCCTCCCAAGTGCTGGGATTAAAAGCGAGCACCACCACTGCCCGGCCATGGACCTCACTCTTGTGCTTTGAAAACCCCTAACCCCCAGCTCCATCTTCTAAGAGCAGGTGCCCTTGTCATCTGCCTGGTGACACAGTCCTGCCTGGGCTCTGGGTCATTTAATGTATTAAATGTGAGCTCTCATTGAATAGCTCACTCAGACCTTAAACTTCTGATTCTCCTGCCTCTACCTCGTGAATGGTAGCAATACAGTCATGTGTTACCACACCTGATTTATGCCACTCTGGGTATCAAAACCATGGCTTTGTGCATGTTGGGCAAGAATTTTACCAGCTGAGCTGCATCCCCAACCCCCATAGCTCTTTCTTTTACATAACAGATAACTTGCCAGGTAAAAATGAAGGATGCAGAGCAAGGGAAAGGAAACTAAGTGGGAAGGTAGCCCACTGGGCTGATCCAGGGCTTAGTCTTTCCGGTTAAAAGACAGGAGCAATGGAACAAAGCAACTGAGGAAACAAGAGTGATGACCAAGGTTAATGGATTCGTGAGCTCGACGGGGTCATTTGGTGCCCAGATATTTGACTCACCGTCCTTCTATAGGTATCAGTGAGAACCTTCGTAAATGAGATAACCATTGCACTGGAAACTGTATAAAGCAAAGCATTGTCTCTCCCCTATGGATGAGTCCCATTCAATCACCAGAAGGCCCCACTAGAACAAAAGGATCAACCTACCAGTGAGAAAGGAGAACTCTTGCCTGATGGCCTTCAGGCTCAACCCTGGGTCTTTCTGGACTCAGACTTGAACTTGAATACTGACTGACATTCTTGAGCCCTGGGTGGCTTTCACACTGGAATTTATACCATCAGCTCTCCTACATCTCTAGTCTTCCCCACTTCAAGTTTGGGGACTTCCTGGCTTAAATAGTCACATGACCTAATTCTTCATGATGCATTTGTAATGAATCTGCTTATTACATTACACATATTAGTTTGGTTTCTTCAGTGAATCTTTAGTGATCGAATGACAGACCAAAGGACTTAAACAGAATGGGAAAGGAAGGAAGGACTGGAGAGACCTGTCAGTTCCTTCCTAGGCATGATGACCAAGCGCTTGAAGAGAAGAAACAGTCCCACTAATGGTTTCAAAGGAACCTGACCGAGAAGGCATAGCCATGGGAGCATGTGGCAGAGTCTCCCCCTACTTTGGGGACCAGGAAACAAAGAGTTTGGCCAAAATCAGAGATAGGTATCACCTTCAAGGCCTGTCTACAGTGACCCACTTCTATCAGTGAGACTACAGACCCAAAGGTTCAACAGCCTTGCATGGCACCAATGACTGGGAAACAAGTGTTTGAACACATGAGCCAGTTGGGAGTATTCATTCTCAAACTTTAAACAGCAGGTAAAGAAAACAAGGGGACCCCACACACACCCATGAGAGCAACCAACAGACTTCTTAGAAAAACTTGTGAAGTTTTGGTAAGGCACTGTAGTTTGAATGTAGCATTTCAGAAACAATTTTGGGCAATAAAGCCTCAATGTCACCGTAGGAGTGGCCTCCTAGAGTGGAGCAATGATGACCTATGTTTGAGGAGCAGAGTGGACAGATTGGCTAGGATTTTGGATGAGTCTTCCATACGGTCCCAGAGCTCTGGCATATGGCCAAAGGACACAACAGATGCCGTGTGTTCAGTGGACGAGGACGAGTGACCGAAGGACCAGTGGGTGACCACAGCAAGGGAGGAAAAAGAAAATTAAAGCCAAACAACGCTAGCATCTCAAGGGAACTCCTTATTCGTGGGCCCAGACCTGGCTCTGGAGCATGAGGAGAATGCCAACTCTACCCAGTCATGAGGCACATGGCCAGGGAAAACAGTCTTCCACAAAGAAAGCTGCTTTCCCAGTTAAAGTCAGGAACTTTCAGAGACAGTGGAGGGTGGGAATATAGGAATACGTATGTATATGTTCAAGGGGTATCATAATGCAGTGGTAATTGCTTGGGAAGAGAGGAGACGGGCGAGGGAAATCATTATGAGAGCATGTAAAGAAGTACAGATTGATGGGGGAGAAAGGAAAAATGGTAGCAGAGATGGCCTCCCATGCAATATGACAGAAGCAATACAATGCATTTACCAGATTTCATGTCATCCACCTCTCCCTGGGCACACAAGCACCACTAAATTTCCCAGTTTTCCTTGAAATATAATGGAGGGAGTATGTCTAGATCATAGTTGATGCATGTGAGCAGAGGTGGTCTGTGCCGCTTCTTAGCTTGGCAAAGGTCCTTCTGTGTTCTTAGTATGACAGCATCATGATACAGAGAAAGCAAGGATCCCACATCATTCCTAAAGCAGAATTTCCATGAGCCACCTTGACGTTAGTCCAATGGTACAGCCACAGGGATTAGAGCTGACTGTTCAGTAGCACAGCCAACCCTGGTGACACCCAGCGATGCATAGCTGAGAGCCTTGGTGGGACATGGATGGCTCCATGGGAGTCAGTTCTCTGCTCACAGGGCTAGCAGAGGAGGGAGGGGTAGAAGAGTGGTTCAGGGAAAAAGTAAAGAGAAAGATGGCTGGAAGACGCAGACCTGTCTGGAAACACTAAGCCACACCAGGGCTGGCCAGCCTCCAGCTTCACGTGCTCCACTTAGAAAGAGGGAACCAACCTGTTACTGAAAAGATTAAACATTTAAAAATGAAAAGGATTTGCGGTTCTCAGTCTATCACAAATGATCTATGGGGACAGGGACGTTTAACCTGTGTCCCCCATATCTCCATATCTGCAAGATGATCAATTTATTCTTTATTCATGCCACGGCCATACAACAACTAAACACATTCCAGACACTTTGCTAGGTGTGAGGACTATCCAAAAGCAGGATAGTCTCCTGCCCACAGACTCATGTAGCTCCCCAAAAGGGAAAGCACTTTGATGAGACACCCTGGATTATTCTCCTTACTAGAGCACTCACATGCAGCCAGGGTTTCTACCATAGTTTTTAATGCTCCTCAAAGGCTCTTCGGTTGAAGGCTTGGTCCTCAACCTTAGGTTCTGTCAGGAAGTGGGGGAATATTCAGTAAGGCCAGCTCTATAGGAGAAAGTTACAAGAAGGGGATTTTGAGATCCCAGCCCCTCCCCACCTTGCATTCCCAGACACCATAAGATGAGCTATTCTTCTCTACCACACATACACCTCCTGCTATAGTGTACTTCTGCCACAGGCCCAAATACCCAAGGCTACTAATCACCAACTACAACCTCTGAAACCATAAGATGTTACCTCCTAATCTGGTTTTCTTTAGCATTTTTGTCACAGCGATAGAAAGCTAACCTGGGACCTTCCTTGGAGGCCTCTTCTCTGGTCCCTTCTAGGACGGTTTATGATGAAAAGAGACTATGTATCTCAGTTGGTAGAAGGCTCACCTAACATACCTAGAATGCAGAAAGCCCTGAGTTTGATCCTAGCACCTCATTATGCAGGCCATAGAGGCAAATGCCTTGTAACCTCAGCATTAAGGAAACAGGCAAAGGATCAATTATTCAAGGCTATCCTCAACTCTATAGCAAGTCTGAGGCCAGTCTGAGATTTTGTTGCCAAAACAAAACAAAAAACGAAGAAAAAGAGGCCAAGTTTACTTGTGAGCGCTTTACTACCATCATTAGTCTCTCTCAGAGGAGTGACTGGCCACAAGGGAGCTGGGGATTCAGGAGAGGGACAGTTCAGTACCAAAAGTTTACAAATGAACAGTGTCCACCCTGGGGGACCTTGACTAGGTCTGGCACTACTGCTGAAGCACTCTGGGGGTCCTCAACCTAACCTCCCATCTCATCTCCACCCACCTCCCTCCCTTCCTGGTACCTTGCCAAGCTCCTCCCACTGTCTGGACTGTACTAGCTCCCTCCCTCTCACCACCTCCTGTTTCACTTCCCCTCTGGATCGCTCTCTCCTGTTGCTCAGGCTCCCTCAGGCTCACTCAGGCTCTGCCTCCTCCTTTCCTCTCTCCTCCCTATCTCAAACTCTCTCCCTCTTATGCAATCAAATCAACAAGTCCTTATTGAATACGAGCCCTGCTTTCTCTGCCTTGCCCTAGTAAGTCGGCCTGCTGCTGCCCTGTAGCCACCTCCGTTGCCCAGGAAGCAGCCCCCACAAGGCTGTCAGTCAGCACCAGGACCAAGAGATAAGGAGCTGAATGTGTCCCTCACCTAAATTCCAAAAACCAGCCAGCAGGCCTCCTCTCCCTCTGCTCTGCCTCCCTCCAGGCAGCCCAGAGAGCTTGCATTATTTAGAGAAATTATTTAGCATTCTGCTTCTGTCATTCCTTGCCATGGCATCAGGCCGATATGTGATAAAAATATCAACATTAAATCGACTCTGACAATTGCTCTTTACTTGCAGTGTCACCGGCGCTGGGACCTGAGTTGTCAGCTCCTGCAGGACCCCAAGGGCCAGTGGCAGCTCCTATGGAAACCTCTCAGGCCCAGTGCTTGGTGGCCAAAAGCAGTGGTCTTAAGGGACCTGGGCCTCAACCACTCCACGTCAGATCAACCCGGCTGCCTTAAAATCCCTTATTCTAGAAAACACCTATAAAAAGTTCTGGCAAAAATACTACTGAGGCATGAGAACATGCATGTCTTTCCTGTGAGCACCAGGTCACATGCAATGACTTGGTGTTCATGCCCAGTCTGGCAGAAGCAACTCACATCCTCACATTGCAGATTTGAAAGCTGAGGCTTGAGAGGGAAAAGGTTGAGTAGTTTTCCAGACCCACAGTAGCAAACAGGGAGCCTAGAGCAGGCCTCAGGGTCTATCTGCCTCAAACCCAAGGTACCACAATAATGAACCAGCAGATGGCATCCAGCCTGAGCCATTGAGCAGGACTGAGACGTCTCTGAAGGCAGAAAACAAAGCTGTCTCCCTGGTATCTCATTACTGGCTTGGGTGGCCAACCCATGTCCCCAGGAGACAGAGGGTGGACATCCTGATACCCTGTTAAAGGGGCAGGACCCTCCGAAGCTAGATGGATTCCCTCTAGCACACCTTGGGGGTAGGGGAGGGCAGGGAAAGAGTGGCCTTGAGCTTCTAGAATAGAGAGCAGGCCCTGATGACAGGAAAGACAAACCCATTGGAGACACAGGAGACAGTTGTGCCTTCCCGGGATACTTGGCTGACCACAGCCCTGGTGGTGTCCCCCTTTCCTGGGAACAGAACACTTAGTGACTGCTCAGCAAATGGTGGCTGTTGACCCAGGCTAGAGGGTGGTGATGGCCTCTGGAAGAAATCTTCAGGATATGAATGGATAGTGGTGGCCCTGGGACAAGGTCTCATCTAGTTCTTGAAAAAGAACCTATAGCTCCAGACAGTATAAAGTCAAAGTCAACCTGTGCTGGGCAGGCTAGTGCACACAATCCCAAGCCAGCACCCCAGACCAAGACAAGCTGATCATGAGATCAAAGTCAGCCTGGCTATACACACACACACACATACACACACACACACACACACACACATACTTTTATTAGATATTTTCTTTATTTACATGTCATATGATTTCTCCTTTCCCAGTTTCCCCTCCAAAACAAACAAAAAACAAACAAACAAACAAAACAGAAAACAACAAGAACAAACCCCTGCAGCCTCCCCCCTCCCCATGCTTGCCACCCCACCCTCTCCCACTTATTGATCCTGGCATTCCCCTACACTGGGGCACAGAACCTTCACAGGGCCAAGGGCCTCTCCTCCCATTGATGATCAACTTTGCAATCCTCTACTATACACATGCTGCCAGAACAATCAGTCCCACCATGTATAGTTCTTGGTTGGCGGTTGAGTCCCTGGGAGCTCTGAGGGTACTAGTTAGTTCATATTGTTGTTCGTCCTAAGGGGCTGCAAACCCTTCAGCTCCTTTGGTCCTCTCTCTAACTCCTTATTGGGGACCCTATACTCAGCTCAATGGATGGCTATGAGCCTCTACATCTGTATTAGTCAGGTAATGTCAGAGCCTCTCAGGAGACAGCTATATCAGGCTAGCTTGTCCTTCCTTCAGTCTCTGCTCCATAGTTAGTCTCTGCAACTCCTTCCATGGGTATTTTGTTCCCCCTATTAAGAAGGAATAAAATGTCCACATTTTGGTCTTCCTTCTTCTTGAGTTTCTTGTGGTTTGGACACACACACACACACACACATACGTACACACACATACACAGACACACATACATATGCATACATATACAGATACACACACATACACACATATACATACACATACACAAATATATACACACACATATAATTCAAGTACTTGGGATGTGGTCCAACGGCAGAGCAGTTGCCTAGCATGCAAAACTCCCTGAGTTCAAATTACAGCATTTCTGCACTTCAAGAGGAGAAAAAAGTCAACCATGTGGAAAGGGTTGCCAGCTCAGGTTACTGAGGCAGAGCTGTTCCCATGGGACTCAAAGGTCTAAGCTAAAGATGCCAAGAGTGCCATCTGACTCTGTGGGAAGCTGGGCTCACTGCCGAGTGTCATGTTTTAGAGGAAAATAGAATAGAAGTGTGGCCAGGATAGCAACTAACTTCAAATCTCACCATGGGAGAAATGTTGCAGGAACTGGGCCTATCTGATCTACACAAAACTTAGGAGGATAAACTGTCCAGAGCTGCAAAGGAATGCCTTGGCCTTAGAGGCCTTTGCAGTGAATGGTGGTTTGAATAGGTGTGTGAATGCTTAGTCCTTAGGGAGTGGCACTATTAGGAGGTATAGCCTTGTTGGAGTAGGTGTGGAAGTGTGTCACTGTTGAGGTGGGCTTTGAGGTCTCACGTGTTCAAGCTGAGCCTCGTGAGGCTGTCTCTCTCTGCTGCCTACGGATCAAGATGTAGAACTCTCAGCTCCTTCTCCAGCATGACGTCTGCCTGCAGGCCACCTGCATGCTTCCTGCCGTGACGATAACGAACTAAGCCTCTGAAACTGTGAGTCAGCCCCAGTGAAATGCTTTCCTTTATAAGAGTTGCTGTGGTCGTGGGGTCTCTTCACAGCAATGAAACCCTAACCAAGATGCAGTGAGTGGTTCTCACACAGAAGTTAGGTTGACAGACATGACACAGTGGTATTCCTTGACACTTTCCCACAGGGGCTCATGCAGATATAGCTCCTATCTGCATAGCTAACAGAGGAAAAGGAATGTACAAAAGTGCCACGGCTAGAGCTGGCCAGCCATGGGACTCTCACTACCCGCATGTCAAAGCCTGCAGTTGAGCTCTTAAAATGTACTTAATTTTAGGACTCTGAGGAACCTCATGGGTAGGAGTAGTGAGCCCTACCCCCACCCCATCACTAGTAATATGTAATGAGTGCATGAGGACTCAGGAGAGAAAAGCTGCTATAGATGTGCTCAAATATTAGGAAGCAACCTGGTCTCTTCCACCTCAGAGTTTTCAAGATTTTAGGCCTCTTCCTGAGAGAGCCAGAAGGGAGAGGCCAGGCTGTTCCACACAGGTGCATGTGTTGCAATGAGGCACCCTGTTGGCTCCATGGGGAACTGGAGAGGTCTGTTTAGCCAGCCTTTCACAGCAGGGCTTCTGTGAGTCCACTCACTATGCTATGGGAGACCTAGACAACACCAGATCACGACGGTCCCCTTAGCCTCCCACCCCTGCTGAGAATAAAGCTTCCAAATGGACTAATGAAAATCACCCAAATTGAGTTCAGTCGAGCAGCAGAAAAGAGGATGGATGCCATTAATTATCCTGAGCTGGTCCTCAAGCATCATCCCCAAAACACAGCCATGCTCTCTGGGCACACAGTGGCAATTAGCCATGTGATATTTGGATAGTGTCCAAATAAAACGTCCATGTTCTGTATAGAGGGTATATGGGGCATATGAGGAGGGAGCCTTGGGTTGGCCCTGCAAGATTGTCCCAGCATGGCTGATGGAAGAGCCAGGAGAGGAGGCACAAACCTGAGCTTATCTGCTTGCTGTCTGTGGGGCTGGAACTCAGTTATTTTGTATTGTTGAACCTCTATGCCTGCCTTAGTTAGGATTTCTATTGCTATGATGAAACACCATGACCATAAAGCAAGTTAGGGGAGGAAAGGGTTTATTTGGTTCATACTTCGAGATCACAGTTCATCATTGGAAGAAGTCAGGACAGGAACTCAAGCAGGGCTGGAACTGGAGTCAGGAGTTGATGCAGAAGCCATCTGTGGAGGGATGCTGCTTACTGGCTTGCTTCTCCTGGCTTGCTCAACCTGCTTTCTTATAGAACCCAGGACCACCAAACCAGAGAAACACCACTCACCATGGGCTGGGCCCTCCCCCACTGATCACTAATTGAGAAAATGCCTTACAGCTGGATCTCATGGAGGCATTTCTTTAAGTGAACCTCTTTTCTCTGTAATGACTCTAGCTTTGTTAACACACAAAGACAGCCAGTACAATACACTCAGCTGGGATGTAGACCAGTTGTTTGCCATGCTCATAAAGCCTCAGGTTCATTCCCTAACATTGCATGAAACAGATCTCATGGGCTTTTTAGAAGACTTCATAAGACAGCAGGTAACACAGGCATGGATATCCTGTGAGACCCAGGGAAAGACACGGGACATGGGAAGCTTCATTCTCTCTCTGTAAAAGAACTTTGTCTTCACATCTTCAGGACTTAAATACTCACATCAAAGCCTGCTGTGGCCAAGACAAGCAAACTCCAAACTTAGGACCTTGGTGTAGTGACCATTTTCCACCCATGAGACCCAGACTCCACCCCTGCAAATGCCATCAATCAGTCCCCGCCTGAAATCCCACAAGACCCAGAGATCATTAGCTCTTGATTGATGAAGCACTTCGATATCTCCAGTCATGTGCCCTCCACCTGTGCCTGGAGCTAAAGACAGCTCATTTCTGGGAAGATAAAAAGCCTCTAATTGTCTCTTTCTCCCCTACAATATTGACCAGGGCAGAGTGAGGCTGGGTGTCTCATCTGCAACCTGTTGGCACATGGCTAGCTGCTCTGTAAGTGTCAGTAAGGAAGGGAGAGTCAGGCTGGGAAGAGCTCAGTGGTAGGGCACTTGCTTAGCATGTATGAGCCACTAGCTTCAATTGCCAACACCGCAAATATAGGGAAGGTTCTTCTGGTTCCAGATTGGGGACCCTGAAGGCCAGTCATGGGGCAGGCTGCATGGGGGGAGCCTGATGGTGTCAAGGTTCTTCATTACTGAGCATGACAATTAATAGACTGTCAACCTGCTGAGATTCAGAGTCGCCTAGGAGACAAACCTCTAAGCATACCCATGAGGAAGTTCCTAGATTGAGTTAACTGAGGTTGAAAGATATACCCTAAGCTTGAGCAGCGTGCTGGGATCCCAGAATGAATCAAAAGGAGAAAGCAAGCTGGCCACCAGCACTCACCTCTCCCAGCTTCCTGACTGTGACTATGATGTGACCCACTGCCTCAGGTTCCAGCTGCAGCCTTCGTTGTCATGGTAGATGTAACCCCCAAGTTATGAGCCAGAATAGACCTTCCTTAAGTTCCTCTTGTGAGGTATCTTGTCACACAGTGAGGAAATTAATCATTGCAAGGACCGACTTACCACTTCCATCCTCCCCCTAAATGAAGCTATGGGCCTGAGAGCCCACCCCCACGCTCTCCACAGTGGACATTCTCCACGCATCCTGTGCTGTGTGAGCTGGCTCATCCTACCCCCGCACCCTTCCCTGCGGCCCCATCCCACAAAACCCACCTCTTTGTATATACTCCCTTGTTCTCTGCATCCCTGCGAATTCAGCGTTGGAGACTCGAGAAAGAAGCCGGGAGGTAGAAGAATGGAAAAGCCTTTGCTGCATCACCTGCCCTGGTTTCATTTCTGTTGCTGTGATAAAATACTCGGATGAAAAAGCAACTTAGGGGAGAAAGTGGTCATTTTAGCTCCCAGTTCCAGGCTACCGTCCATCATAACAATCTTTAAGGCAGCAGGAACTGTAATACCTGGTCACAGCCAGAGTCAAGAGCCGAGAAGAAATAAAGCATGCATGCTTACTCATGTTCAGCTCACGTTCTCCTTTTTTATACTGACCAGGACCCAAACCTAAGGAATGGTGCCACCCACAGAGGACTGGTTCTTCCCACATCAATTCAGGTCATCAGACAATCACTCATAGACCCTTCCATAGGCCAACCTAATGTAGACAATGCTTTATTGAGGCTCTCTTCCCAGCTGATTCTAGACCAGATCAAATTGCCTATTAAAAGTAACTACTAGCCAGGCGGTGGTGGCGCACGCCTTTAATCCCAGCACTTGAGAGGCAGAGGCAGGTGGATTTCTGAGTTCGAGGCCAGCCTGGTCTACAGAGTGAGTTCCAGGACAGCCAGAGCTATACAGAGAAACCCTGTATCAAGAATAAAAAAAAAAAAGTAACAACCATGCCACACCACCCCCCAATCCCATCTGAGATCTCTACAGAAGGTTGAAACCCTTCAGCCACAACTAGTGCCTCTCAGGCCTGGCTGGTAAGTCCCTCCCATTTTCTAATACCTGGAGTAATTCTCTATCCTTGCTAGTGGTTTTCTTTCTCCTGCTCACACGTTTGCAAATAGCCCTCTCTCCCTAATAAGAATTATCCACTCTTTCATTTACTCTGCAGTAAGTGCTATGTTCCAGTAATACCACAGTGCCCAAGTCAGGTGGAGTTAACATGCAAAGAGCTGGAACAGGGTTTGAAGTGTTGTGGGGAAAGGTCTCCGTGGATGCACTGGGCACTATTTATCCCTCTAAACACCCAGAGGAACCAGACAGGTTTTCTTTTGCTCAACTTGTACATACTCATGGACAAACTTTCTCTGCCAGGAGCTTCTTGGAGTTTTGGCCTCTCCATAAGTTTGGAGAAATACCTGAATTGTATACCAGAGTCCCCACGAGTCCCTAGGCCATCTCACCAAGTGCTGTAGGTGTGGTCTTCAGTCACATTGCCATCTCTCCCCAGGGCCACTGGTTTGGAGGAGGGCCAGAGGAGCAGAGATCCGAGCAATATTCATCATCCTTGGCTACCAGATGGCACAGGTGCCAGCAGGCAGGCCAAAGTCACAGGTGCTAAACAGGGGTAGAATTCAGCTGAGTCCTGTTCCACAGTGCAGTCATATCAAAGAAGGGGCCTGCTGACAGAATTGCTATGGCTCAGAAAGGCACTGTCAGGATTAATCTCTAATACTTGCTGGCACCAATAATCTGGTTATTAAAAAGAAGAAGTAATAAAATAACAAGCAGAACCCACACCAGCTGAAGTTGTCCCATCCTCCTGAGCATGTACACACATACATACAGAGAGAGAGAGAAGTACACAGGCACACACATACACACATGCACACAGAGAGAGAGAGAGCTAGGAAGACCCACAAGGACAGCAGTGAGTACTAGGACCCCTGAATCCAAGGGGCAAAGATGAGATCCAGGGGAGGCCTGCCTGTTTCTTTAGCCTCAAGAGAGTTGTTTACAAGGAACAACAGAACTAAATAAGGGGGGGAGGGAAGAGATCCTGTGCCTTTGAAAATGAATATTAAGTTAAAATCCACCCAAAATTATTTCCAGAATCGAATTTAATTGAATGTTGTCATGTAGATCTCACATTTGAATATAATCAGATTATAGCTTGTACTCCAAAGACTTCAAAACCCATACAGTGCCACCAGGCAAGCTAGCTTCTGACAGGGAAGGTTACAGAAAGTCTATCTGACATTCACACACACTTATAAAGAACCTACAGTGTACTGAACACTGAGTGAAGCCTCTACGACATCAGATGAGTAGCTATGGCCATGTCCCTAAACCCTGTCAGATGAGCAGAAGAAGCAGGCAGCAGCCATGTACAGGGATAGTACTAGTCAAAGGAGAATTTCCTTGAGGTCTGGAGGAGGGGGCAGCACCTCTAGGTACAACACCAATGGGAGAACCAGGATGGGCTACACAGGGAAGGGATTCCAAAGGCAGGTGGGCTAAAGGAACTCCAGACATAAGGAAGAGACAAGCAGAGGTGCCACTACTCTGTGAAAGAGAAGCAAACACTCCTGTCAGGCCCAAACACTATGGGCAGGGAGAGACAGGAACTAAGCCAGTGCCATCTAGATCACCATGACTTTGAAGGCCAGGTTAAAATGTTCAGGCATCTAAAAACAAGTGCCAAGCTGGCAAGACCGTGAGGGATAAGACCCACTTTTGAGGGTGGTGCTCATATATTGCTGCTGCTGCTGCTGCTGCTGCTGTTGTTTTTGTTGTTGTTTTGGAATCTGCTATGTTTTAGAATCTTCTTGAAGCTGGCCTCCAGTTTGTTGTGATCCTCTTGCCTCTACCTCCTGAAGCTGGGATAATAGGTATATGTTACCACGCCCAGCCCTAAATCTATGTTTTAGGATACATTAGGAGAGCAAAGCCTGCTTCGGCCATGACTGTGAGGTCCTGGAGAGCAGAGAGAGCCAAGGACTCCTCCGGATCCTTTCCCCACTTAGACAGATGTGTTTATTCAAAGATGAGACCAACTACAGAAGGTCTGGGTTTCAGAGGTCCCAGATTAAAATGATGCCCTTCTTTCCTCCCAGTGGCCTGAGCTAGGTAAGGCTGGTACGTAAACAGACCACCCTGTTAAGAGGATTTCTAGGTCATGGGAACTCTAGGTTGGCCCTAGGTATGATGTGTAGCCCTCTGCTCCGGAAGGAACAGGGTTGATAAAAACATGGGGAGAAGCAGGCAGGGCTCATGATAAACATACAAGTCTCTAACCCTGTTTGTCCCAGGAAACAGACCAACAAAGGCTTGGAGAAGCTCTTGGGACACTTAACGGACAGTGGATTCTTTGTCACTTGACTCCAGAAGGAATACACCAAACAACAGACAGACAGGCACACAGCAGAGGACGGGGAAAAAAGCCAGAACTTAATCTAGGAGCTCCTAGAGGGGAATTACAAAGGGGCTAGAGAAGCAACCCTGGCTGGTGCCTGGGCTCACAGGCAAGAAGGCCTGGGGATGGGAGAGCAAGGAAGACCAGAAAATTATGTGTGATGCTATATCCTCACTGTCGAATTGACTAGGTTTAGAATCATCATGAAGACATAGTTCTCAATGTGTCTCTGAAGATGTTTCCAGAAAGGTTTAACTGAGGAGAGAAGATCCGATCTGAATGTGGGTAGCACCACCCTCGACTGGGTAGGCCGGAGCCCTAGACTGAATGAGAAGGAGAGAGAGAGATCCGAGTACCAGCATTTTATCTCCCTGCTTCCTGACTGCGGATACAGTGTGACTAACTGCCTCACGCTCCTAGCTCCATGCCTTACCAGCCATGATGGACTGTGCCCTCAAACCATATACCAAGAAACCCTTTCTTCCTTCAGTTGTTTTTGACAGGAGCTTCGTCACCACAACAGGAAATGTAGTTAGCCACCGCTTGAGTTTTGAGTGTGCTTCGGTGCACACAGGAGGGAGCCTTCGTCTCCGGGTGTTCCTATGTACTTCTACTATCGAGCTTACAGACAGAGAAATAACCTCGAGGAATCCGGGCTGAAAAAAAGAAAAAGAATGTAGTAGGGCGGAGTTGAGCAGAGTTGAGTAAGAACCTCAGCACCCCTGAGGAGACAGTTTTCTTACAGGAAGTCCTAATATATCACAGAAAGAAAAGGCAGCAGCCAGCCTGGGGGAGGAGAGACTGTACAACACATCATCTAAAATGCCTAATTGTCAATGAAAAAATTACAACAGGAAAAGCAATGAGACCGTGACCCAAAACACAGCCAATAGAAACCATCTTCAAACAGCCCAGGTATGGGATTCAGCAAAGACTGTACAAACAGCTGTTATACCTATATTTAAACAATTAGAGCAAGTGGTGCTTAAGGAGTTTGAGGACCATGTGAAGACATGACCCAAGAAAGCAAGAATCAGGAACCAAAGGTTTAGAGGATGGCTCCGTGGTTAAGAATACTGGCTGCTCCTCTAGAGAATTCCAACTTCCAGCGCTCACATGGCAGCTCCCAGCAGTTTGTAACTTCAGTTCCAGGGGATCCAATGCTCTCTCCTGGCCTCTGAGGGCACTGGGCACACCCATGGTATACAGACATACATGCAGGTAATACACCTATACACATAAAATATAAATGTGAGTTATTAAAGCAGAATCAAGTGAAAATTCTAAGGTTGAAAATATAGCACAATCCATTTGATGGGATTCTACAGAAGGTCTTGTCCACCACCTAGAAGAATCAGCAAACCGGAGTCAAGTCAGTAGCAATCGTCCAATGAGAGGAGCAAGTAGAAAGACTATAGACGGAAGATGGACAGAGCTTCAGACCTGAGAAATAAATAATAGCACTGGTTACACAAGCATAAAAGGAAGCTTAAGAAGGAATAAAAAGTGTGAAGGAGTAGTTTCCAGCTGTAATGTTCCTGACACCACCCACTTGGCTATCGAGGTGTGGGGACAGGTCCCATGAGCTGCAGGTGTGAGGAATAGAGAATATGCCTTCTGTGTACTGGGTTGTACCCTGCCTCCCCAGTCAGACTTGCTAGACCAGGAAGTAGAGATGGACTAGACACAGGCTACATCCTTCAAAGGCCCACCCCCACAATAACTAACTTCTGCCAGTTATGCTCCCCAAGCACTATCACCAACTGTGGACCAAGTGTTCAAATACATGAGCCTGTGAGGGGCATTTTAAATTCCAACCCTGTAACACTCCTCTTTTGAGGGGCCCCATCATCGCGAGTTCTGTATGAGAAGCCCAGCCCCATAGAGAAAGGCCATGCTGACTGCCACAAAAGCAACTCCTGCATCCCAGCCTGGAGCCCCCAACCCCAGCCCTCTGTCCATTGCCTTCCCAGAGAAAGGATTCACCTGCCACAAAGGGCCAGAGATCTAGGCCCCAAACATTTACTAGGCAGGGAGGGAGGCCATACACATAGCTTCTTAGAGGCTGCTTAGTCCACTCTGGCATGTCTCAGCCCCCCAAGAACAAAGACTCAGAGGAACTCTGAGAAGACGCCAATATCATTCTTTCCATTCCCCGCCCCCGCAGGCTCCAGTGGGAGCTACTAGGCCATTTTCCTTGGCTTCCTTTTGTGCTTCTATCTGTGGGATGTCCCAAGGGTTGAATATCTAGCCTTCCTGAGACCAAATTTCCACTTTGAAAAATTCTAGCACTGGGGAGGCAGAGGCAAGCAGATCTCTGTAAGTTTAAAGCCAGCCTGGTCTACAAGAGGATTACCAGGACACCCAGGGCTACACAGAGAAACCCTGACTAGAAAAAAATAGAAAGAAAGAAAGAAAGAAAGAAAGAAAGAAAGAAAGAAAGAAAGAAAGAAAGAAAGAAAGAAAGAGAAAGAGAGAGAGAGAGAGAGAAAGGGAGGGAGGGAGGGAGGAAGGGAGGAAGGAAGGAAGGAAGGAAGGAAGGAAGGAAGATAGATAGATAGATAGATAGATAGATAGATAGATAGATAGATAGATAGATAGATAGATAGATGATAGATAGAAAGAAAGAATATACTCTAGGACATGAATTATGTTTGCCAACAGTGCAGTCCATGAGTAGACACATTCCTCAAATTACTCAGCATAAAATAGACTAAAGAATGTAAGTCTGTAGTGAGGTAGTCAGTCTGTAGTGCTGTCAGTGTCTGTGGGTCCCCATTATTACACAACCCTCCATAACATCATCCATTCGGTCTTCTACATGTTTCCCTACAAAGCAACCCATTTTCCTTTTTGTCAAATTTTAATCTTTATTTAGTCTTTGGAAGGTTCCCCATGTCTCAGTGGACAGTCCTGTGCCCACGAGCATACATGGGCAGTGTTAATCAGCTCAATGTCTTAGAACAACACAAAGGAGAAAATGCAGTAGACGTTCAGAAGGGTGGCCCAAGGCAGGAGTGGCAATGCATACACCAGGAGGCCTACAAGTCCCGGGAAGAAATGGTAGACCCATGAGGCAGGGTAGCATAGACAGGACAGAACCCTGGCAGGAGACAAGTTCACATCTATGGATCTAGGGGCTGAAGGAAGATGTGAGTGGCCCCTGTCCAGGGAGGATGGGAACCGGGGAAGGTCTATGGGTGTGCTGCCCAAACGTGGGGGAAGCAGCATTCAGCCCTCAAGCTCAGCTAGTCACCAGCAAGCTCCAAATGAAATAACGTCGGATTCTCCTTTTATTTCCTTGCTGACCACAACTAACCGGGAACACAGCCTTTCTGACATTCTAATAGCCAAAGTCGCATCCTGTGGGGCAAATACTTCACTGCTGTTCTTAGCTGATGATTTGTACTGGGGAACCTGGAAGGGCAGGAAGAGACTGAATCTGGGATTGCCAGCCAGAAAAGGCTGAGAGGATGTTAAAAAACACCCAGGTTCTAACAGACCGTTTTAGTGCCCACTGCAAGAAACTCCTACCCTCTCGATCAATCTGCACATCTGGTCACACCTCCCCAGGAGGGCTCTTCCTTAGAGGTTTCTGAACCATCATTCATGACCAGGCTGTTCTGGTCCACCACCCAGAAAGTAGTACTTTGCCAGCATGCTGTGTGTCCTAGTGGTTAGAGTCAGTAGGGTCAGGAACCTTGGAGACACACAACCTGGGTTCTACTTTTTATTCTGCAGCTTACAGGCAGGGTAACCTTAGCAGGCATGCCCAGTATAAGTCCTCTAGCTTTGGCAGGGGTGGGGGTGGGGTCCCACGTAATCCAAACTGGCCTTGAGCTCACCCGGAACTCTTTTCTTTTTACATTTTTCTCTATTTTACTTGTGTGTGTGTGTGTGAGAGAGAGAGAGAGAGAGAGAGAGACAGAGACAGAGACAGAGACAGAGACAGACAGAGACAGAGACAAAGACAGAGACAGAGACAGAGACAGAAAGAGAATAATTCATTGGGGAGACCTGCCCATTAGGGGTAGTACTATTCCCTGGGAAAGACCTGGATTGTATAAGGGTAAAAGAAGGAAGCATGTCTCTGTCTCTCTCTCTGTCTCTGTCTCTCTCTGTCTCTGTCTTTCTCTCTCTCTCACGTGCGCGCGCGCGCACACACACTTACTACATACACACAAGCACACATACACACACACTACACACACTCACTACACGCACAAATACATGCACACTACACACACACAAACACACTACATACACACTACATATACACACTACACACACAAACACACACAAGCACACATACACACACAAACCAGCACACAAGCACACATACACACACACTACACACATACACACAGAAACACACACACACACACCCCACATACTAAAAACAAACACATTTAGGAAAGAAACTAAAGAGGTGTTTAGGTCACCTGGGGTTGGTCTTCAGAAATGCATTAGCCCTGTTCTGTAAGGAGTGTGCCCACTATTAAAGAGTGGTTTCACTAGTCCCCCACCCCCCACTGTCCTTCTGCTACTGTGGGACACATAAGACCTCTCCAGGATCTGTCACATTGATCTCGGACACCCCTATCCCATACCCTTAGCCTCCAAAACTGTAAGCCAATACATTTCTGTTCATTATAAATGACCCAGGCTGTGAGATTCTGCTGCAGCAGCAGGTGACAGCCCTGGACACAGGCAACCTGAAAGGGTGGGACTGGGGACCAAGGTGGACTAAGTGGGGCAGGATAGCCTGGTGCTCATAGGACCATGTGAACTGGAACCCAGACTTGAGTCAGATCTTCTCAATTAGCCTTGAAAAGGGGAAGCAATATCTCCAAGGGTCGGAAAGAAGAACAAAGAGAGACAGAGAAATGACGACGGACTACCCCAAAGAGCCGCTGACGCCTGCTCTGGCCTTTAAAATGCAGGGAGTACCGCAATCTAATAAACATGGCAACAAAGCGTTTGTCACCAAGCTAATTTTATTAGAACAGATCTCAAATGGCTAATTTCCTTTTACTAATGAGCAAATTAGTTGAATCTCTGATCTGCTTTTAAGGCACTTATACTAATAAAACATGAGCGACAGGGAAATTTGCTGTGAGATGCGGTGATACGTGCATCTAGGGTGAAGGGACTCTGCTGCCATGAAGGACTGCTCTGCCTTAGCTCTGCTCAGAAGTGTGTCTGAGCTATGCAGGAGGGCTGGAAGCTACTAAAGGAATGGTAGTGGCCTGGAGAGCCTGGGGCCTGGCTGGGCAGTAGAGTGGGGATGATGCTCTGAATGAGGAGAGCATCTCCTCAAGTTTTCAGCCATCTTTGCATCCTTCTGATCTCAAGAGGTGGCTTGGTAGCTAAGTGGGAACACTGTTCTTGCAGAGGACCAGAGTTTGGTTCCCAGCACTCACACTTGGCAGGTCACGACAGCCTACAGGGTAACTCCTGTACTAGGGGACCTGCACTCATGCACAGATACACACACAAGCACACACACTCACATAGACATAGTTAGAATAAGGCTTTTAAAATTGTTCTAGGCACCCTCCATCTATGCTATGTGCTATGTACACAGAAGGGCCTCCCAAGACGTCCCCAGCCCTCTCCAGAACAGCCCTTCCCAAAGCTAAAGACTTTTGGGGCAGATCTCCTTTCTCCAGCCAATACTGAGGCTCCTGACTCCAATTCTTCTGTGTGAGCTTCATAGACACAATGCACAACATTTATTCCTTCAGCAAAGAGGCTTTGATCATGTTTATTGCAACTAGCCAGGGCAGGGCCAGTTGCTACCTGGGGGAGGCAGGCAGGAAGGTTCCGGCCCATCAAAGCTCAGAGATGGCACTCAGACTCATCTGACTTGAAAGGCGACAGACCACATCTCCAACTTCCTCCTGCGGCATCTTGCTTTGGTACAAAAACAAAAACAAAAACAAAAACAAAAAACAAAAAAAAACTGGGCTTTGGCAGCTAGATCAGAGAGAAGGGGTAGGAGGTAGGTGGTGGCAACCACAAATTCAGAATGTTCCCTGCTTCCAAGTGTCTTTGCACAGGCAAAGAAACAGGGTCTCCCAGGATAGGGGATTCAGAAGGAGACAGCCCCTGTTTTCCCCTCCTGTCCAAAATAAGCTCTAGCAAGTGCTTATGGTGAGTGCTTAAAGGAGTGGGGACGACCTGGATGTACAGTTACCCAAATACCCTCAAAATACACTCGGGGAGGGGCAGGGGCAGGGGCCAGTTTGGCATGGAAAAGGTGTATCTTTGGAATATAAAGTCAGACACAGGAATTTGGAGCAGCTGCCCCACTCACCAGGGTGACTACTCGTGTCTACCACAAGGCTTCTCTCTACTGTAGACAGCGCCTCTTCACCTGGACTCTCAGAAGGTATTATGTGGGGTCTCCAGGGGAAGAGCTGAAGAGCAGCAGCAGCATCCCATAATGACCTGCTTCCTGGAGTCGGCTGATCGAATGTTAGGAGCTGTCTTTCCACCTATGACAAGGATTCTCAACCATTTTACAATACATGCAGATATCCTGCATGCCAGACATTTACATGATAATCCATAACAGTCACAAAATTACAGCTATGAGGCAGCAATAAAATAATTTTGTGGTTGGGGGTGACCATAACATGAGGAGCTGTACTAAAGTGTTGTGACGTGAGGAAGGTTGAGAACCATTGGTCTATGACATTCAGTATGAGGACACTAGAGAAGGGATGATAAATCAGTTACCTTTCACATCACTATGACCAAATAGTTGACAAGAAACAACCTAAGAACGGGTCACCTTGGGCCCATGGTTTGGCAGGTTCTTGTCTATCACAGCAAGCTCCTGGCCATAGACCAGAAGGCAGAGAAAAGAGCCTGCAGAAGGCCCTCCACCCTGTGGGATTATACAGCCCGTGTTCAGGGTGTGTCTTCCCATCCCCCTCAACAGATCCTTTCTGGAAATGTCCTATAGACACAGCCCTAGGTATGGCTTATGGCTGCCCTAGGAGATCATCTAATCAAGCCTACCATAGAAATTAACCATCCCAGGAGCCCTCCTAGTTGAAAAGAACAGTTTCAAGAGAAGACAGCTCTTTATCATCTGCAGCAAGCAAGGGTCTGGCATTGATGCCCCAGAGGACCTCAACTCCCTCTGAGGACAGCTTGCTCAACACCTGCTGTAACTCACAAGTGCACATCCTTACTCCTGGTTAGCCTAGCATCTCCAGTCTCACGCATGCAATGAGTCTCAATCTAGCAGCACAGCCAAATCTACTGCAAGCTTTCCTTGGGAGGGACCAAAAGGTGGGGCAGAATACAAACAGTGCCAGGAGATCAGAGAGGCACCAGGCCAAGGGCTTGCCATTTTGCATTTATTGTAAATTCTCAGGCTACTTTCATCTTGAATCGGTAGCTGTGACCTGCCATAGAAGCCACAGCCACAGACTTTATCTGTGCCGCTGGTATCTATCTGTCTCTCCACATGCCAAGTCCGCACCCCTCCCCATCTGTCCGTACCTCCCCACTCCCCACACAGTCCCCAGGGCCACCTCTCTGAAGTACACTGGCCTTATTCATTATTCAGCCATTTCCTTAGTTCAGAGGCCCAGGGGCCAGAGGGTTGGCAGTTTGTGCGCTCTTTCATCTCCCAGGTTGTGTGAGGAATGCAGAAATGCTGGGCTGGTGTCCAGAACAAGGCCAGAAGGCTGGTGGTACAGGGTCTGTGTGAGCCTTAATGCTTTCACTCCAGGTAGCGCAGCCTCACAAAGCTGACCCCTGCCCTCACCCCTAGAATTACCCCACAGACAGAGCATGTCCCTGCTGGGCTCTGACACCCCCATACACATACACACTCCAGGGAGCCCTGACCCATAGTGGCCCCATCCTTGTTTCTCAACAGAGAGCTGGGATTTGATCCTAGTGTGTCTGGGTCTAAGCACCAGCACACCACAATGGCAAGTGGTGAGACCTGCCTTGTCTATAAACAGCATGCAACTCACTGGAGGATCAGCTTTAGGCCAAAGGTAGCAGGACAGCCTTTGAAAACCCTGGGAAGAGGAAGAAAGACCCCTCCCAAAGTGATGTCAAGATACAGAGTGCTCTAAAGCCAGCATGAAGCCAGCTTGTGTGTGATGCTCTGATTCCTGCTTCAGGAAGCAGCACGGGGCCCCCTGGAGCTTGGAAAGCAAAAGTCCCCCTAAACACCACATACCCTGTGACTGGGGTACGGCTTGCCTTCCCTCATGGTCGAGACTATAGAGATACTGGCCTTAATAGGCCCAAGATCCAAAACTATCCAAAGAGCAGAGGCTTAATTCTATGTGCTAACCCAGACATCAGTCTAGTCTGGCCTAATTCCAACTGTCACAGTCCAATCCCATGCCCCTCATTGTGCCCCACTAGAGATCCCTCCCTTATCTTTACTCCTCTACTTGAACCCTCCCTGGATTTCAAGTCCACTCTAGTTCACCAGTTCCATCTGGCCAAAAGCTTTCTTCTTCTCAACAGTCGTGTTCTTTCATCCCTTACCAACAGCCCCCACAATACTCTGTCCACACCAAGAAGTCCTTCCTGCTTTGCAGGTATTTTATTAAAGAGAAGCCAAAAGCCTGGTAAGGACAGAGCAATGCCATCAGATGGGTGCCCCTCACTAGGGTAGCAGGAGAAAGAATATCTCTCCATTGCTAGCCCCAAAATTCACCCCCCCTGCCCCCGCAACAAACCTGGATGCAGTCCCTCCCACACTCTCTGCTTGAAGGATACCCAGTTTGGGAACTATGTGGAATTCAAGGACTTGGCTCTCGGTGTTCTGTGAATTCTGGAGCTGAGTAGGCCTAAGAAAGGGGGAAACAGAGGCTATTCCGGTCCTCAGGTATGCTGTAAATGAGACTCTTGGAAGTCCCAGAGGTCAGCATGAGGCCAAATATGTGCTAGGAGTCATAATTTCTTCCTGACCAATCAAGTCTCTTACTCTTGTATTGATCCATATTTTCCTACTATGCCAAAATGACCCATACCGGGTATTTTATAAAGAATGTGAAATGATTTCTCACAGTCCCAGATGCTGAGAAACCCAACATCCAGCTCCAGCACTTGGTGACAGTCACTTCAGGAGCTTGCCTCATGGGAAGGGCAGAACAGTCAGAGAGTAGGAGAGAGAAAGAACGAGGGCGTTCCAAACTTGCTTCTGTAATGAACTCATTCACACGGTGATGATATTAGTTCACTCAGACGGGTAGAGCTGTCATGACTTAGTCACCTCTTTAAGGTCTCACTTCTCACAACTATTACATAGAGATAAACTTTGGAGAATACCTTTACATCCAGGCAGCTTTCTCTACCCTTTATGTCTATAATCACTCTTGACTCTTTCCAACTCTTCCTCTCTTCTCTCTCCCTCTCCCTCTCCCTCTCCCTCTCCCTCTCCCTCTCCCCACACCCCCACATACAACTGAACTACTTGTCCAACCTGAAATGGATTAGGTAGATTAGACAAAAAGGAAAGCATGGAACAGTCAAGGACATCAAACCAGGAGACCAGGAGACTAGGAGACCAAAGGCCCAGGCAAAGAGCTCTCCAGAGCTCTGTTTTCTCATGCAGAATGTGTGTAAGTCCAACCACGTGGTCCCAGATGTACTGCAGAACACAGAACACTGTCCTAGTGCCGGGAAGCTGAGCCAGCTCTTGGCCTGCATCCCCAATCTACCTCAAAAAGGGGATCCTTGGCTTTATCCACTGTGAACATTCCACCCTCCCACCAACGTGTCCCAGACTCCCTCAAGTCCCAGCCTGTCCTGCCTACAAAGGTTGTTTGAGAATCAAATAGAAGTTGGACTTACAGCTAGAGAAGAATGGCTCAAAGAAGGCTTGGCTGGGGAGTAGGGTAGGAGGGAAGAAGGTCCCCTCCTGGACACAGCCCCCCTGTAGACCACCACAGGCCCCTGCTAGGCAAGTCTTCTCCAAAGGTATGGGACCACCTGAACTGTGTCTCTCTGATCATAGCAGGCTTGTAGCTGCCTCCATTTGAGTTGGTAATGATGCGCTTTTTGTAGTTTTTAGCTTAAGATCTTCAGACTCCTCCCTCTGCTCTCTTCCTTATTAAAGCTTCCCTTGCCCAGCTTATGTAATATCCAGAAATCAATTGCTTATTTTCCTGTCTGTTTAGAAATGAAAGTGGCACATGGAGGGGAGCCTGCAAGCCAGGAGGCAGCCCCAGGCTGAGCCGGAGGCACCAGGAGGGAAGGGCCAGCAGCTGGCTTCTAAGCAGGTTTGTAAAGAAGCTGAGCCTTCGGGACTTCTGGGGCCTGCGGCTGGAAAAGGCCCCAGAGTAGAGTTCTCAGTGACAAAACTGCCCTCCTCTCTCCTCTGCTCTCCACCACCACACACAGGGCCTGGAGCACCGAGCCCTCTGGAGACCACAGTTCACCAGGTAGAAAGGGGCTGGACCAGGCACTTTGAGCAAAAGTTAGTTGCTGGAGGTGAGGAGGAGTCTGTGAAAGAGAATTCAAATTCATCTGCAAGCTGCCTGTACACCCCTGGAACTAACTGTCCACAGAGTTTGGGTTTGACGAGGCTCTATAGTCAGGTGGTGGTTGGAGAAGACTGGCATAATCAACTAGGGCTCTGTGGTGTCCTATAGGGGTCTGAGTCCAGGAAGGATCTTTCCTTCTACCCTATGTCCCAGGCCACACTTCCTTTGCTCTAGTTTCTCAGACTGCAAACCCAACTTCTATTTGATTCTCAAACAACCTTTGTAGACAGGACAGGCTGAGATTGCTACGAGACTAAGGCATGCTGGGTAGGAGGCTGGAATGGCGCTGAGTAAAGCCAAGGACCCTCCCTCTCTACGTAGAGGAACTTGGATTGAGGTTGTGCTGTTAGTAAAGGACCTAACTGAGCCTAGGGATCCAAGAGGAAAACAGCTAAAGTTCTGAGCCCAAACACACATGCATGCTCACACATATTCACACACAATCTCTAGCAAAGCTATAGAGATAATCCAAAAGTCTGTGGTTGCCAAGGGTTCTGAGAGAAGAGAGATGAATACGTGGAGCAGAAGGTGGGAGGATCTAGGAGACCAAAATGGCTGGGCAGCCTGTAGGCACCATTATTTTATACATTGGCAAAACTCACAGGATGCACAAAGACCGAATGTTAAGGTAAACTACACACTTCAGTTGATATTGGTGGGTCAATATTGGCACAATTGTAGCAAGTGTACCACACAAGTGCAGGATGTGAACAACCCAGCTGAGTGTGAGGGACAGGGGCAAGCGGGGAGTGAATTCCACTGGGCTTTTCTGTAAACTGAAACTGCTTTGAGTCTATTAATTCAAACATGTTTGAAGCCAAAACCTGGAAACAACTCAAGTACTTTGTTGAGCCGATGACAAAGAAACCATGCAGCCTGGATGGATTGAGCTGTCATTTGGATCTTAGCAGACCCTACATTCCTATAGGGTGGAGAATTGGAGGCTTGGTCCCATCTTGTAACAAGATTGGGAAGAGGCAGAATCCTTAGGAAGCAGGGCCTAGGGCTGGGGGGATGGCTCAGTGGTTAAGAGCAGTTACTGCTCTTGCAGAGGACCCAGGTTCTCAATTGCCAGCACTCATATGGTGGCTCACAACCACCCATGACTCCAGTTCTAGGGGATCCAAAGCCCTCTTCTGAATTCTGTGGGCACCAGGCACACATGTGGTGCACATACATATATTCAGGCAAAATATTCACACACATAAAATAAATAAAACATTCACACACATTATTTTTTTATTTTTAAATTTTATTTTTAAAAAAAGGTGGAGCCTAGTGGTAGGTTTTAGGTCTTCAGGAGTACTCCTTCAAAAGGGGTATTTTATGTATATGAGTACACCATTTCTATCTTCAAACACACCAGAAGAGGCATCAGATCCCATTACAGATTCCTGTGAGCCACCATGTGGTTGCTGGGATTTGAACTCAGGACCTCTGGAAGAGCAGTCGGTGCAAAAGGGGTTATGAGACTCCAGTTTCTTTTCTTTGTTCACATCCTGCTTTGCTCTATTGAAAGCTCTCTGCCATGGTATGCTGTCTCAACAGAGGTCCAAAGCACCAGAGACAATCAATCCATCATGGACTGAAACCTCTAAAACTATAACCCAAATGACAACCATTTTTCTCTCTATAAGTTGATTATCTCAGGTGTTTGTCATAGTGATGGAAAGTTGAATAATACACCATGAAATACTACACAGCACTCAAAATGAATAAACCATCCACAGCACTTACACCTAGAGAGCCCTAGGTTCTGGCAACAGCCACTAATATGGCAGGTGGCTCTAGACAATGCATTTGCAGTTTCTGTAGGCCCCCGTGAAAGCTTCTTACTGCAGACCACCAAGCAGCTTATTCTTGTCCAAGGGGACAAAGCAAGGCCTAAAATGGATAAACTGTCTTGCCTTCTAGAAGGAATAAACTCTCTACAATCGAGGACTCACTGGTACCCTGATGGCTTCAAACATCCCCCGTGTCCCATTGACAAGCAGGCACCCAGCAGGGCTGAGCCAGCCCTGCTCTGTAGACCAGGAGCCCATGCTCCAGAAGCAGCGCCTTCTCTGCCCTGGGAACTGATTCCTTCTCTTCTCGCTTGCCCCAGCCCTCCACTTGCTCTCGTGACATGTGCATACATCACCAAGAATACAATATCCTTTAAAAAGAGAGAGAGAGAAGGAGAAGAAGAAAGAAAGCCATTTTGCTCTGAACTAACAGAGTCAGGCCTCATTGTTCCCAATATCACCAAGCAATTTCTGAGCTAGAAGAGTGTTGAACTGGATAAGGAAGATGGGCAATTGGGCAGCGTCAGTTGACATGGTGGGGCTAGGGGTGGGGATGGGGATGCCCAGGAAGTAAGAGACAACATTCAGCCTAGATTAAAAGTGGGAAATGACTCTGGGATCCACTGGGGTGCATCCTGATATCTTCTATCTCTATGCATCTTACCCTATGCACTGTACACAAATAGATTGAAATTAAATGATGATTGATTGATTGACATAGGGTCTCCCCATAACTCTGGCTGGCCATGAACATATGCTGCTTCTGCTTCAGCCTCCCAAGTTCTGGGGCACACATGCCACCACACCTGGCTCTGAGTAAAATTTACTTAGCAGCTGGCAAACTCTCCTTTAAGTAATGGCAGTACGTTCAGCATCCCCACTCTCTTCACTCACTGTGTCTACAGCAGAAATTTCATAGAGACCTAGAGCCTGTCTAGGACCAGGAAGACTCAGCCAGGCTCTGCCTGCCCAAGGACTACTAAATAACCTTCCTAGGTCTCTCCCTTAGGGCTCTTATAACTCAACACAATTAATTAATAAATGAGCCCCACCCTGACTATCAACATGCTGGTACTCTGGCTATCAATTTAGGACCTTGTACATCCATTTAGTTCTTTGGTCACATGATCCAGACCCACCTTTGAGCTCTGCAAGTTAATACCCTGCTAGACTTCTCCTTCCCAAGCCTGTGTATGATTATTTGTCATGAATTCTTCAGAACTAAACCATCCCAGACACACAGTAGAAGCTTATCTCATGTTAAATAAATAGAACATACCAGTGGCTAATAGTTCTGGACGCAATGTTGCCTGGCTGATTCCTTAAGTTATCTAAGAGGACACAAAAGTGCTCTTAGGAGAAAGGGTCTCATTGTCCATGATCCTTAGCCCTGAGCAGAGGATGGAGCTCTGTGTTGGTGGAGATGGCTTGTGTATGCTGCCGGCCAGGACAGAGCCACTAAATGTGTGGGTTATCTGGCACTTAAAATGTGGCTCAATTCCTTGCTTGAGGAATTAAATTTAAATTTTTAATTAATTTCAAGTTACATAGTCACATGTGGCTGGTAGCAACCAAATTAGACAGCAGAGTTCTCTAAATAGGTGTCTCTGGAGATGGGGCTGGGACTTATAAATAAAATAGCATAAAAGCTCTTGTTAGTATACTGTACAGTGTAGAATAATAATTAAAGCCTGTGCCCAGCGCAATGAGGAAGGGCACTTGCTGTTCTCACGGAAGATCTGAGCTTGATTCCCAGTACTATGTGGTCCAGTGCCCTCTCTGGCAGCACACACATGATAAACATGCATACATACAAGCAAACAATGATACACATAAAAATAAAATAAGGGCTGGAGAGATGACTCAGAGGTTTAAAACACCAATTGTTCTTCCAGAGGTCGTGAGTTCAATTTCCAGCAACCACATGGTGGCTCACAACCATCTGTAATGGGATCTGATGCCCTCTTCTGGCGTATCTGAAGAGGGCAATGGTGTACTTATATATGTAAAATAAATAAATCTTTTTTAAAAAATTAAATAAATATGTCTTTAAAGATAAACTCTGTGGGGGCTGGAGAGATGGCTCAGTGGTTAAGGACACTCACTGACTGCTCTTCCGGAGGTCCTGAGTTCAATTCTCAGTGACCACACGGTGGCTCACAACCATCTGTAATGGGATCTGATGCCCTCTTCGGCTATGCAGACATGCATGCAGACAAAATACTAAAATACATAGATAAATACATCTATAACTGGACAGTGGTGATGCACACCTTTAATCTTAAAACTCAGGAAGCATATATCTGTGAGTCCAAGACCAATCTGGTCTACAGAGCTCGTTCCAGGACAGCCAGGGCTCCACAAAGAAACCTCATCTCAAAAACAAAACAAAACAAAAAACAAAAACAAAAAACAAACAAACAAACAAAAAATCAAAAAACAAAAAGATCAAGGCTCTGCAGCCATGCTGTCTGGGGTTCACATTTATACATTTCTGTTTACAATTTCAACAAATTATTTTTAACTCTGTGCTTTTGTTCAAGAGCAAGAATAATATGTATCACATAGGATTCCTGTGAGGGTCAAATGGATCAATACTCTATGACAGCACCTAGCACACAGCAAAGATTAAAAAAATACAGATTAAGGGCAGAAGAGACAGCTTGCTGCATGCGCAGGATAACCTGAGTTTGGATCCTGGCATATGTGTAAGGAGCTGAATGTAGCTAAACACACCTGTAACATCCAAGTGCAGTCAGGGGCAGAAACAGGGCCATCACTGGGCCTTGCTAGCTGCCAGCCTTGCCCAAGAGGAGTGAGAGATTAATCCTTGTCTTGAGGAATTAAGGTGAATGATGCTCCATCAGGCCTCCTAGTATCTTTATCTAGTTTCTCCATTCTAAAAGTATCATATACCAGCACACACATGCACATAACACACACACACACACACACACACACACACACACACACACACACACACGCACACACACATACTACTTGAATCTGAATGTCCATCTACAAAAGAATATTTGCAGTAGAGTCATGTGCCACTTTATGACATGCATCACTGGGCAGGTGCTGTTCAAACATCAAAAGGTACATCTGCATAAACCTAGTCGGTGACAGCTACAACACACCCAAACTCTGTGGTATATGCTGTCGTATATGTGGTATCTCATGGAAATGTCATTAGACAACATGTGATTGTGTTTACTAAGTCATGAGTGCAGGGGAAAGGACCTGGCCATGACCCTGAGAGTAAGTAAGGCATGATTAACAACATATAAAGGGAGAAACAGGCTAAGGCTGACACAGTGGTTGAATCTGGATACCCCATTCTAGAAGCACTCTTGCTGTTTCTCCATATGTGAAGTGCCCTAACATATTATCTGTATCATGAGTATGCCAGGCAGATAAACAAGACAACATAAATAGCCTGTGCTTCATAGAGTAATTCCCAAAGAAGGCCAATCTGCCATGCCACAGAAGAGTCGGCAACACTTGTATGCGTATGTGTGTATGTGCACAACATTGTGCTGTGGATGAGTGTTCCTGACATCTAGTCAGCAGAGAACAAGGATATAGCTGCATTCTGACTTTCAGGGGCATGCCTTACAGCAAAGGATTATCCCACCGCAGTGTCAGTGGTGCCAAGGCTGAGAATCCCTGGTCAGAAGCATCCCGGGCAGGGTTCTGTATGTGGTAGCAAGGGCAAGGCATCCTTCCTTGAACCCAATGTGGAAAGCAGGAGGCTCAGGGAAAGGATTCAGTCTTTCACATCGCAGTCGCTGCTTGCCACATGAAAAGGCTGTGCCTGGCGTTATGAAGGCCAGAGTATCAATCCTGTAGATGGGGTGGAACTGAGCTGATGCAAGCTTAGGGAAGAGGGGGAAGAGATGTCGGCTGGGTGGTCCTGTGTGAGGCTGGGACGTAGAAGACAGTGCTTGCTGCACAAGCCTGAAGACCTAAGTTCACCTGCCTCTACTCTAACCCCAGTAGGGACAGCTGAGACAGGAGGATCACTGGGACTTACCATCGTTCAGCCTAGCTTTGTGTTAGTGTGAGAGCCTGTCTCAGGGGAAAACAAGAATCATGGTGGCATATACCAGCCGCCATCTTCTTCTGGCCTCCAAGACTGGGCATAGGTATCGGGTACATGTGCTTTTCTGTGCTGAGCCATCTCAATGGCCCCAACAAATGTTTCTGAGGTGGGATGAAATGGAGAATCTGGTTTCCAGTCTGTGGGTATGTTCAGACCCCGTGCTGGGCACTCACAACCAGATTAGAGCCAGAAGGAAGGACAATAGGGAAACCAAGTCTGGAGTCAGCAGCACAAGGCCAATCCAATTCAAAAATCAACGGAAGCCTGGGCGAGTTTGGAGATGGGCCCAATGGGTTTACAGATGAGAAGGGTTTAGAGTCAAGGACAGAGAGTGCGCTGCCACAGCCAAGAGCTTGGTCTAGAGCTGAAGACAGTGAAAGGGACTCCCCAATAGACATCAGAGAAAGTGGAGTGAGCAAAGCCACAAAGGTGGGCAAAGACGCAGGGAAGGGAGGGCAGGATGGACCTGGGAGTAAGGCAGAATGCTTGGTGTGGACAAATAATTCAGGGCCTGGTCAGTGGCAGTCCTGGAACCTCCTCTGGATGGAGGACTGTGTCATCTGCTTCAAGGGGGATTAGCAGAGAAATTATTTATGGTGGTAACAAGCAAGCAGTCATTTAGCTTATATCCCACATTATACAAACTCGAACTGAGCACTGCGAGTTAAGGCCCTAATGCCATTCTAAATTAAATTCATCAGTGTCTTAATTAAGATCTATATTTAGTTCTTAATTAAAGGGGAGAGAAAAATCCACGATGCTGCGTAGCAGAGATTTGGAATGGAGATAAATCATCTCTCTGCCAGTATACTGGGCACATGCCCACCCACTCTGGAGACTCGGCCCCCTGCCAGACCTGAAGCCCTTCCACCTCCCTCCAGCCACCCCTTCCTCTTTCCTCTTCTTTTCCTTCCTCCTTCCTCCTTCCTTCCCCATCTTCCATTACTTTCTTTTTTTCAAATATCTATATCTATGTTTTGAGAACCTACCATGTGCCATGTACCAAGTTTTGATCTTGGAGTACAGCGTGTAATAAAATAGGTAAGACTCAACCCTCCAGGCACTGGAAGTCCACAGAAGGATGTCAATGGGTACACTTGCCTCAGTTTCGAGATACCTTGGGTCCCCCATCAGTGGTGCCCTGGGGGTGACACCCTAGGCAGTGCTTCCAGCATTGAGGTAGCTGTCCTATAACATGGCGGGCAATGACTCAACCTGAGACCTTGGACAAGTCCTTTCACCTCTTGGGATGTCATGCAAGCTTTTCTCAAACAAAAATATGCAGTGTCACAGCCTGAAGACCACCAGGAGTGTCACCACTAGGCGACGTGTGTTCACACCCAGCTGCATTAATTCACACCTGGCTTTGCATATGTCTCTGTGCCCAGATTGCTATGGGGACGTTCAGATGAGACAGTTTGTGGGAGAAATTGTACATAGCCCCATACTGTACAAACAGTATGCTTATGTTTGTGGTATCCTCAAGACACTCCCATGAAGATCACGAAAGCTCTAGAGATGAACACCACCTCCCAAGCCATTTAAAGGAATATGAAGTTGGAAAGTCGGGGGATTGCCTGCAAAGGAGAAGCTCTGGAATTCACGGGTCTGCAGTTTGGGTTTGAGTCTGGGGTTTTCAGGAGAAGCTGTGAGGTGGAAACTTTGGGCTGATGGTAATAAATAAATAAATAAATAAATAAATGTCCATGTGTGCAGTTGGCAATGGCAATAAATAAATAAATAAATAAATAAATAAAATCCCATGTGCAATTGGCTGTCTGGTTAACATAAGAATGGAGACTGGGTGGGGAAGTGGGCTCTTAAGCCTTCCTCCTACTAGCCAGACCATAGTCTCTGCACCATCTGGCAAGCTCTCAAGTGCAAGACAGACTCTCATCCCACCTTGGTTGCATGCTCCCAAGCAGAGGATGAGGACTAAGAGTCAGGAGAATGAAGAAGGTACCTGGGATGGGTCCTACCCTAAGGATCCAGGATTCTCAGACAGCTTATGGCATACCCTCCCATGGGACAATGGTATAGATAGGAACATGATAGCCATAGAGACCTTGGCCACCCCACAATCTGAGTTCTGAAAAGGCCAAGTAGCTTGGTCAGGTTAACGGAGTCAGCCCAAGTCAAGATCTACAATCTACGCCTGCTTCATGAGGATAGATACAGCTGATTGAGGAGAGCCTGGCAAACTAGCTGGGGGAGCGTGGAGGGGCGGATCTTAACATCAGAAGACACCTGGCTCAGGTTTCAGTACAAAGCTGATATGCAGCCCCCATTTCTACCTAGGAGAATGTTTAATGTCTCATCAAACTGGAGCTCCAAGCACTGCTGGGCCCCTCATGGTGTGTGGTACCGAAGGAGGAGTGCCTCAAGTCATGACTGTACTGGCAGAGAAAGAAAGAATGGGAGGAAAGAAAAGAAAAAGAGATGGAGAACAAAAAAGAAAAGAGCAAAGAATCGTGGGAAAAGAGATCACGAAAAGAAAAGAAAGAAAATTAAAGGAAGAGAGCAGGTACCACTAGATCCCTCAGACAGAAAAGCAAGGAAGCACCACTCTGAGTGGTGGGAAGGGATGTGGCTGAGCAAGCCAGAAAGGTTGTCAGAGGATCTGCCTACCCTCTGTAGGCCTTGAGCCTCAGCAGTCCCTGACTCCCCTCAGACCCAGAACTAGCCTCCAAAACACTCTCCCTGGAGTACGACGTGCACATCTGAGCCGCACAAGCGATGGGAAACGGCTTTCTGGGGGTCGCAGCCTCGGCAGGCCGGTCGCCGGACCAGCGTCCCCTTTCTCGGCGCAGCGGGCTAGGACGCGGCAGTGGCATCCAACAACCCACAAAGTTAACTTGGCACAATCGGCACATCAAAGCGGCGCAGCTGTGGCTCGCGGAGCCGGCGTCTCTTTTCTTCTCGGCGCTCCCTTCTCCCCGATTAATCAGCGGCTACAGCGCGGCGCTTTGATCCCCGAAATCAAACCCTCCGTCTGATGGGTGACTTGATGTTATGCTAATCCGAGCTGATTGAGCTGAGATAATTACACTTCATCCAGGTTTCCTGGGAGTTCCGAATAAATATTGATGCACATCTGTCCCCCGTTCAGGTGTAACCAGGAGCTTTGCGCTGGCAACAGTTTCGGCCGGCGGGGGAGTGCGCGTGGCCGCCCGCCGCCCGCCTTCGCCGCCGCCCGCCTTCGCCGCCGCCAGCTTTCTTCCGGACTCAGCCACTAGGTACTCAGAGCCAATTGTCCCATTCTCGCAGTGCAGGACCCAAGAGGCTCCCAGTATGAGGACCAAGACAGGAAACTTGGGGGGGGGGGGGGGGGGGGGGGGGGGGCCGGGTCACCAGGTTGGAGTTACTGCACTCTCATAAGGCTATGTGGTCTTGGACGTAAAGCTTAACCTCTCTAGGTGCGGCTCGGAACCTAGGTGCCCCTATAGATTTCGGGAAAAATTAAAGATGAGGCACGCTAGTGAGCCTGAATGCGGATCTCCAGCAGCCTTCGCGACAGCTTCGCAGGGCCCTCCGCACTGAAGCTAGGCATCTGGGAGGAGGATGAAGCAACCAGGCATCCTTCCCGCGCCGACGCGTGCGGCGCAGAGGCTCAGACAGTATAGAAATGAATAATAAAGAGCGTTTTGGTGGCTCTGCTCCTCCCCGCGGGCTAATTAGGTCGTGTTTGTAAAGCACTTGGAAGACAAAACGCGCCCCAAGTGTTAATTATCATTAGCCCCGTCCCAACACGCTTCCTGAACAGAGCGGGAAGCCTTGGACTGTCCTTGTTGCCAGCCTGCGCTAATAGTGGCTGGGAGCCAGGACACTGCCTGAATGCGCAGCCCACCCCTCCCTCCTTCAAGCCCTTTCCCAGGCCCTCTGACCGCTAGGGGAAGGGGAGGAGCCGGTTGTAAACCACTCTCAATTGCAGGGCTTAGATCCTTGGTCCAGATCGGAGGAGGAGCTCAGAAAGGCCTGTTCCTTGATGAGCCCTAATCCCTGAGTAGAAACCCTGTACTCTAACTGGGCAGGTGGCTACCTGGCACTCTGGAGCACAACCCTAAAAACGGTGTTTACCAAATCTTGTGGGGTTTGCTCTGGTTACCCCCTGAACTGCTGTCCCCACTGACCAACTATCTTATTGCACAATCTAACTCTTACATAAGGTCTCAGGCCAGGGCTAGAGCTCCAGGAAGCACACACTGAGCAATGTCTCAGTGTGTCGGGTCGTCCTGGGTCATAATTCTAGCCCATCACAACTTGGCCCTCAGAGGAAACTATCGTGGAAGTTATGAAGACAAGAGTGTATAATACAGGTAATATGCCTTCCCATCTTTATTGAGTAGAATGAACATATAGCCCAGAAGACCCAACCAGGGACTCCCCTATCACCCAAACAGCTGAGAGCAGAGCCGGAGTCTCCAGTTCCTCTCCCCTCTCCCCTGTTCTGGGTGGACACACCTGGCTACTCTGGTAGGCACACAGCGGCAATGCTCCGAACTCTGTCCAGTGAGAAGTCATGGCCAGCCACATGCAGAGGCTCTTAGACAAGACAATGGTGTTTATATACATGTTCTGGGTAAGAACTAACCAAGAACCAGTTCTTGAAGCCAGGTCAGGGTGTGCCCCCAAACACACCATGCTCAGTGTTGTTACTGTTGGGTAGGGGAGGCCTGCTGTCTCCCTGTTCTCTGCAGTGCCTTCAAGCCCACCTCCCAGAGTGGCCGTGATTGTATCTCCTTCTGTGCATGTATTCCTCTCATACTCCCCCCTCCCTCTCCACAACTGCTTTCCCACCACTGACCCAGCCATCAGCAAGCGTTTGAGGTGGCTAGATGTGAGTACCACCTTGGAAGCACAAGGAAACAAGCTCTTGGGTGGATAGGGAGAGAGCAATCCCCGCCTTTTGTGGAAATGATAATGTCCACAACAAAGACTTGAACCTCACATGCCCCTTTGAGCCTAGTAAATCCAAACATGTTCAATAATGTTCATTGACCCTCAAGCAGTGATAAAGGGGTTAGTGACAAGGGTTAGGGGGAAGCCTCAGGTCCATGAGGAGGTAACAGCAGCAAAGAAGCCAAACCCATGGGACCCAGATTCTCATACTTTCATGTGCATGAGAAATCACCAGAGTCCTTGAAAGCTTCTTTAAATGACCCCTTCTCATACACACATAAACACACATGCACACACCACACACACATGCACATGCACACATACACATGCATATACCACACATATATGCACACACACACACATACATATACACACACAAACACATACACACATCCACAAACATACACAAACACATACACATACAAACACACACATATACACATACCACTCACACATACACACATACACACCATACACATATCACACACACATATACATATACACACATACACACAAACATACCTCATATACACACACACATACACACCACACCACCCCTGATCCTTTGTTGGGTTTATCTGATTCACACAAGATAGTTCAAGGTAGACAAGAGAAGGAAGCCTGAGGTTCTCTGACTTGGAACACACACACACACACACACACACACAAACACACACACACACAAAACAAGCAATTCAGAGAATGGAGTCCTCTGGCCACACCTTTGAAAAGGAACTTTGAGATCCAGAAGCTGGGCACCGTATAAATATTCTCACCTCCATCCCCTTCCCAGCCAGAGGTCAGGCACATAAAATGCAAGAGGAGAGATTTATTCAAGCAGAAAATGAGTAGGCTAGGGAGGCAAGGCCACATGGGAAGCTTGCCCACTGGGAAACACGGGGCCCTGAAAAGATGGATTGGAGAGAGGCCATGGAGAATGAGACCTACTGTAGGGCCTGAAATCTACCATCAAGGCCAGGCCCTAGTACAGAGTCTGAGGCCTCCTTCAGGTGCTGAAGCCTAGAGCAGTAACCCATCCTGCTCCTCTGCAGGGATGACCCAAGGGCAGCAATAGCCTGAAGATAACATTCAGTTTTCCTCCCAGGACCTCTGTAGGGAGAACAACAGGCAATGTGCCAGACTCTGAAGACAGGCCACCTGTTGCTGGGTCAGCCGCAGATAGGCATGATGCCTGTCAAGAGCTCTGGGATACACGACAGGCCTGTCTTATCCACTAGGCACCAAAGGCTCTGGGGTCAGGGTCTCTGAAATATTTTAATTTATTTTAGAACCAGAAGAAAACAAATGACCTTTCAGAGAGAATGGAATGTTTTAATACATAATATAAATGTGTCATCTGTATAGCAAAGCTGTCATAGAATCTGTTTTGTTTCCTATTTATTATTTATTTGTTTGTTTGAGAAAGGCACCCAAGAAATAAAAAGCACCTAGGATGTCAAAAAGGCAGATGTGAGGCCAAGGAAATGGCACAGCAGGTAAAGGCCCTGGCTACCAAGCCTGAAAACTTGCATTACCAGATCCCGCAGGGGAAAGGAGAGAACCAACTCCCTCCAACTCTTCTCTGACCTCCACACGCACAGTGCGAGACACATACCTTCCCTCTAAATAAATGTCTTTAAAGATTCTTTTGAAGTCATAGTGCAGCCATACCAAAGGATGGGGCTGTCTTGGAAACCAGAAGGCTTCCTGTATAACGGAGTGACTGCTTATGACAGCGAGAGCCTGCAGTCCACCTGCCCGTCAAGTCATGATGCCCAAGCGTCAGCCCCTGAAGTAGGTCTCAGACTCTGTGGCAGGCCTCAGCCTTTATGGTGTATGCACATATACTCAGCAACAGTTGCTATAACTGGGCTCCAAATGGGAAAGAAGAAAGAGGTCTGAAGACTGGAGGGGGAATGTCCACCCCTCATGCCTTTGAATAGGAATAAATGAATGCAAATGAGATCCAGGTGAGCACATTTGCTTTCTGATCAATATTTTGGTTCCTTTTTGATCTTGTACTGGGGCGTTGTTCACCCTCTTCCACAAGTGAGGAGAGAAAGGAGGAAAAGAAAAAACGGTAGTAGTCTAGCTTGCTCTCGCTCACCCAGGGCTTACTCGCTTTCTCTTGCCCAGTGGCCTCCTTGACATCCCCATAATACCTTACAAGGCCCCAAACTTTACGTGTAGTGAGCAAGCTGTCCCACCTGTAGTCAGAGGCCACGTTCACTAATCCAGAAATTAAAACGCCTGGAGAAAACAGGCTAATCAAATTATACATTCCTGAGAACCATTTATAAGCTGGGTACATTCTTTAATCTTAATTAGAAATCTGAGCAGCTCCCACCGTCTCTGTAATCAACATTTAAACAGGACTGACCCCCATGGCGCTAACCTTGAGAGTCACACACAGGTCTGCAATGCGAAGAGAGCCAGAAGCGGGGAGGCTGCCTTGTCGCTAAAAACAGGGGGTGCTCAGAGGACTGTGGGCAAAGCTCCTGGGCACCCTGGGTCCTTTCCTCCCTAACAATGAACAAATGCATCCGGTCACCAATCTGACCTGCCCACCTCTCCTCCAACTCAGAAGCAGGGTTGTCGCCCAACAATCGGACTAATTTCCTCAGGAGCCTAGACTCTACATACACACAGCCAATAACCTTCCTGCATGGCACTTCCAATCATGCTGATTCGTGTACAAGACCTTGGAGCCTTCCAGACACAAACTAACACCTGCCTCTCCCAGGCTACTGCCCAGGTTTTGTGGTCCTGAGTCCTCCTAGTCCCATTCGTCCCTCCTGAACTGCTGACACTCCCTTGTGTATATGATGGCTTTCAGTTTCTGAGCCCCAACATATAGCTTGTATCCAAGCAGCGGGGCTTCCCTTTAGTTTTAACATGGTCAGCCCCTCCCCAGTCCTTATAAGCCTACAAAAAAAGGAAAATCCTTGGTTGGAGGGGGTGGGATACAAAATGTATTTGTATACACAGACAGTGCACAGAAAACCTGGACTCATAGAAGTTGAAACCTGTGAACTACACAGAAAGAGAATTGGAAGTTTGGGGAGGGCAGTGAGGATATGAGTTAGCAGGAGGCAAATTCACTAAACAAGCGAGCTTACCATGTAGATAAATGTCTCCCAGGTAGCCATCACCTGTGGGCATCTCTGTCTAGGCCAGATGCCAAACCACAGTCTATCCTACACGCAAAAAGATCTCTCCTTTACAGATACCAGCTAAAAGAGCCCTGCTTCTTATCAGATAAAATGCCCTTTTTTAACAACAACAACAACAACAACAAAAACTGCTTTGCAAAGCCATCCTTGTACCTGTGACACTTCTAAAGAACCTCCTGGAAATATACTAGCAATGTCTATTTAGGGATGGTCAATTTTGGTCTCCCTAAGTCCACATAGACTTGTGTGGGAAGGTTCACAAGCATATCATTCACGTGAGACAAACTAGAAATGATCTACATGGCCATTGACTGGTGGCAGCCCCTATATATTATATACACTATATATATATATATATATATATATATATATATATATATATATATATATATATAGCAGCTCTACAAAATAAAGCAGGGGTGTGGCAGGGGATGTGGGATGAAAGTGAGAGTGAAGGAGGGGATGGGAGTGGAGAATGAGGGTGAGGATGGGGGTAAGTGGTGGGGGTAGGGATGAGGAAGGGTATGGGGGTGAGGGTGGGGGATGTAGCCAGAGTGAACCTCATCTTTGTTAGGATTTCCATTGCTGTAAAGACACACCACAACCAAGGCAACTCTTATAAAGGACAACATTTAATCGGGGCCAGTTTACTGGTTCTGAGGTTCAATCCATTATCATCATGGTGAGAAGCATGGCAGTGTCCAGGCAGGCGTGGCACTAGAAGAGCTGAGAGTTCTACATTTTGTTCCAAAGTCAAACAGAAGATTGTCTCCATGTGGTTAGGAGGAGACTCTCAAAGTCCACACCCACAATGATGCACTTTTTAAAAAATACTTATTTATTCATTTCATGTTTGTGAATACATTGTCACTGTCTCCAGACACACCAGAAGGAGGCATCAGATCCCATTACAGATGGTTGTGAGCCACCACGTAGTTACTGGGAATTGAACTCAGGACCTCTGGAAGAGCAGTCAGTGCTCTTAATCACTGAGTCATCTTTCCAGCTCCCATAATGACACACTTTCTCCAACAAGACCACACCTACTCCAACAAGGCCACACTTCTTTTTTTTTATTATTACTTTTTTTTTTTTAGATATTTTCTTT
>NW_022196906.1:40429734-40444672 GCF_008632895.1 Mastomys coucha | reverse complement strand
CCTCTTTCTCCACAACCTCTCCAGCATCTGCTGTCACCTGAGCTTTTTATCCTAGCCATTCTGACTAGGGCCACACTTCTTAATAGTGCCACTCTCTGGGCCAAGCATATTCAAACCACCACAAACCTCAACAACATTACTGAGGCCAGAAGCCAGACACAAGACTGTGGGTCACACATTTCTATTTACATGAATATTTCTAGAATGGACAAACCCATAAGGGCTCAGGCAGGTGCCTCATCCCTGGGGCAGGAGTAGCAGTGGACAGCACAGCATGTGGACAGGCCTGAAGGACTTCTTCAGGGGTGAAGAGTGGGGCCCTAAAACTGGATTGCACAATGGGATAAAGTTAGTAAAAGCCATCCAGCTGCAATGGATGGACTTTATGGTACAAATAAAATGAGCAGTAAAGCCATTCATCAGGAACACTAATTGATGGATGGGTAACAGGATGAGGAGGCAGGTTGATAATGAAACAAGACTGCAGTGGGAACAGTGAGATCCAGGCAATGTGTTGAATGAGTGCACTGGAGGCTTCACACACCTCTGTATGCTTAAGTTGCCTAGCAATAAAATGTTGTGGGGAAAGGGGGGACTTGTTGGGTCACCTGTCTGAAGCTGGTCTCCTGGCTCTCCCCCAAACCCACATAACCCTTGGGGAGAACTCATCACTCTTCCTTCTTCATAAAGTTTGCTTATCTTATTATGGGCTAGTTCCCTGAATGGTTGACCTTCTTTGTCTTGCTCAGCCACTGCTTGTGCCGAGACAGGCTGAGGAAATTCTTTGTTGAGAAAATTGAGTTATACCAAGACCTATGCTTCGAGGTTTGTCCATTTGCTTATTTATTGAACTTTTTTTTAAGTAGTTCAACAAAATTGGCCTTGCCTGTTGATGTCTAGACAGACCCACAACTCATTATACAAGCTCAGAGCTGCTGGGAAGGAAAGGGGAAAATTGCCTGACCATTGTCTCCTATAACTCAAGTCAGGGGGACTTCCTGCTAGACTAAGGACTCACTAAATGCAGGCCTATAATCTAAATATGAAGAGAGGAGCCCTGCAGCCATCCCCTGCCTGCCTCTCACACCACATACTCTAGCCCCTAAGGTCCATTTGTGTCTTCCCATCAGTCACAGATCCAACTATGTTCTTAAACCTTTCCTCTCCTCCTTATTCCCCATTCCTCCTTGCTTTATGCAATATTAGCTCCTATGTCTACATTTTACAACCTCTCTCTGAGGGAGGCTTATATCCTTTCTGGGTTTCCTACAATAGCTAAGGCCTCAAAAGTCAGGAACCAGGTGCTGGAGAGATGGCTTAGCCATTAGGAGCACATATTGTTCTTGCAAAGGACCCAAGTTGGATGCCCAGCACCCGCATCAGATTGCTCACAACCACCTATAATTCCAGCTTCAGAGGGTCTGACACTTCTGCCCTCTGCAGACAGCTGCACACATATGCATATATACCCACAGATGTATACACATCTATATAACTAAAAATAAAATAAATCCTTTATTGAAGTCTGCCACTAAGACCCTGTCTTTTCCCCGCTCTTCTTAACTCCCTCCTTTGTTCCCAGCTTCTTAGAATATCACCCAAACCTCTCAGCAGCAACATGTGACACCCCAGACACTTTATGCCCTTAGCTCTTCCCTTCTAGACAAACCTCTGGATTTTTAAATCCCAATGACTCCCTCCTATGTCTTTCCATTAAAGTTCAAAATCAGCATGGTATGCAAGGCCTACTGCAGCCACCACTTTCCCATATTACTTTCCCTCCATCAGCACACTTGTTCCCTCAACTCAGTGGAGCCATTCTCTGCTGCCTGGCTCCAATAGCGGTGGCCTCCATGAGGACACACAGACTCCTCAGCCATATTGCTAAGGATTGATGGGTGAGCTTGTAAATGGTCTTTGTACTCAGAGATGAAGGTCTTTTCCAGACAAGGATAAACTGCCCTAAGCAGAAGGAGAGGTGAAGTGGAAACTTCTGGTTTGTTTGAAAAGTTAGTTATGTCAAGAGATGTTTTGCTGGGCACACAGGTAAAAGGATGTTTTGCTATAGCACACACATGAAAGGATGCATGATAAAGGAATATAAGTATGACCTCACAGACAGTGGGAGCTGGAGCATTAGTTTGCTTTGCTCTGCCTCAGTATTTTTCACTGTGACATGCATGTATTGGTTCGCCTTACACTCCATTGCTGAGCTTCACGTGTGGTGACACCATAGAGAGAAACTCTCCAAAGAACTTCTCGTAAGGTTCCTGTGGTTTCTTGCCACTTCTGTGGACCCCTACCAATTGTGCTTTATTCTGGATTGAACTGCCCTCGCTTGCTCGTGTGTGGTGATTGATGAATAGACTGCACTGCAGCTGCTGGGGTGTGTGTGTGTGTGTGTGTGTGTGTGTGTGTGTATGTGTGTGGTGTCTGCCAAATGGACTGGTGTGCAACTGCTGATTCGTATTTGGTGTTTGCTACTGACTGAACTGCTGATATTCTGACAACAAAGATTAGACTTGCTCCCAAAGAACTATTTCTAAACAGGTCTACTTTCCCCCCACGTCCTAATAACTTTTCTCTTCCACTACTTTTGGTAGGTGGTGGGTTAGAGGAAAGGCTGAACCCCTTATTCAAGTAGGTTGGAAAAAATGCATGCCTGCAGAGAGGACCTCTGTGGGCTCCTTGAAGGCAGGAAACCCCATGTGGGAGAAGGGAAGAGAGCCCAGGCTGCTCCATGCAGGTCCCACTTCCCATCTCCTCAGCCCACTTGGAAGGAAGAGCACCAGCTGTGTGAGGCTTACCATTTCCAAAAGGCCAGTTCTTATATAACAGGACGAGACAGGTGCATAATGAGAGAAAAGTGTTGATTCCTCCCACGCTGCCTCATGCTCGTTCCCAGGCAGGGAGCCAGGACTGCACGGATACAACCAAGCCCATCCTTATGGCTCTGCATCTGCAAGCAGCTCCCTTAAAGGGAGGCATTAGTGAGCTTTTTATGTGTTAAAACCAACAGCCTCTCCCTTCCTGCAGCCTGTCCCCCTGGGCCATTTTTGTTCGAATCCTACTAGGACCGGAATCTTTTCTTCTTATTCTCAGCAGCATTTCCCAGTGCACCACTCCAGGTTCCAGAAGTACTGATGGTTCTAAATAACCAGGGGTTAATACCAGTGACTCCTGGGCTGGAATGGTTCCAAATAATCTAGTCTCACATCAGCAACCAAGTCCCTCCAGAAGCAGGACCTCAGACACTGAGGTAGGACAAAGGCAAAGGATGAATCTCTGTCTCTATCCTGATCAACTCTCTCCTTAAATTGAAATAAAAAAATTAAAAAACAAATTAAATGTCCACCAAGGCTATCTTAGGAGGAGGACACAATACTGGATGTTGAACCTAGGGCCTCATACACCTAGACAAGTACTCTACCCCTGAGCCTGAGGCATTTTAAAAAATTTCCCAGTTGATAAGTTTGCAATGCAATGATCAAATGTCTGGCTTACCTGCACCATCTAATTCTTTATTTCCCAACTGTAACTCAGTCTCAGAGTGGCTGTCCCCATGTCCCTATGGCTTTCTGATGATATCTGAAGCTCCTTCCGACTCTGCCTCCACCCTATTCCCCAAGTCCCCCATGTATACAGTCTCAACAGAAAACTGATCTCAGCTGAGGGATCTGTAGTCCTACGGCAGAGCCCTGCATTTGAGATGCAGTATGCTAAAAGGGGCCTTTCCCCCAAGTGCTCCCCCTAACTCTGCTCTTAAAGCTGGAAGAGAAAAGGCTGTGCATTATCAGAACTGAGTCTTCTCATCAGGCATCCAGGCCCACTGGACAGAGGAGGGCACGGGCCTGCTCTCAACCTCTCCACATCAAGCGCCCTCAGCTGGTAGCTAAGCTTCTTTCTCATCATTCTGGGATTTGGGTATATTCTTCCTCCCCAGAGTCATCTACCTCTTCCTAGCTCAGGCACTTGGACCGTAGGGTCCAAGTTCATGCTTCCCTTGATGACATCAAAGAAAGCTTCAGATTCTGCAGCCTTACCAGTAGGACAAGGGAAGGACCCCAGGGGACAACATCCAGAAGATGAAACCTTTCTAAATCATTGGTCCTCAGTCCTTACTGTTCATCTCCACCATTCAGGCAGCTTCAGACTAAAGATGCCCTGGGCTTCTCCTGGAGACTTTGACTCAGTTGGTCTGTGGTGGGTTCCTGGCCTATTCTGAAGTCTCTATGTGATGCTAAAGTACAACCAGGGCTGAGAGTAGCTGCCTTGAAATGGACTCCACTCATGGTGTCATTGAATGCCACTTCTCTTTCCTAATAAAGATTCTCTTCTGCTGCTGATATAGACCACAAAATCACTGGGAGAGGGGCACATGCCCATGTCAGGAATGGGGTCCTGATGCATAACTGAACCACCTTCAGACATCTATGCTAGTCAGGGGGAGGGGTGGTGGTGAGGGACTGCAATCTATGGGGACGCTGGTGGTGGTCATTTCCACCTCTTGGTGAGATGGTCAAGATATTGCAGCAATGACCATGGTAGAAAGGGCTTCACACTACCAAGATCCTGCTTTTCCACTGACCTGAGAGTTCAGCTCTTGGATTCAGGGTCTCCTAGAACTTAAAATTGGACAAGAGAATAATTTTGGAACCTGAACAAAAGCTGAGAGAGAAAAATCCAGTAGGCTAGATCTCCATATGCCCAGAACCCCCAAGAGAACTGTGGATTGTCCCTTGAGTCTAAGAGATAGAGAGTCTCTGAGAGAGGGGGCGTCCTCAAGCCAGAAGTCAGTCAGGAGCCTCTGTGCCCCGAGAGAAAGAGCATCACCCAAGACTAGCTTCCTTAGCCCTGACTAGGGAGCCCAGCTTAACCCTACTCCTTAACTTTCTTGGACCCCAACATTACAATCAAGCCCCCAGTTCCTGAGCCCCATTTGGCTCCCTATTACCCAACTCCTTGCCCTTGATCCCAAGGCCAATTGATCCCAAGATGGAAATAGAAAAGAGTGCAGTATCTGTGAGATGTATACACCTCTAGTTAGGTAGGAATTGAAGTTTAATTCAGACATTTGGGTTGTGCTTCTTGGTGCATTGATGGGATCTCAGAGCTGTGTTGGTTTTCTTTATCTCTCTGTGTATTCTCCCCTAGCCCTAAAAATGTACTGAGGCAGACACCATCAGCTCTATTCTATAGACAAGGAAACACGGGGGTTCCATGAAAGGAAGCAATTCTTCCAGTTAACAGCAAAGCCAGGATGAGAGTCAGAGCCTCCTGGTTCCCCTGTCACACCTTCCTTTATCTTTTTCCTACGATGCTCAGTGGAGGAAGATCTGTGGATGACAAAACCTCATCCATGCTCGAGCTGTAGTGATGCATGATGGACAAAGCAGCTGCCACACAATCATGATGACTGAAGTTCAGATCAACTAAACCCATGTAAATGCCTGACAGTCGTGGCCATGCACCTCAATTCCAGCACTCAGAGGGCCAAGACAGAGGATCCCTAAGGCAAGCTGACGAGCTAGTACCAGCAAGCTCTGGGTTCAACCGAGAGACTCTGCTACAATGAATAAGGTGGAGAGTGATCAAGGAAGGCAGACTCCCAACATTAACCTTGTTGGATACCAACTGCATGAGCACACACGTACATATGTACTGGCATTCTTATACATATCTGTATACATACACACATGAAAACACACACATATAGAGAGACAAACATATAGGCATATACAGACAGGCACATACATATATACATACATACATACATACATACATATATACATACATATATACATACATATACACAAATATACATACATATGTACTCATATGTACATATAAATTCAGATATCTAGATAGACATAGACAAAGATATATGAAAATGCTGTCCCCAAGGCCTCTGATCCCTCAACATTAGACTCCAGTCCCAGCAAAAAAACCTTTTTAACAAAGCCCTCACCCATAAAATAACCCATCTTTCCAAGTCTAGGGGACAAACCTGGGTCTCTGCACAAAACAGAAGCCAATGGCATACTGCTCTTGCTTTCTTTGCCAAGAAAGCAAACATGTTCCTATAGGCTCATAAGCAACCTTTTTTATTTATTTATTTATTTATTTATTTATTTATTTATTTATTTATTTTATTTTTTGTTTTTTTGAGACAGGGTTTCTCTGTGTAGCCCTGGCTGTCCTGGAACTCGCTCTGTAGACCAGGCTGGCCTTGAACACAGAAATCCGCCTCCCAAGTGCTGGGATTAAAAACATGTGCCACCACTGCATGGTCATAAGCAACCTTAAGAGCCTACACACATACCACCTCCTCTAGGAAGTGCCCCCAACCTTCTAGCTCCCTCCTTGTTCTTTCCCCAGACCTGGACCCATGGCAGTCAGAATTTTAATTTGTTGTTCTATCAGACTACAAGCTTATGCATCTAGCTAGTAACTTAGTCAACCTCAGTTCTCTACAAGAAAAGCTAAAAAAATCATCCTCGAAACAAATCTCAGGTTGGGAGTCTAGTACCCATCTGCAGAGAGAATCTCTTATGTACTGTGTGGAATCATGACCTGCCAATAAAAGCCTGTTGGCCTATTAGCTAAGGCAGGAAATAGAAGGTGAGAGTTCCGGTATAGAGAGAATAGAACTCTGGGAGTTAGAGGCAAGAGAACTCTGAGAAAGTCTGACACATAAAACTGAGGAGAGGTAACAACCATCTGGCAGACATAGACTAGAATAAGCAGGTTATATAAGTTACAACTCCAGGAATGAGTCAAAGCTTACGGCCCAGATATTTATGCATAAATAACTGGGTCTCAGAGTCACTCTTCTGAGACCCAAGAAGCCAGGTAGAAAAGACCACGGATACATCCACCACATCCTCACACTGAGCCTTGGCCTCAGACCTGGAGCGCCATCTCTCTGAGGAGTTCAAGATCCGGAATAATCCTAATGAGGCCGGAAGGTGAGCCCCCGGCTCTGCCCTACATCCCCACTTCCAGCATAAAACCGAAAGTTCCCAAGCTGAGCCTGCAGGACCTCAGAGCTAAGGATGACCCAGGAAGGAAGAACAGCTCCAGAGAGAGGCCATTTTCCATCACAGGTCCTCTCCAGATGGTGACAGGGGGCCCTGACAGGAATCACCTGGTATATGGTCAGAAGTCCAAGCCAGGCCTGGAGTGCAGGCCTGGTATCCCAGCTGCTCAGGAGACTCCAGCAGGAGGAACGCAAGGTCCCATTTAACCTGAGATGCAGAGGGAGCTGAAAGCCAGCCTTGGTAGCTTAGAAAAATGTTATCTCAATATTTTAAAAATTAAGTAAATTAAGTAAAAATAATGGTGTAGCTCAGTGACAAAGCAGTTGTCCAGCATGAGTGAGGCTCTGGGTTTAATCCCTGTACTAAAAGAAAGAAATCCAAAGAGGCACTGAGCCCATTTTTCCACAGGCACCACAAGGAACACCCTCCCAGGAAGATCAGGGCAAACTCTAACTAAGGATGGGAACTCCTTACTTAGTATAATATTGGTAATGACCCATCTATAACACATGCTAGATGCTCTATCCATGCACGGTAACTGAATGAGTGACAGACGACTCCTGATCTCGCCTGAGATCCAGGCTTTCCGGGGCGGGGGGGTGTGTAGCAGACCCCACCTCAGGATTGCATGGGGGAGGTTCTGCCACGAGAACAAGAGCCCTGCTCGGCTTATTGGGAAATCAATAAGGAGGCGGGCCAGACCCTGGGCAGGCTGACACGCTGTACACAGGCCTTCTGCAAACACAATCACCTCCTTGGTTATTAATGGCCTCACTCGCTGCCTCTTCATTAGTGCTCAAATATCAACAGAAAACCGTTTACTTACCATGGGTTCCTGCTCGCGCCGAGCAAATTTGGACAGGGCTAGTCAAACAGGGAACTTGTTGTTGGGCTAATGACAGAGCCCAGTGTAAAGTTTAGCAGTAGCAGAAGCAGGCAGAGAGGGCACCGGCCTGCACCTGTCCCCCAGAGGCAACCTGGCAAGAGCTAGAGGAGGGGGCAGCCGTACCTGTGGGAAGCCAGCAGCCCGGGCCCCAAACCACAGCTGTGACGACACACTTGAGCATGCCGAATCCTCAACTATTTGGCCAGCCTTCATCCCCAGTTCTTCACCTGACCATTAGAACTGGATCTTGGCAGGATAAAGAAAATGACGTGGGCCAGGGTCTGAGACTATGAGTTTCACAGCTACATAGAACTGAAGTTCAAATCCTAGCACTGGCTAACTCTGTGGCCTAAGCCTCAGTTTCCCTTCTGAAAAAAATGGGCAGCTGAGAGACACGAGGCTTTGATAAACTTGGCACTCTCCCCCAAGGTTGTACATTTAGGAGGTAACAGATCTAGACTGGGAGCTCTGGCTCTGACTCTGAGCTTCCACAGTAATACACACACACACACACACACACACACACACACACACACACACACACACACACAGCCCATCAGCCCAGTCTACCCTGCAGCAGGCATCCCTACCTCGAGTGGCCCAAGCTGCCCTGAATGCTTATCCTACTGGCTGGCACCCCACCATAGGGTAGAGGCCAGTCAATAGCCATGATCCTTCAGTCTCTGACTATTTTCTGATAAGGAGCTCATGTCCCCGTAAACCAACTTTTGTACCACGGTCCCAGCATGGAAGCAACACTCCTGCATCTCCTCAATCTCAGCCAGTCTGGGGACAGCATAAGGACACACGTCACTCATCAGTTAGTCTACAAAGCCTACTGATTTCCTACTAGACAGAGAAGTGAATAAGAACAGTGCATAGTTGCTCAGGGTGCACTATCCTGTAGGATGTAAAAGGACGATGTTCTCATACACAAATACACAGTAAGATGGTGCCCATAGGAAAAACATGTCAATGGAGGGAAGCCTGGAGGGAACCAGGAACATATTTAGACTCAGGTGCTCAGAGAAAGCCTATCTAAAGGGGGGGAGCATCTAAAGCTGGGGGCATTCAGACTTAGACCCAAGGGAGGACTCTGGGGAGGGTGTGGAGGTGGCTCAGTCAGTAAAGAGCTTGCCACACAAGCACGAAGACCTGAGCTCATAATCACAACACCTACAGAAAACACTGGATGCGGCGGCACCAGTCCTTAACCCTGGCACTGGAAGTTGAGGAGCCCTGGAGTTCAGTAGCTGGCCAGCTTCGCCACACCAGTAAGCTCCAAGTTCAGTGAGAAACCCTGTCTCATAAAAACAAACAAAAACAAACAAACAAAAAACCCAAGAGAGCTTTCAATAAAAACACCTAATACACACCTCTGGCCTTCCACAGCACCTGCATGCACACACGCATATATTGCCCACCTACACAGTCATACATAAAAGGACACTTGGCTTGTGAGCATATGTGGTACCCCTTACCTGAAAAATGATGGCCCCAGGAATAGGTAAGTAATATTTGGATAACTGTCACTGCCCTCCAGGCAATTATTGAACAACAAAAACATTCTGTCCATACATACATCCCACTGTAAATGAACCCACATGGGTTTATTTATACATGTGTGTGCACACTCTTATTCACACCTGCTCACTTCTCTCCTGGGTGAACATTCACACATGCATGTCTCCCTGTCGATCTCTCTTCTCCATAATGATGAATACACTCACAAACCATGTGACTGGTGGTCTCAGTGCCCAGCCTCACCAATAAAAGGCTCCATTGCACAAAACTCAGTTGTGTATCTCTGCTCTGTCTGTGCCACCATGCTCAGGCCTCAGTCCTTGCAGTACCCACTGGTTCACCTGCTTTTTCAACCTTGGCTAATGCACACAGCCACTCCAGGGTGATTGGACCACATTTCTCTCCCTCTGGGAGAGAAATTCTGATGCCTGAATCATTTGAATCTGTGGCACTAAAAGGTCTCCTGACCAGAAGGAACAAGAAAATGTCACTGGCTGATGGGGACAATTTTAATGCAAAATGCCACCTTCTAATGATTGCACCTTTTTCTGCAGCTGCCAGCAAAAAGACACTTAGCTCTTTTCCAGGGGTCGGACTCTGATCAAACAGCTTTGTACTTTCTTCTACCTCTCTATTCCCTTGGAATTATAGTCTTGGACTCCCCCAGAGCCAGCCCAGACTTCCTCCTGAGCAAAGGGGAAAGGCCCAGACAAGTACCCCAGGAAAGCACTTCACAGGCCTCTCTCCCTCCTCTCCCTTCCTAGCCCCTGAGCAAGGATGAAGGACTCCTGATTTTGCCTTCTTAAAACCAAGACCTTGTGGTAGAGAAGCTCCTTGGGGCTTCCATTGATGCCCACCTTCCTATTTGCTGCATGCCCTCTGCACAAGCTCTTCTCTTTGTTCGTCTCTCCTCTTCAGATAACCCTGAGCCTCTCGTAGAGGGCACAGGTGAAGTCCAACTTGGTTACCATCCTGTCCTTGGAATTTAGCACAGGGCAGACTCACTGTAGATGCCTTGTAAAACTTGCCATGAAGTGGAGACAGAAGAGAAGCGTGTCCCTCTTCAGGAGAGCAAAGGAGGCCCTTGCTGCCCTTCTTATTCTACACTAACTCCTTTCCTCCTGAGCCATCCCAAGTAACCACCACTGACCTTGAAGACCTTCAGTGCCCCACCTGATAAACACCTACCCCAGCACACACAGCACACACAGCAGCCACCCAGCCCATCCCTCCATTCAGGGTCCATACCACCCACATTCCTCTGCCTTCCCATATCCACCACTGCTTATCCTCGGTCCTCTACCTGAAAGGCTTCACCCTCTAAGTCCTGTGGACCCCTCAGTCCCCATGCTAAAGAACACTTTCAACTTCCAAACTGGCCTCCAAGACGTCCTATCCCTAGAGCCAATAAAGCACAAATCTAGAAACTGCTGTAAGGAATTTTACAGGTCCCAAATCAGGTGACTTTAGGCCTAATCTAACTACTGAGTCCTTTCAAAGCAGAGCTTCTAGGATAGGGTGTAATTCTAATACTTGAGAGTCCTAGAATTCCATCTTCAGTTCAATTAATTAGTTAGTTAGTTAATTCATTAATTAATCTTAAGTTAAAAGAGCTCCCCATGATGGTGCGAAGACACACTAGGGCGCTGGGCATCACGGCACATACTTGTCCTCTCAGCGCCTGGGAGGCTGAGGTATGAAGACAGAGAGTCTTCACAGACAGAGGCCGGCACGATTGATATTCACCAGACCCTGTCTCCAAACAAAAAGATTGAGAGACACACCAGGGGCCATGTTGTGAAGAGGAAAGGAGGAGATGTGAGGTACACAAGGACCCGAGAGTGGTCTCTCAGAGCTGAAAGTGACTCCTACCAACAACCAGTAAAGAAAGGGGGCTGTGCTCCCATAATGTCCAACCAACACCGTGGATGAGTTTCAAAATGAACATGTTCCTCCAAAGCTGCCAGAGAAGAACTCAGTCTAACACATTGAGCTCAGCCCCGAGGATGTTCCTGGCTTTACCTCACTTCCAACCTACAGAGCCTCTGAAAGAGGTGCTGTGGGTTCTGTGGACATTGTCCACAGAATATTTCCTTCTTTCCTTTTTAACTGTGTTAAATGTACCCAAGAAAAATCTCCCTCCACAGCCCTTATCCAGTGCTCAACAACCTAAATGCCTTCTCTCTGTGGAGTTACCATCACCCCAGAGCCTTTTGCATCTTATAAAATAAGTCAGCATGCATCTGCTCATGAAACATAGACAGTATACTAGAATATAAGACAGACAGACACACACACATAAATACCCAGGGCCTCGGGGAGTTGGGGAGTGGCCCAGTCAGTAGCATGCTGGATGTGCTAATGTGAGGATCTGAGTTCAGTCCTCAAACTTCATGTAAAAGCTGGGCTCAGCATATGCCTGTAACCCTATGCTGAGAAATAGAGATGGTGAAGGCGGGGGGAGGGTGGTGATCAGGTAGCCAGTCCCACTGAAATGGTGAGAAACCCTATCTCAAAAAGATGGAGAAGCACCCCAGGAAAGACATCCTGATGTCCACCTCTGGTCTCCTTTCATAGCTATATGGGCTTCCATATGGGCCAATGCACTCCCTCATCTCTTGCACATGCACACACACATGCGCACACACACACACACTCATGGCAAAGAATGACTAGACAAGATTATCATCGTCATCATAAACATTATCATTATTACTGTTATTGTTATTATTATTATCACTATTATTATTATTATTGAGAATGACTAGGGAAGGCACCATATATCAATCTCTAACCTCTCTCTCTCTCTCTCTATATATATATATATACATACATACCCACATATAAAAATATACCCATACATACAGGCATTCACACACATACAGCATACACACAAAAAATAAATAATGATGACTATTATTATCATTAATAATTGTAGCCAGTTTTTGCTACATTATGGGTTCATCTTTTTCCCACCCTTTATCCCCCCCTGGGTTTACCCCTAACATTAGATAGGAAGGAAATAAGGATAGAGGGGAGAGAAGAAATAGGAAAATCCCTGAATCTAAGTTCTTTCCCTTTGTTTCTTCTTTGACCAGGGCTACTAACAAACCGCAACCAATCTCTCTAAACAACCAACAACAACCAACCCGACCTCTTGGGGCCCTAGTATACATATATCCTCTGAAAAGTTCCCAGAATTCGTCACACAGTCAAAGAAACTATCTGTGGCTGGCAAAACCATGCACGACTCTGCTAGAGCATGAGGCAAATTATAGACAGCTGCTTCAGACACTCCAAAACAGCCCCATATTCCCACACCTGGGATTAAAATGAAAACACATTCTTACAATATTTCTGTGTTTTGAGAAACCAAAATTCCAGAATTCTCACTACAAATAATAATGTCGAGAATGACTAGGGAAGATACCAGATGTCAACCTCCGGCCTCCACGTGCATGCACACCCAATTACAAAAATACACGCACACACAAGCAAACACACAAACACACTATGTAAAGATAACCAACTCAAACCACTGTACAGGAAAGCCATGACGTCACACACTGGACTGAGCTCCACTGACCTATATTTTGGGGGGCCGAGAGACCAGAAAAGACTGTGGTCGGATCACACAAACCTTGTTCACATATTATCAGGGCTGGATAAAAGTCTGTGGCTCATCCTTGGAGACTGAGCATCCCTTGATGAGAGCACATGGACTGAGTCATAGACAAAGGTTAAGCGGGGTCCTGCTTGTCACTTCAAATTTAGTAGAAAAAACGATGAAGCATAAGGGGAAGTCAATGAGAGGACTGCACCCCAGATCCCCTGCACCCCACATATATTGTATGTTTAAGTTTATTCGATGAGATCACATGTACCTGAGATACTAAGGCAGGAAGACTCTACCAATTTTAAGCCAGGCCAGTCTACACATAAGTTCCAGACCTGCCTTGGCTATATTATGAGAGCCTGGTGAGTGACGATGAGGAGGGAGAGGGAGGAGTATAGAAGGGAGGAAGGAGAGGAGGAAGAAGAGGTCTATTACTAAAGCAAACAAAAACCATAATCTGGAAGTCATCAATGCACCTCAAACCTTTTTGCTACAAAGATGGCATAATTACTATAAAGTCTCAGAAAGGTAAAGTCGCTTATGTGAACTTACATAAGCTCACACAGACTTTCCAGGCCAAGCCCAGGCTTGACCACAGGGCTTCACTCACATTTACCCCTGGGTCACTGATCAAATCTCATATTAGATGGCCAAGACCTTAAAACTACATAGGCCTTTCTGCTATTAGATTTAACCATAACCTGAAGCCAAGAAGACTGCCAAACAGAGAGTCCCCACAGAGAGCACAGAATGGCCCAGAAGTATGCACACAAAATGCCAGCCCCACTCGACCTCTCCTATCTGTCCCAACAGACACTGAGGCAAGTCCCATTCCTCCCTTGGGCCTCAGTTTTCCCATCCATGCAGGTGTATATCAACCTACTCCCCATTATTCTCCAGCCTTGGCATTGTGTCGGTCCATGATCCCAGAAAGGCTGGAAAAGAAATAGCTCATCCCAAAGGCCAGGAGTGACTCAGCGCTTCCTCCCAGCTTTGTCTATGGCACCCAGCCCCTCCCCCACTGCCAACATTAAAATACAAAGCAGCCACAGACGGCACCGTGGAGTGAAGGTGCAGAGACCATGAGGCAGGACGTGTCAGCACCAGAGGAAGTAATTTAATAAGGGCTCGCTTGGAAATTATATCACCCCAAATAATATAATAAACCCTAATTTACTCACATTTATCTCCCAGAGTTTTTTTCTGGGACGCATAATCTTGCCTGCTCTACAGTGATGGATTAGCGCAATGGAAACTCCACTGGGAAATAAAAAAAATACATCTTGTAGTTTCTGACGCGTTATTATTCAGTGTTATCTCGCTCGCCTCATCCCAGGCCCATTACTCATGTTCACTTTTTCCTTTCTTCCCCCTCCCCTTCTTAAAAATCAGAGCCACAGCCAGGGCTGCTGGCTACAGGCATTCCTCAGCCATTCATCTTGCATGGCCAGTGTTAAGGGTTCCTAAATCAGAAGAGGGGTAGAAGGGGAGAGAGAGGTGTCCCACTCAGGAGGATCCTCAAAGAGATAAGAATGTTTCTGGTGGTCTGTGGTGAGGGGCGTCCCCATTTTCCCAGGATGGAATCTTTCAGCTATGCCTACTAGTCCCTGGAAGTAATCCAATGAATCCTGATGGCCATTAGGACTGGCCTTCAAGAATTAAAGGTGTGCACTTCTAAGGAGCCTGGGATAGGAGGCCATCTCAAGCAAGTGGGGGTCTGAGAGGATGGTGCAGGTGGGTGGGGGGAGTTCTTGGAAGCTGAGAGGCGGATCATACAGCCAGGTCTTTCCTCCAGGAGATGTTTGCTGAGTATTCTCCCTCCCCCTCTCTCTTTCCTCTCTCCCTCTCTCCCTCCCTCTCTCTCTTTTCTTT
>NW_022196906.1:40421290-40429719 GCF_008632895.1 Mastomys coucha | reverse complement strand
TCTCTCTCTCTCTCTCTCTCTCTCTCTCTCTCTCTCTCTCTCTCTCTCCCCCCCTTCTCATTAACTTCTTCTATATCACCTTCCAAGTCCACTATTCAGTTGTGTCCTGCTTTCCCTATCCCCATTCTGGTCCAGGTAGCTATGGAGATGGAGTGGAAGGGAGGGCAGAGTTTAGATCACATGAGATTTTCCTGCTTTTTTGCCCAAGGCCTCAGCTCCCAGTTCTCCAATATGGAAAACACAGGTCGCATTCCAAGAGGTCTCTCCTACCGGTTAACTGTTCAAGGCTCAGACTCTTCTGTAAAGCAGATGTGGTGACAGGAGGGAAGGGGCAGTAGAAGCAGAAGTATGTGGCAAAGGGCACTCTGTTTTGTGACCCTCCCTTGGGTCCGCCCACTTGCTGGGGAAGACCCTTCTGTCTCTTCTCTTTGGGAAGCAGCAGGTCTCCAAGCACAGAATGGAACAAGCAAGCCGGCTGTGTGCCAAACGCCTCCTTTTCCAGGAAGACGAAGGCAACCGTCCTCAATCACTCTCCCCAGGAGAAGGCAGGAGAAGGGAAGGCCACAACACCCTGGGAGATGCCATGCATAATTGCTAATAAGCAGGCGTGACCAAGTCTTAACAATAATTAAAGTCACCAACTGAGAACTTGTCCATTTTGGGGTCTAATGGTTTTTCAGCACATTAAACATTAAAGGGGTAATAACCTTGCATGCACCAGTGCCCAAGAGGCCAACCTGTCTTTCCTGCTGATGGCAGGAAACCGTAGGCAGAGCCCCAGGCGGAACCTTGGAGGAGCAGGGTCTCTTCCTCTACCATGGAGTTCTGGGTATAAACCACCACTGGGCTAGAAAAGCTTGTCTCAGATGAATGGAATACCCCCAGGAGGTCTCGCTTTACATCTCCAGGGATAAGTTCCACAGAGTCTGAATGGTGTCAGGCTCCTAGATCAAGAATGCCCTCATAAAGCCCCTTTCCACTCCACTTCCACTGGCATTCCTTCAAAAAAAGGACACTCCAGTGCCCCTCCATGACACCTACCTGGTTCTCTCTAGAGCACCTTTTCATATGGGAACAGGACATGTTCAGGGCGTTCAGGGTAAACTGAGTTCTCCATAACTCCAGTTACTGTTAGGTCCTTTTTATGTTTCTTCTTTAATCCCATGGGATCTATAAGGTGAATCTGTCTGCTGTCATTTTTCAGCTAATAGGCTTAGAGGAGTGATTAATTCACCCAAGACCACTCAGTTATTAGAAGAGGGGTCCATGTGCAAGCCCGGACTGAACCTTCTCTAGGCCTGTGTTGTTTAGAGAAATCCTAGACTCAGCTGCACTGCCTGACTCTCCACATGCCCTAGACAGGCTGTTCTGGACCATGGGTCAGGGCTGCTATCATCACCAGCATCAACTCAGGGGAAAAGGAGTGGGTCTTGATGTGAACTTAGAGGACTTGACTCCTGAAGCTGCAGCTCTGATCCTAACCGTACAACCCAACAATAGGAAAGTTGCCCAACCCTTTCTACACCTCTGCTGTCTCTCCTGAGAAATGGAGACAGCATTCTCTGCTTTTTCAGGAATTTTACAAAGACTGCCACTCATGGACATTATCACCATCATTGCCATGATCTCCATCATCTACACCACCAGCCATCTTGGTTGTACGTGTGTTATTATATGATCCGTCATGTTGACAAATTCCACAAGAACAAGGAACACTCAGGTCAAGACCTGCATTCCACGCACACCTGTAGGATCACTTACTTCCATCAAGAGGATAATTTATGGTCCTTGTCTTCGAGGAGTCCCATCCCACCCTTGATTTTCTCTTGCTGCCTTTTGGGTATTGCAAGGCATTTTACTCTGGCACACCTCAGCCCATCCCTCCTGGACTCTAGAACTTTCCATGCCTTGCTTCTCATCAGGATGCAGCTAACATGTGAAACACCCTCTTTCTGCTAATACATTTACATTTTACAATGTCACTAAGTTTGCCTTTCGGATGAAGAGGACAAAATGGTGTGGGGTCCCCCAGAGGTGCCTATATGAATCTCTGTATTAATCTGGACCCCACTAGAGGCACACTGTATTTAGTCTCCGCTTGAGTAGACCAGTCTGTGAGCAATGCAGTCAGACTAGAACAGTAGTCCAAACCAGCCTCATTTGCACCCTGAATTATTTCATCCTGCAAATGACAGAGTCTACTAGATGCAGTTTAGGGTTTGGGGAAAGTGTTTTTGACCGGAGTCCTGAATTCTAGCACATTGTCTGACACTTGGAACTGGACCAACATCTTGATCCTGTCAAAGATGCTAATCTCACAGTGGCCACATACACACTTACTATGGGCATCACTATCTCCCTTCGCTAAAAAGTCTCATTAATCTGGAGCTCTCTCAGCCAGTGCCCTGAGATAAGAAAAGCACATTCTATGTCATCTCAGGGGTAAACCGCCATGTCCCCTCTGAAGCACAAATGCACAAACTACCATCAGGACCATCTGAGAACATAGAAATAACACGGGGCAGACATTCCTTCCTTCTAGGAATCTCTGGCTACATCAACAATCTTCCCTCACTCCAGAAGAGCAATTCTCCCTCCCTATGAGGCCTCTCTAGCATCAGGAAACTCATGAATAACCTCTCTGGGATTTCTCAGCACAGTATGTGTACAGTCTGCTTCAACACTAACCCCCACCCTCACATGGCATTACATGTACCTGAGCACTCACCTGCCTTCTCTCCTGAACCCATCCTCAAGGGCAAGGTTAGCCGTTACTTTTTTCCATGTTTATGATGCCAGATGCATGTAGGGTACACAACTGCATGCAGCCAGCCCCACAGAAAAGCTATGCAGGATTTCTCATCCAATGCTATAACCTCCCTGCTCTCTCTATTGGCTCTTTCCCTCCAGGCTCTTTCCTGCCTGTGCTAATCCCACTCACCAGCCATCTCTGCAAGCTCATCTTAATTCCATAATAAAATATTAACAATAAGCCCCTGACAGGTATAGTGGCACAAACCTATCCCAGCACTAAGGAGCTTGAAGCAGGAGGATCACAAATTTAAGTTCAGCTTTGGGCTACACAGAGAGACCCTCTCAAAATAATAAAATAATAACAACAGCAGCAATAATAATACATCCTCTGGGACAATCTTGTTCATGAATGTCACTCACTGTGCTTTCAGCCTGAGCCTCTCTCCTGTCATTTCCCACCCATCATGTTCTATGTTCTCTTAGCCCTGATGTCAGTTCCCAGGACACTGCCTTCTTCACCTCCCAACTTGGCTGGGGTTTCCTAGAATTCCTAGTCAGGTCTCTGCCATCACTGCTCTGACCCAACACCACCACTACACACACACACACACACACACACACACACACACACACACACACACACACACACACGCATGCGCACACACACACACACGCATGCGCACACACACATACATACATACACACACAGACAAGCACACACACGCACATGCATACAAGCATGCACACACACGTACACATGCATGCACACACACATGTATGCACTCACACAAATATGCACACACACCAACCACCCTCCATCTTTTCCCATCTGAGTACTAGTCAGGCTGAGGCTGCTTAGTTTCAGAGAACAGTCCATTCAGGGTGGCTTGGCCACAGATCTTATATATCAGTCTAGTTTCTAGTTACCGCACCTTCCTCTCTGCTTTTCTAACACATCGTCCCTCCTTGCCATGCAAAATTCCAGTTTTGCTCCTAATGCAGAAACAGAATTATCTACGAGGACTTGAAAGAACAAGCATGTGAGGAGCCAAATGGCACCCGGCTTGCCTCTCCTTCCTTTGATAAATCCCTTGTCTGATCTGCAGTCTTTCATTAGGTGGATTACACTGTAACAGAGCTCTGGGCAATTTAGGAAGTTCTGTGAAGAAACCAGTCACTCCAGAGGGTACTGCCCACCTTCAGGAGGCAGACCTCTAGCCTGACATGACTGGGACCTCCCAGCACTTCTCATGCACACCACTTCTCAGTTTGCAGCCTCCTCTGCCTCCTCTCCATCTCACTGGCCCTTCACCATCCCCTTGTTATCAGTGAGGAAACAGAAGCCTGGAGAAGAGGTGACTTACTCTAAGGCTCACAACAGAACCCCAGCTTCATCTTAAGCATTCAATGTCTCCATCCATTCCTGCCCATGCACCGGAGCATCCCCAACACACAGGGCAGAGGGGACCAGGGCCAGGAAGAGCAAAGAGATTAATAGCAAATGTTTGTCTCTGCAATGCTGGGCTGGAGCCCAGCACCTTGCCCATAATAAGCGTGTGCTCTCTCACTGAGCCACAGCTCCCACCCTGGTTTTTATTTACTTTGTTATGTGTAAGATCCCTTTCAAGACTGCGTGGATAGTTGCTTTATAACTAAGTATACTGTTCATCTTTGAAAGCATCTGTTGCCTGTAGGCTACTGCGGCAGGCACTATGGAAATGACTGGGGGAAACTAAAAAGATATTGTCCAGGCCTTGCACCTGATACAGGGTTCACATTTACTCATCCCAGGCACACTACACATGGCAGGCCTAGCTGCTTGTATAGATCCCAGATGTCAGGATGGTCAGTGTGGATGAGAACCCCATCTTCTAGGAGCTTATGAGCTGATGGATAATCATAACTTATGAAGCAGTGACCATGTGTGGAAAACTCAGCCACACGTGCTGCCATATTGTCTGTCTATTGATGCTCATTTTTATAGACAAGGATAGTGAGGTCCAGGGAACTTAAAGATGCTTAATAATGGCTAGACTAGGAAGCCTGGTATGCTGAACTCAAAGTCTCTACTTACTTGTAACTTGATTGCACACTGAGTGAGAAAGACCTAAATAGCGTATTCCACCAAATGCAGCCATGCAGCTCACTTGCCCCTGAGCTGCCTGTATACACCCCGCCTGCATTAGTCCCTGGATTCCTTGTGAGCAAACCCTTCACTGTCACCATAATTTATAGGCCTATCATATTCAAATTTGGCTTCAATCCTCTGTGGCCCCACTGCACTTTCTGCTGGTAATGATGTATTGTTTTAATTGAGACCTCGCTTAGAAAGAACTTATTGCTACATGCACAGGAGGGTCTAAGGGGCCCAGAATCTAAGGCCAAGTTTGGCTCATGCCAGATTTCTCTCCTGACTCTTCGGTATGCACCTACAGCTGCTGAGTGACAGAAAGCTGAAAGCTCGCCCATGAGGGTAGAGGTGTTCCACTTGAAAGACAAACGGCCTTGTGTTTCTCATGGAGAAGTGTCCTTTGTGTTGGAGAGCGAAAGCTGCACCCAGGAAGGTCATTGCTGTAAGAGGACAGGTCCCCAAGTAGGGAGAGGTGACTCTGTAGGGTAATGTGCCTGTGACAGTGCTTCAGTGGCTCTAATGAGCAGCCTAGCTCCCTCATGTCAATCCTGACATCTCTGTTTGCCTGGACAGCAACATTCATCCCTCCTCTTTCTGGCTGCTGGTGTCACAGAAGGGGTTGCATGATGGTGGGGGAGGAGGGTGAAGGGCAATAGAGTTCTACAGCCTGAGGAGGGGAGCTCTGCACAACAGTGTGTACCCTGCTCAGAGGGGAAGCAAGACAGGAAGTCAGGAAGTCAGGGTCACTCCCATAAGATGATGTCCCTCAAGGGCCCACTAACAGACAGGTCACTGGGAAACATGAGAATGAACAAGGGCCAAGCATAGTGATACATGCCTTTTGTCCCAGGCCTCAGGAAGCAGATGCTGGCAGAGCTTTGTGAGTTCAAGGCCAGCCTGGTGTGCATAGCAAGTTCCAGGACAGTCAGGACTACATAGTGAGGCCTTGACTAAAAAACAATTTAAAGGAATGAAGAAGACTCAGGCTAGCCCCCACAGGGGCTCCAGCCTGGGCACAGAAATGACTATAACAAGAGATAGATCCCAATAGCTGCACACAGCCTACTACAGGACAGAGTGGAGAGAGCCTTCATTTCTGGTCCAGAGATATGGGTAAGGCTTCATGGAGATGAGCAGCGTAGAAATGAGCCTTGAACCCATGGTCCATATTTAACAGGCAGGACAGAGGATGTGGGAAGCCCTGAAAAGATGGAAGAGACAGCAAAGTCTGGGGTTTGTGGGCTTCAGAAAAGTCACTTGGCTGAATGATAAAATGCGGGAGATATGATAGGCAGATACATTGATTCTAGTGATGGAAGGTTTTGGATACTAGGGGAAGGATTTGAAGTTCATCTGGAAAGGTGATTTAGTAGCAGTATTTGATTTGGGTAGTGATATGGTTAAAACCCTGACAGTGGTGGAGAAAATGAAGAGGTTATGGAGAGGGAGAAGACACTGGACTTCACTAGCCTGGAAGAAAGGAGCATAAAGCAAGAAGCCAAGGTATCAGTCAAGGTTGGGGATGCTTGGGTATAACAGAGACCAAAAGTAAAGTGTTTCACACCAATAGTACTTCATCAGGAAACCAGTCTAGGCTCCTCCAAGGCTGTGTGTCACAGACTCGGGCTCCTCCTCTCTCCTCTCCATCATCCTACTGTGTGGCTTCTATTCCCAAGGTCAGTTCATGGACTAGAGCAGCTGCTGGACTTGCTGACAGTGTCAGCTGTAAAGGAGGATAGAGAACATAGTCTATAAGATGCACCCACTCTACCTCGAATACATTCAGGATTGTTGCCAAAGAGAAAAGAAAGATGGCTGCTGAAGACACACTTGGTCTCTGATGCAGAGAATCAGAGATGAAAGGATGGACATGGCCATGCATTCAGAAGGCAGTGGCAGGCAGATCTCTATGAGTTCAAGGCCAGCCTGGTCTACACAGTGAGTTCCAAGACAGAAAGACAGACAGAGGCAAAGAGGTGGAGAGGAGGAGGAGAAGATTCTGAGGCTACAAATCAAATACAGTGTCTGTGAGGCTAATGAATCCATGAGCAAAAAGCAGAGTCCAGAAAGGTGTAGGAAAAATGATGTCTGGCTTGAACACTAGAAAAAAGACACCTGCTACTGGGTTCTACTTCACCAGAGGGGAGGGACTCCACTGTCCGATCAGTCTCTGGAGGCTTGGAAGTTTCCCTTGGCCAGAGAGGAGACATAGAGGTGAGAGGACAGGAAAATGGATCTGGCCATCCACAGCTCCCATTTAAGGAGGGAGGCAACATCAGCTCTGCTACCCCAACGGAGGAGAAGAGGATAGCAAGAACTGCCATCACTTGTCAAGGGCTCCATGGTGCTGAGGAAATAGGCAATAGGAGCCAGAATCCCTAGCAGGGCCAACAGTGCACTGAATGGATTGATAGGTAAGACGCCCTCATGCTACCTCCAGGAAGCCTCCCCCAAAAGGACCTGACCAGGAAACAATCCAGAGGGTTGAACAAGCCCCTGGCTTCAGACACCAAACAGGACTTCTAAGACCTCCAGTGGTGGCTGTACCCCACATGCCATCACTGGAAGGAAAACTAGAGACTAAGGGGCAAACCCCAAGTAGCCATTTTCAATCTCTCTCTTCCTTTCCGTCTAGGAACGAAATTGGGGTTCACAGACTCCATAGCTTCTAGCCAGCGCCCCACCAGTGTGCAAGTGTGTGGTGAAGGCACAAATGGCAGTGTACACCTGTAATCCTAGCTCTCAGAGTGGAGGCAGGAGAATCGATGTTCAAGGCCATCTTCAACTACAAAGAGATTTCAAGATGAGCCTTGAATATTTGAGGATGTCTCCAAAAAACAAACGAAACCAATGCCTGTGGTGAGTGTGCTTCTCCCTCACTCTCTTGGATCAGAAGTTTCATTTTCCAAAGATCTCATCCCTGCTGTTTGGTGTACAGTGGCAATCTATGGGTCTCAGACAAAAGCCAAATACCTGACAAATACCTGACAAGTAGCAACTTAAGGAGAGAGAGACTCATGGTTTGAGAGGATACAGCCCATCATGAGAGAGATAGGGAACAGGAAGCAGAAACTGGAGAAGTAGGCGGAGCTATAAACCTCAAGACCCACCATCCAGCTCCCCACCTCTTTCAGCTAGGTCCCACTTCCTAAACAGCACCACAACTCTCAGGGCTAGAGTAAGGCTCAGCAGTTCAGAGCCCTTGCTGCCTTTCTAGAAGGTCACAGTTCAGTTCCCAGCACCCACATTAGTCAGCTTACAACTGCCTACAATTCTAGCTCCCGGGAATCTGATGCCCTCCGCTGGCCTCTGAGGGGAACTACACACAAGTTCATGTATAGCACACAGATGCACATGTAAACCTAAAATTAAAAATTAAAACCTTTGAAAGCAGTTCCCTCTGCTGGGAATCAAGTGTTCAAACATTTGAGCTTATGAGGGGCATTTCCCATTCATAACATTAGCAGGACTCTGAGGATGCTTAGTTACTTGGTGGAATGTAACAGCACGATGTCTGTGGCAGGAACCTGGGAAGGGGAGGGGA
>NW_022196906.1:40411887-40420871 GCF_008632895.1 Mastomys coucha | reverse complement strand
GGAAGGGAGGGGAGGGGAGAAGAGGGGAGAGGAGGGAAAGGGAGGGGAGAGGAGGGGAAGGTAGGGAAGAAGAGGGAAAGGGAGGAGAAGGGAGGGGAGAGGAGGGAAGGGAGGGGAGAGGAGGGGAAGGGAGCAGAGAGGAGAGGAGGGGAGGAGAGAATAAAAAGAAGAAAAGAGAGAAGGAGGGGAGGGGGAAGAGGGGAGGAAGAGAGAAGGGAAACTATATTAATTGTCATATCTGGCCAGTGCATTAGAAATATCAGTGTCGATTAAAGCAGCACAGGAGTCCCAGGGAGTCACTTCTTCAGAAGTGTTGACCTTTCTCTGTGTAACTACCTCCACTCTCTGAGTTAAGGAATGAGCAGCACTCTGACCCACAGAGGGATTCAGAGACTGTACATGCAGGATTCTTTTTGTACAAACCACCTTTGCCTCTTTAAGAGGGTTTTCTCCTGTATCCCTTTCCTGGAATATCATGCACAACTTGGTAACATGAAAGAGAGCACACACACACACATACTTATACATATGGCCCCAAGAAAACAAAATGACAAGTCTCCTTGCCCTGAAAGTCCAGCCAGATTCAGGAGGCTCTTGGGAACTCCCAAGTCACAGATTCATTGGGAAAACCTCCTGTGGGGGTTCCTGGTCATGACTAGGCAGTGTACAGACAGTGTTTTCTAGCTTCAGCTACCAACTCTAGGGACTCATACAATATCTGCCCATTTCTTTGTCCACATCAGCCCCAAATTTTAAAAATCAGCCATCCCCCACCCCACTTCTAAACGTGCCCAGCAAGACCCCTCCACTGGAGGATGCCACATCTCTGCCCATCAGCCTATTCCTTCAGCAGGCAGTCCGGACAAGGCCACTGCAGCCTGCCTCAGGCAGGCACTCATAGCTCCCCTGCCTGGCTAACAAGGAAGGATCTGACAGCACAGGATTACCCACTCAGAGGGAGCAGCAGTGACTGTGTTTACTCCCAAACCTGGCCCTATTTAGTGGTCTGTGTTCATCATTAATCTTCCTCCACAATCCGGTCCCCATCTGCTCCCACTTTTTAATGAACTGCCACTTGTCGCACTCAATAAAATCAGTACTTTGCGAGAATTTCAGTGACATTGGACGGAAGGAGGGAGGGAAGAAGCAGAGGGAGCAGGCGATGAGGGAGAAGGAGCAGAAAGCCGGTGTGTCTGAGCAAGGAGACTGCAATAGAGATAGACAGAACGCAGGGTCCGAGGCAACGTCTGCTCTGCTCAGCTCAGAACTACTTCACAACACCGGCACCAGTGGCCTTATTGCCCCAGAGCAGAATACTAACAACCACAGAGGCCTGGGCTGGCCAGTCCTGCCCTGCACTGCACTGTGCCAGGCCAAGTTTGATCTGAATCAAGCTCCTCCGGCAGAGGCAGCAAACGGATGGTGTTTTCCAACCTCAGCTACCAGTTCAGGGGACATAACCCATGCCTGGCTGTTACTTCCTGGTTACTGTTTTGGCAGTTGACCCATTCTGAGCTGCAAATCAACAGCAGGAATAGTGCCTGGAGATGCTGGGGTTTGTGTCTGTCCTTCTCAGTCATGTGTCTGTACCAAACTATGACGAGGGCTCCATCCAGGGATCAGAAGAAGAAGATGGACCTCGAAGAAAACAGGGCCCTTGCTCTACTTGGGAATCCCGGGCTAGGGGTGGCATCATAAAAGGGCCTCTCTGCGGAGAAAGAGATTCCCTCAAGGTCACATGATAAAGGATTTGGGGACTAGAGCCCAAGGCTGACCCCTGTGGTCTGAAACTCTGACTTCTCCAGACTGGGGGCTGTAATACCTCGCCTGAAGGTTCCAGCTTGACTAATCCTAGAAAGACGTGGGCCAGAGTAGGAAGGTCTAATGCGGGCTGGAAATAGCCTTGACCTCACAGTCACTGGAAAGAAGCCAGGACCCAAGGCTCCCAGGTACCAGGCACATTTCTTGCTTTGTTTCTCATAGTCTTAGCCAAGTGCATCTGCCTCAGGACAGCTCCTCTCTACAGCAATCTTCCAGCCATCTAAAAGAAAGCCCAGTGGAATGGCCAAGTGGCCACATACATGACTGAGGGGATGATGACATAAAGATTCAGAATTCCTAACTTTGTGTGTCACCCACCTTTAGGGACTTGGAGTCTCCTTCTTGGCATTTCTAAGCTGCTTACATGATCCTCTCCATACCAAGGTCAGGCAGATCGTAGGCCCAGTCCTTCTGAAGGTCACTTCCTCCCATCCCTCACCCACCAATATTCCTGAGGTCCCTTCTCTCGGGGTTCAGTCACCAGACATATGAAGGGAAGGAGGCCTCCTGCTCCCACGCTCTTGCACTGGTCCCCAGAAGTGACCTAGCCTGACGGACTTTACACAGCACCAAGTTACCTCCACTCAGAAACCATAGATCTCTCTCCAGATCCTGCCCACACCTACCAAAGACAATCTCACTTGAAGCAAAGAGTCGTCTGAAGGTTATACCAAAGAGGATAGGAAACAAAGCCAAAGGGCCACATCTACCTGGGAAAAGGTGGGTGAGCTGTCAGGGAGTAACAGCTCCCACTCCAACCCAAGCCTGATGACACTATGAAGCAAGAAGAAGAAACAAAGTCAAAGATGTGAAAGAGAGGCCACAAGATGGAAGTCTGTTGACCTTGTCACTAGCTTAGGCTACAGAAAGTAGCTCAAGCCCCAGACAGGCAACGTCAGTGGAGTTCCATCCAAGTGCAGTGGGAGCCCAGGCAGGGGAGAGACCGCTGACAGGGGGTACAGCACACCTGTCAGGACATCTGTATCCCTGCAACTCAATACATACACATCCCAGAAAGACCAGGAGAAAAACTAAGGCAGCCTCCTTGGAGCTTGGAGGAAGAGGATGATGGTGGTTCATGGCGGATGGCCAGAAGACACCGGTTCCACACAGTGAGAGGAACTTAATCACCCTCCCACACTCTATGCCCTCCATTCACCTTGAGGTTCTGTCTTACTCACTTCTCTACTGTTGTGCATAACCAAGGTAACTTGCAGAAGGAAGAATTGATTAGAAGCTTACAGTTTCAGAGGGTGAGTTCATGGTATAGAACAAGGTAGCTGGCAGGCAGGCATGGGGTTGGAGCAGGAGCTAAGAGTTCACACCTAATCCACAAGTTGGAGGGGAGGGCAGTGTGTAGAGAAAGAGAGAGAGATACAGAGACAGAGAGAGACAAAGAGAGAAGCTGGCATGGTCTTTTGAAACCTCAAACTCACTCCCAGTGGCACACCTCCTCCACCAAGGCCATGTCTCCTAATCCTTCCCCAACAGTTCCACCAACTGTGGACTAAATATTCAAATGTATGAGCTTATGGGGCCTATTCTCATTCAAACCACCACAGAGACAGAGGCTGATTCCTGGCTATATCTGGTTCCTCACAGTCTCTGTAACAGTAAAGATGACTGTCCCCACTAGGCAGTGATCATTCATAGGGAAACATAAGGAAATAGCTGAGGAATGCAACCCTTGTCAGAAAAAAATATAGAGAAGGAATTACAACTGATAGAAATTAAGCTGGAGAACTAGGCAGGACAGAGATTTAAAATACCTTTGTGGGCTAGCAAGCTAGCTCAGAGAATAAAAGGGGTTTGCTGCCAAGTCTGCTGACCTGAGTTTGATCCCTGGAACTCATGTGGTGGAAGGAGAGAACCAACTCCTGAAAGTTGTCCTCTGACCTTGACGGCGCATGCTATGACATGTGCACATACACACGCAATAAATAAATGTGAAAATAGTTTTATACTAAAGGTTCTCAAAGAAATGAGGGAAGACGCTGGGGTGTGAAGTGGAAACGTACAGTTATAACAAAAAGGCAGCTGGAAATCCCAGTATGGGGAAGATTACAGTTGAAATTGTCAGAAGATGTGTGGACCAGCAGAACAGACAAAGCTAAGGAACAAATAGGTGAAGCCAATTATGCTGATGCTCAACCATCTATGAAGTTATCAACTGCCAGCCAGTGAGCTAGCTCCAGGGTGAAGGCACCTGTCACCAAGCCTGACAACCTGAGGTCTCTCCCCCAAACCCATGGTGGAGGATAGAAATAAGTACTGCTGGTTATTCTCTGGTGTCTACCTACACGTGGGCCATGGTGCCATGGTACACACACACACACACACACACACACACACACACACACACATCTACACTCATAATGCAATAAAGTGTTATTTCAGTGTTTAAAAGAAAAAAAATCTCCTTAACCTTTAACTCTATCCTAAAGAAGCCTGTATTTAAATATCAGGCCTAATTACAGCATAGGATCGAGTTGAGGAGACTGCAGAATATTCTCTTTGAGTATATTGTTATTTTTTTTACTTACATACTTTATTTATTTGTGTCTGCGTGCATGTGTGTGTGTTTGTGTGTGTGTGTGTGTGTGTGTGTGTGTGTGTATGAGAGAAGGGGGGGGCCAGGGATGGAACCCAGACTTTGTACATTTTCTGTAAGTACTTTATCAGTGAGCTATACTCCCAGCTTAGAATATTCTCTTTGAAAAATTCGTAGCATATATGGGTAAGAAAATCAATAAAATAAGGAACGTTCTGGAAAATATTTGAGTAAACAAGAAAACAGTGACAGTCAAAAAAATGTGTGTCCACAGCCAACTACAACTAGATTTTTTAAGCAACTATAGCTTGATGGGACAAGGTGGGACCATCATGAAGATGAGAAAGGGGTCCATATCTTTTTCAGGGCAAGAGAGATATTTGAGAACATAATAAGAAACATGCATTTAATTAGAGGTCTTAATAAGATAATCCCCAGGAACTGCTTTTGACTAGCCAGCATGTGTGATATTATGCTATAGTAATGAGCTGCCCCACCTCAATGGCTCAAAACAATGGTTTATTTCCTGTTCAGACGCTGGCTATAAGCCAACTAAGGCAGATGGGTTTCTCTCATAACTTTTTGTTCCACCACTGGGCTGGAGACACAGATCTACCTCAACCCCATGGCAGAAGGGAATGAGCAATAGGACTAGAGGATGGACATTGAGGGCACCCTGACATCAGATCTTTTCGACTATTAACCTTCAGGGTCATGCATGGTATCGATGGAGCCTGATGATACTTTCACAGGCTTGTACTGCAAACCTCTCAGAAACAGGATGGGATGCATGACCCTCGTATGTGAAGGACATAACATCTCCAGGACCAAGAAAATAAAACTTACTTTAATTAATGAACATCATAAAGGGAGAGAATATAAAAAGTTATAATATATAAAATAATAATAAAGGAGTATTAAAATGAATCAAAGTTATAATAAAGAAAGGGAAAACAGCTCCAACAGTTTACACATAGAATCTTGGTACTCAGGATGCTGAAGCAGAAAAATCATGAATATGAGGTTATCCTGGGCTACATAATGAGAACTAATGAAACATACATGTATATGTATGTGTGTGTTTGTGTGTATGTAGCTTAAGTATTAGTATTAGTATGTAGCTTAAGTATTAAGCATTGAGAGAGGCAGAGAGGCAGTTCTGAATCATCTTGCCAAGCTCAAACCATATATATATTTCTTTCTTATAGATGTTCTTTCTTACAGAACACCAGCCCGGGCTGGAGAGATGGCTCAGAGGTTAAGAGCGCTGATTGCTCTTCCAGAGGTCCTGAGTTCAATTCCCAGCAACCACATGGTGGCTCACAACCATCTGTAATGGGATCTGATACCCTCTTCTGGTGTGTCTGAAGACAGCTACAGTGTGCTCACATAAAATAAATAAATCTTTAAAAAAAAAAAAAAAAAAGAACACCAGCCCAGGCGTGGCACCACCCACAATGGGCTGGGCCCTCCCCCACAGATCACTAATTGAGAAAATGCCTTATGGCTAGATCTCATGGAGGCGTTTCTTCAACCGAGGCTACACACACACACACACACATATACATATATATATGTATGTATATACACACACATATATATGTATATATATATATATATACATACATACAGAGAGAGAGAGAGAAAGATAATATACATGCTACATTTTTAAAAAAGAAATACCAAGCAATGTGTTTTCTAGAAATGACATGTTTAAATTTTAAAAAAATCTAGGGTTCAAGCTTGGCAAGAACCGACTCCCTGTCTCTCCCAATGCTCAATGCTTTAGTGCAACTGTAAATAAACCCTAAATGTGATGCCAGAGGCCACGTGAAGAAAGCTCTGAACTATGATAAGAAAACAGTCCTGTGACCCAGGGCTAGAGGAGCAGGCCATCCAGCTTCTTACAGCCCCACCCAACAGAACAACAAATGAAAGCAACCCCCAGCCTAGCAGCAGAAGAGGATGTGGCTCACTCTTCTCCCAGACCAAAGAGAATCTAGAAAACACAGCACCACAGTGGGAACTGTGGATGGACAGCCGTGCCAACACCAATAGCACGTCACTTGGGAAAACAGCCATGTACTGGCTGGTTTTGTGTGTCAACTTGACACAAGCTGGAGTCATCAGAGAGGAAGGAGCCTCTGTTGAAGAAACGTCTCCATGAGATCTAGCCATAAGGCATTTTCTCAATTAGTGATCTGTGGGGGAGGGCCCAGCCCATTGTGGGTGGTGCCACGCCTGAGCTGGTATTCTATAAGAAAGAAAGGCTGAGCAAGCCAATAAGAAACACTTCTCCATAGCTTCTGCATCACCTCCAGCCTCCAGATTCCTGCTGTTTGCATTCCTGTCCTGACTTCCTTTGGTGATGAGCAGCAATGTCGAAACATAAACCAAATAAACCCTTTTCTCTTCAGCTTGTTTTTTGGTTATGGTGTGTCACCACAGCAATATAAACCCCGAACTAAGACTAAGACAGCCACCTTCCGTCATCAACTTGAAACTCCCTTCCTTCCCCCAAGAGACACCTAGCAATTCAGCCTCTACACCTTGGACAACATTAGCAGAAGCTAATCAGATCCCACCAGCATCAGATAAACCATATGGATCAACCAACATCAGAAAGGCCCTGAAGCCAACTGTCACTGAAGATCCGGTGCAGACTCCTGTGCACTGGACACAGAATGACTGCCTTATCGGCACAAAGCTCAGCTTAGACCCGAGTCTTCTGACACGATACGTAAAATGTCCGAGACACAATTTTAAAACCACCTATAATACCCCAAATCAAGAAAAATCAGAATGCAAATGAAGCAAGGCAATCAGCAGCACCCACTGAGATGAATCAGACATCGGAATTATCTACAGATCATTTTTTAAAAAGCTATCCTAAAAATGCTTCAATGATGGATTACAAGTTCTCTCAAAACAAATGGAGAAAACAGTCTTAATAAAGGCTGAAGTCGTATATGTGTGAGCATATACACATGCATACAACTTTTCAAATAGACTCTAGGGTGGACATCAGAGAACTTGAAAACACAGTACCAGAATTGTTTAATAGCTGGCTGCATTTGGTTGTACAGTGAAGATAACACAGGACACATCAGCGGGTGTGAGGGCAGATAGATTTTTTTCCCCCATCCAGTCTGAACAACAGCAGACAATGGGTTTAAAACATCATGAACAGAAGCCAGAATTCCCATGGTTAGAGCTGAGGGATGTGGAGAGGGAGGGTGAGGCTGCAAGAGTGTCCAAAGAAATGGTGGATGAACTCATCCAGTGTGGTTAAAGACACAAGCCTGCATGGGTGCTGTAGCTGGGCACTACTCTTTAGAGACAAATATTAAATGAAAAGCAAGTAACTCCATATGTTACCATATGACATCATTTATATAATTTTAAGGTTATATAAATATATATTCATATATATACATATATATGTATGTTTATATTCAGACTAGGGATTGAAGAGAAGGTTCAGGGATAAAGAAGGCTTACAACTCTTGCAGAAGACCTGGGTCCAGTTCCCAGCACCCGGTGGCCCATAGCTGCCTGTAACTCCAGCTCCAGGAGGCCTAATGTCTGCTTCTGACCTCTACACACCCACATGAATTTAGTGCACATGAACTCACACACAGTCACACACTTGTATTACACACACACACACACAAATAAATATCTTTAAACAAGAGATCATCAGTATTTGCCAGCCATTAGGGCTAGCAGAAGACAGAAGACAAAAGCAAGTATGGTTGCAGGAGAACAGGGAGATCCCTATGCTCATAGAACTGTTCAATGTCTCCACTGTGGTACTAGGCATACAAACCCAACATGCACACACACACACACACACACACACAAAATCATGGGTATAAGAAAGAAATAAAAATCTGAGTAGATAATGGGTTTGGTGTGTTGTATCAACATCAATATCTCAATTATGATATTGCATTGGAGCTTTGCCAAATGTTCCCATTAGGGGAAGCTCATTAGCATGTACACAGGATCTCTCCATATTGTTTATTACAGTGCATAGAAATCTATAACTATGTCAATAAAACTTTCAATGAAAATATAATCTATAGAAAAGTTGAAAAATCAGGGGACAGTGTGGTACAGATGGAAAAATTGTCAATGCTATTCACTCTTCCATTTTTCCATAGAAAATGATTTTCAGTTAGGTACATGGCTTCTGAGAATAAAGAACACGTCTCCTTCCAGGCATAGCCTATGCCTAAGTCATGATCAATGGGATGTAGGTGGCACTCAACTTCCAGAATGTGCTCTTAAAGAAACGAGGACTATCCTCTTGCTTAAACAACAAGCATGAGAAGCATAGCCAAGGGACTTTGGGTGGCCCCTGGTACCCTAAGAACGCTGTGGGGCTTCCATGACCTCTTGCCTGCCTTTGCCTTATTACGACAAAACAAATGCCTGCCATACCGAAGGCACACCGACCCCCAGGGCTTCTGCAGAGTATGTAAAGAAATAACAGCATTGTATTTGGGATGCTAGTATTTGGGTTCTGTGACTGAAGAGAATCTGAACTTAAAAGGTCAAAGGTAAAAGATGAGACTGGCAAAATTACACCACAGTTTCTTTTCTTTTC
>NW_022196906.1:40404671-40411877 GCF_008632895.1 Mastomys coucha | reverse complement strand
AAAAGCAAACTTCAAAGGACAAAGGAGTTCAGAGCTGTAAAGAACAATTGTGTTAGTCACGTTCGTTTACATCATTGACCAAATACCTGACAAAAGTAACTCAGGGGATGATGGATTTATTCGGGCTCATGGTTTGGGAAGATTGCGATCCACCATAGTGAGGAAAGCATTCATTCCTGGTGGCAGAAGCGTGAGGTGAAGGGTCTTCTCAGCACATCAGACCAAGAAGTGAAGAATGGCCAAGACTTTCCCAGGCCCATCCCCTGCAACTAATTCTGCCAGCCAGGCCTCACCTTCCCAGGTTTCCAAAACCCCCGAACCAGTGCTACTGGCTAGGATGCATGTTCCTATTTGGTCGCGTATTTGTTTTGTTTTGTTTTGTTTTAAGATGGATTTTCTCTGTATAGCTCTGGATGTCCTGGAACTCACTCTGTAAACCAGGCTGACCTCAAAACTCAGAAATCCACCTGCCTCTGCCTCCCAAGTGCTGGGATTAAGCGTATGCACCACCACACCACCACCACCAGACATTTGGATGCATGTTGTTAAAACACAAGCCTGTTTGGAACATTAAATATTCAAACTCTAACAATGCAACAGTAATGCATAGTATCATGAACGTATGTGTGCTTAACAATGTAGCTTCCAAGACTGCAAAGAAGGCTGAGCGTGGTAGCACACGCCCAGTACTGAGGAGGCAGAGGCAGCTGCTCTCTGCCTGGTACATAGTGAGTTCTAGTCCAGCCAGGACTGCATAGTGGTGATGCCTTGTCTCAAACAAACAAACAAACAAAAAGACTAGACAGCAGTATTTTTTGGTATATAGAGAAAAGAGACAGGAAAAATGACAATTTGAAATTGTCAGAAACAGATCAAGAAAACAAAACTGAGCAAAGACAGATTTGAATAACACAGTTGATAATTTTTTACTGAAATACAGTACATCACCCTAGCCGTGGGCAGTCTAGATTACTTTTTAGCTCACCTGGATCATTCAAACAAATTTTCTCTGAACTGGTTCTCGAAGGATGATTATCTCACCATCCCTAAAAACTATAATAAAAATAGTACTCTATAACAAAAAGACAGGGTCTTATTAATACTAAAGTCATAGACACCTAGGGCCCAAGCTATTTAATAACACTTGTGTCACAGAAGCAAGTATCGGGAAAATTACAAAATACTTAGAACTGAATGACACTAAAAACACCACATGTCAACACCTTGGGGACTCAGCTACCACGACACTTAAGGGAATGAATGACGTTAGCTATATTTGCCCCCCCCCCCCATGAGAAAAAATGACTAATATTTTACTCAATAATTTATAGAATAATGCCAAAGAAAGGAATAATAAAACAATGTGGAAATCAATAACATCAAGAATAAAAGGCTGGGATGACAGCTCCCCCAGTAAAGTGCTTTGTATGCAAGCATAAGGACCTGCATCCAGTACTCAGAATCTACTTTAAAAAAATAGACAAGCATGGTAAGAAACATCTATGGTTGACTTCTGCACATGCATGTGAACATACATGCATGTGAGCACTCGCGAGCATGTGTGTATGCATGTGTGTGTGTGTGTGTGTGTGTGCACTCACACACACTCATGAATAAAAAAGTACTAAAGTTAAAACATCACTTTTTGCCATTACCAACAAAGTCATTGATGCAGTAACTGTTGTTAGTGGCCACTAAAATCATTGCTGTGTAACCAAACATTGATCATTGCTGTGCAACCAAACACTGTCAGCACAGCCCTCTTGAAAGGAAAGCGTAGCCCACCTAGGAGAGAGTCATGGTGGGCAGTGTCCATCTGCAGCTCCATCTCTCAACCTGTGTAGACTCAGATGCTGTGTTTGAGGGAGCCTCCAGATCCTCTCACAAATTCACAAGAAATTGAAGAAAATCTCATTCACCTCTGAATTCAGTCAAAGGTTCTTGCAGATGACTTTTAGAAAATTAAAAGATAGGCTCCAAAATTAATCTGTGGAAAAATGATGTTTAATATCTACATAAACGAAAGTTAACTTTTTAAAAAGACGAACAGTGTGTGAGGATTTTGCTATATCACATGCTAGGGTGTACTTTAGAGCTGTAAATTTTCATGTACTAACTCGGGAAAGGACATATTGGACTAGAGACATGGCTCAGTGGTTAAGAGCACCTCTGCTCTCGCAGAGGACCTGGGTTTAATTCTCAGTGCTGACACAGTGGCTCATACCCATCTATGACTCCAATTCCTGGGTATCCAATGACCTCTTCTGGCCTCTGCAGGCATCAGTAACCACATGGTGCAGAAAAACACATTGCAAGCAAAATATCATATACATAAAGTAATGAAATAATCATTTTTAAAAGCACAGACATATCAGGGCTGGAGAAATGGCTCAGTGGTTAAGAACACTCACTGACTGCTCTTCCAGAGGTCCTGAGCTCAATTCTCAGCAACCACATGGTGGCTCACAACCATCTGTAATGGGATCCAATGCCTACTTCTGGTGTGTCTGAAGACCGTGACAGTGTATTCACATACATAAAATAAATGATTTTTTTTAAAAAAAAGTATAGATATAACAACCTAATGGAACAGTGCTGATAATATATGTGTGTGTGTGTGTATACATAAAAACTTTATTTGATAAAAATGGCCTGAATTAAGAGAAAATGATTATATACTTAGTTATGATTCACATACACACACACACACACACACACACACACACACACAAAGTGTTAAAATTCTACCTCATACAAAGGTGAATTCATTCCAAAGCTGGGCATGGAATCCCAGTTCTCTAAGAGAGAAAGATAGCTACATGTTCAAGACAGCCTTGGATACATAGAAAACCTTGTCTCGAGCATCTACATAAAACTGTTAAATTGACTGTTGTTTTATATCAAACAACTTTTATAATACTAATTTTTTTTTTTTTTTTTTGGTTTTTCGAGACAGGGTCTCTCTGTGTAACCCTGGCTGTCCTGGTACTCACTCTGTAGACCAGGCTGGCTTTGAACTCAGAAATCTGCCTGCCTCTGCCTCCCAAGTGCTGGGACTAAAGGTGTGCACCACTACTGCCTGGCCATAATACTCATTTTTATTGTTATAATACTTTATAAATTTTAAACAATATGTCAAAAAAGGTATTGTAGGTATTAAAGGGGGGTCTCTGGGAGGAGTTGGGGTACAAAAGGGAAACAAGAATGTGATTTAATTCTATTACTTAAAATATGTTTTTAGAGCTGGAGAGATGGCTCAGTGGTTAAGAGCACTAACTGATCTTCTGGAGGTCCTGAGTTCAATTCCCAGCAACCACATGGTGGCTCACAACCATCTGTAATGGGATCCGATGCACTCTTCTGGTGTGTCTGAAGATAGCTACAGTGTACTCAAATATATAAAATAAATAAAATACGTTTTTAAATGTTAACAAATTCAGATAAATTGAAATCATGTATCTTTTCTCATCATAATGCAATAAAGCTTAAAACAATTTAAAAAAGAGAGAAAGAAAGGAAGAAAGAAGGAAGGAAGGAAGGAAGCAAGGAAGGAAGGAAGAAGGAAAGGAAGAAAGAAAGAAAGAAAGAAAGAAAGAAAGAAAGAAAGAAAGACCTTGTCTCAAGAATAAAATAGTAACATGAAAGGCAACTTTCGACTCTCCTGTAGGTTAAAGGCCTGGAGTTGAAAGGTTAAATGACAGAAGGAAGTAACTAAAGTAAAGCTCTCTAGGATCTTGGGTAGGCAGGGCTGTCATGAACACAGCCTGCAACAAGAGGCTGTAAAACAAGGTGATTGTTGTGTCTGAGCCAAAAATAAAGGCTTCTGCTAAATGAAAGGATACTGCATTAGTTTCTTAAGGCAGATATAAGAAAACACCATAAGCCTGACCGACTTAAAACCATGGAGATTAACTATGTGTTGTGACTTCAAACTCACAGAGATCCGCCTGCCTCTGCATCCCCTAGGGGTTGGGACATAACACATAAGAGGCAGCATGATTCGGATCTCTGTATCCATCCCCATGGCCTTTTTTGAGGTATATCTCTCTGCCTTCTCTTCTTAGAAGGACAAAGTTATTGGATTCAGAGTCAGAGCCCCAATCCCACTTCATCCTGGAATTCCTCACTCGTCACATCTGCAGACCACGTTCCCAATGAGGTCATTCTGTGTTTCCCAGTAGCCATGAATTGGTCCTCCAGCCCCACTAAGTCTAACTCCTTCCCGCTTCCAGGGCTCAATTTTCCCATCCCAACCTTCACAAATGCCTAATTCTGAGTCTGAGACAACTGAATGAGTTTTGATCATCAATTTGAATGGATTAAGAAATGGAGACCCAAATTGAGACCCATCCCCCGGGCAAGAACCAATCTCTGACAATATTAATGATGTTCTGTTCTGCTTGCAGACAGACACCTAGAGACTGGAATTGTCCTTTGAGAAGCTCCACCCAGCAGTCAACGGAAAGAGATGTAGAAACCCACAGCCTAACATTAGAGGGGTGGAGCTCAGGAGTCTTGTGGAAGAGTTGGGAGAAGGATTGAGGGACCCAAAGAGGACAGGGACTCCACAGGGGACCAAAAGAGTCAACTAACCTGGACTTCTGGAGGCTCCCAGAGACTGAACCACCAACCAAAGAGCAAGCACGGACTGGACCTAGGCCCCCTGCACATATGTAGCAGATGAGCAGCTTGGTTCCTAACAACAGGAGAAGCAACACTCCCTGAATCTGTTGCCTGCCTGCCTGTGGGTCCCATTCCCCTAAATGGACTGCCTTGTCCGGCCTCAGTGGGATGTGCTTAGTCCTGCAGCACCAAGATGTGCCTGGAGGGAGGGGGTAGTGGGCAGAGGGTATCACTTAGAGGGGGCTCTCTTTCTCAAAGGAGAAGGGGAGGGAGGAACGAGGGGTGGTTCTATGTGGGGTACTGGGAGGAGAGGGGAAGCTGATATTGGGATATTGACATATATATCAGTTAGGTCCTGGGTCCTCTGGCCTGAAGATTGGATTAATCCTCTGATGGATTCACAATCTGCTAGCAGCACAGGGAGAGTGAAAAGTGGAAGTTGGGGCCTAGCAGGAGGAAGTAGCCCATGGGGGTAGGGCATGCTTGTTCTTGGGGGCTACATCTGCCTGACCTCTTCCAATATTTCCCTTCCTAGCCTTTTTGATCACTATGGCAAGAAGTCTTCTGCTCTCTCCCATGATGGACTGACACCCTGAAACCCTGGTCTAAAATAAACCCTTTTTTCCTTTTAAGTCATTTCTGTCAGATATTTTGGTCAGGGTAACCAAGAGAGAGGTGGGGGGAGGGAATATGTCATCAACTAAGAAGGCCCCAGGTATCACCATCTAAATCATGCATCAGGCAAAGCTGAGACTCTACATAGGAAACACCCCAGGGTGAGATGCAGAGGCATTGGTGACCAGAGAAACTTTGTTTCCAATGTAGATAGTGAGGCAGATGCTGGACAGGCAACCCAGTTCCAAAAGGAAGGCCTTGAAGGGAACTAAAGTGTTACCATTCCTAGGCAAGGCCACATCCTAACAAAGAAAAAAAAAGTCATTAAGATTCTTAGGCAGAGTCTCACCATGCAGACAGTTCCTGAGAGCACTGTCTCTCTCATTTTGCTCCCCTTAGCCTGATCCCAGCTTCTTCCCCATCTCCCCTCGGGTACTCACTGCTCTGAGATGCTTCCTCCTCCTGTTTCATTGTGATCCTCCCCTGCAAAAGGGTTAATGTGCCCCATCAGCCTGCTAAACTCAAGATGGCCCTGGGCAGGTCACAGACCCTCCCTTAGCCTCAGCTCCTTTATGCTAAAAGTGAGAAACCTGGATCCAGAGGGGGCGAAAAGACTTCTGAGTGCCAGCCAACTGCTCTTTTGACCATCGTGTTGAGAAAGATCTCCACAGTATCAAAGCCTGGAAAGTTCTAGATCAAAGTTGTATAAACTCAATGCCTAACGAAGGTCTGTTTCCTAGATCACAGCAGGATAGAGGAGGGATGTCCCCAGAGTTTGTCACTGGTCCCACTCATGAAGACTCCACCGTCATTATCTGACCATGTCCCAAAGGTCTAGCTTCCTAAAATACCACCCTGGAGGCTGCAATGTCAATGCACACACCTGGAAAAGACAAAACCAGTCTGCCTCTAGCAGTAAGACAGAGGAGAACAAGGATATGGATACCAGATATTTCCCATAAGCAACGCTACATGCAAAGTCCTTGGGCCTGCCTTCCAGAATCTAGTCTCTATTTCTAGGGACTCCGTTCTATGATACTCTGTCTTGGTTTCTCACACAGTCCCCCTTCTTCATTCAGGTCTCTCCCTCCTCCAGAAAGGACTAACTGATTCTAGATCTTCAGTGACTGGAGCGGCCTTGTGAGCCTATTCCCCCTCTGTGACAGGATGCTGGCAGGCCTGTTCTTGTGCGAGCCTCATACAGACAATCACAGCTCAGCTCCAGAGCACTCCAGAGTGCAAAGACCATGACACGTCACATCCAAGGACAGCACCCCATCCCTTCCCAGTTCTTATACCTCCACTCCCATTCCCACCACAGCCTTCTGCAAAGCTCCCTGAACCTGGGAAGAGATGGCATATCCATGCCATTTAGGACCGGGCAGTCAACACCCACTTATTCTCAACCCTTTGACCCGTTTCCAGTCTCTGCATAACTGCCACCTACTATGAAAAGACCCTTCTCTGGCCCAAGCAGACAGCAGCTCTGCTCCGTGCGGGAAAGACATAAGTATTTAGAAGGTTTTTTTGTGGGTTTGTTGTTGTTGCTTTTAGAGAGAGGGTCTCCCAGAGTCAAGGGTGACCTTGAGCCCCTGATGCCCCTTTAGCTCCACCCACTCAAACTGGGATCATAGTTAGGGCCACTGCTCTTACCTTCAGGTTCTCACCCTGAATGAACACTGTCCTCTTATCTGCCTTTGTGTCTTGATACACACCTCCCTTGCTGGCTGAATAGGTTAAAAACTGAGAAAACCTGGAACAGGGTAGGTAGGCCCTTGCTAAATGTGCTCCATTTGTAAGAGCACACTTAACCACCTCACCTGGCCTGCGAGCTCCTTGAGTGAAGCAGTGCCCCACCCTTCCCCAGTCACAAATGCCCAGTGTATAGTCAGCTCAATAAGGGCTGTGGAGAGCTGCGAAGCACCGCACCTCAAAGATGGCGCTGGCCGCCGCCCCCCGCCAGTCTGA
>NW_022196906.1:40391434-40392972 GCF_008632895.1 Mastomys coucha | reverse complement strand
TCAGGTGCTTCAATCCCCAGGCTGGTAGGAGCCTGCTGCATCCTCTCATCTCGTTGTAAAGCGCCTGTGTTCATTATTTTAACAGTGATTCGTGATCAAACGATTTGGTGTTAATGTGGAGCTAATGTATAAATCCATACGGGTCCCACAGTCATTTAGTATTAATTAAACGAGGTCATTATAAGGCTGGGATTCCACTGGGTTTATTGCGTTCGGCAACTAATGACAAGACCCACTCGACCACTTTGCTTTCTGTCTCTGCCCTGCCTCTCATATCTCTGGAGGGCTGCCATGGAGCAGACTCAGAGCTATCGCAGGATGGAGATCGGGACACCAAGAGCTGGGGTACAGCGATGATTGTCAAGAGGGCAGTTCATAGAAGCCCAGCCTCACTCTCCAGGAGCTGAAACTTCATAAGGAAGATATAAGAGCTTTAAGTGACCAAGTACCAGTTTGGGAGCCCAGAAAACAGAATTCTAGAGGCTGTGCAAACCATGGATAAGATATGGCTCCTCTCTGTTTTCTTCAGTTAATTAAGGAGCCTGGACAAGCCAACCTTATGTTCTCAACCCAGGAGTTACCTCTTCTGTACCTTTTAGACCTTAGTTCACACACCAGCCCCCCATCCCAGACTAACCACCCTCTGTGAGCCACACCCCGTCACTCTGTGGGACACACCCCATCACTCTGGAGCATCTTCCGTTTGGTTTTCTTTATGAATTTACCTGCATATATACATATACATATACATATACATATACATATACATATACATATACATGTTTGCTAGTATGTTGTTTCCATCCTCTCTTCCCTGTTAGCCCCACCACCACTGGCCCAGACTGGTGGCCTCATCCATCCCAGTTCTCACTTCCACACCAGCTCCCACACAGCCCCAGGCAATGGTAGGAGCCCATTTCCCTATCAACTGAATCACTAGGGGATGGCTAAAACCTTTCCGAATGACAGCTGTGCCCAGAAATCAAGGGCCACTTGTGAAACAGGTAGGATGAGACTCGAACCCCGGAGGACTGTAGAGAATGAGGGACTGAGCGCTAAGGGGTGGAGGAAGGCAAGCAGCTGGAGAAGAGGTAGATGCAACCTGGAGAAGCCACCACGGTGAAGAGCTCAGAGCCTTGGCAGCTGCTTCATCATCAGGCTTCCGGCCAAGACCATTGGGGGAAGCTATATTAATAATCACACTGCAAGGGTTCCTTGCAGCAGGGACAAGGCCCGTCCAAGACACTGTCATGCACACGGCTCCACTCCATTCTCCTGCCATCCCCTTGGCACAGGGAGGGGGAAAGTCCTTTGCTGTTTAGACACAAAGAACTGATAGCACTAATTGTTCATGTGTATAGTGTTCCTGGTTCCCAGAGCAAGTTCTCTATAGAAGAGTCGGCTTAGAGAGTCATGTGGCTTATCCCTGTCATTTCCCCTGCAGGTGGCCTAACTACCTCAAACTCAAAACTTTCCACAGTCCAATGGTCTGGTTTTGTTTTTTGTTTTTTGTTTTTGGGGTTTTTGTTTTTTTTTTT
>NW_022196906.1:40381316-40391177 GCF_008632895.1 Mastomys coucha | reverse complement strand
AAAAAAAAAAAAAAAAAGAAAGAAAGAAAGAAAGAAAGAAAGAAAGAAAGAAAGAAAGAAACTGAGACAGAGAGCATACATGGCTGGTGATGACATAAGCGGGCATATACACACATATATGTGTGCATGTATACACTCAAGCCTATTCTTACACATGTATGCAGATACATACACATATACATAGAACAGCCTACATTGTTTGTGGACTCAGACGGAGACCTGATGAGATCAGGGAAGGGACAACCCCCTTCCAGACTGAGTATCAACGGAGAAATTGCCTTGAATCTGAATCTAACACTCAAATCAGGAAAGGAGGCTGGAGAGGAATCTAGTCTCTGCACATCTAGTCTGGGCTCTCTGTTCCCGAGCTCTCTGCATTTTGGCCATAGTTTCCAACTGGAATATCACATCACCACACATGGAACAGATCCTCAATAGACTCCTGGGACAGGGAAAGTCAGGAACCAAGTGACTTAGGCAGCTTGAGTGTCTCAAGTGGCCTCTGTGACAGGGACAGTAGCAGCGGTGAGGACCAAGGCAAGCTGTAGACAATAACTCTGCAGCAGGGGCTTTACTGCAGCCAGCAGCTACCCCATGAGCATGCTCAAGTTATCAGCTCTTACCATTGTTTGATGAAAGGCCAGACTGGTGGATCTCTGTTGGAAATTCTAGAACTTTAAATTCTGGCATTTAAATGTAATGCGCTGCGTGGGCCAAACAGAACGTCTTGCAGTGAGTTTCTTTGTTTTAACAGCTTTATCGAGGTATAATTGATATGCAAAAAACTGCACATATTTAACGGTACAGTCGGATGAGCTCGGCCATATGCGAACTCCCGTGAGACCATCCCCAAATCAGATCTAACACACACACACACACAGAGGGGGGGGAGGGGAAGAGAAAGTGAGAGAGAGAGAGAGAGAGAGAGAGAGAGAGAAAGAGAGAGAGAGAGAGCGCTCCTTTATCGCTTTGCTTATACACTGTGTGTCTATAAGAACATTTAAATGAGGGCTGCCCTCTAACAAAGTTGGCAGGGGCCACTGTTAGCATTCAGAACTGTTCAACAGCCATCTCTAGACAGTATTCAAAACCTGTCTTCTCATTGAGTGGCCCCTCATCATTTCCTCCCCCTCAAGCCCTGGTAACTTGCTCCAACCCTGATACCACCAAGAGCACTCTCCGCTTCTGTTAGTTTGACTTTTTAAGCATCTCATGTAAAGCAGGAGTGTAGAGGGCTAGCCTGCATGTGTGAGGTTCTAGGTTCCATCTCCAGGGTCACATGCAGGTGCACACACACATACACACACACACACACACACACACACACGTGCATACACATGCACACAAACACCCTTACTACTGAAATCATGCAGCCCTTGTCTTGGGACTAACTTAGTTCAGTCTACTGTCTTCTAGGCTCACTGCCACTGTGGCAGATGACAGGGTCCTCTAAGAGTCCATTGTGTATGACACATTTCATCACCTGACAATACGTCTCTACTTTCCATTCAATAATTTTACATTTTTAATTAAGCAGATAAATTAGCTCTGTTTGTATGACCATTATGGAAAAGAAAACAAAAAAAAACAACAACAAAAAAGCAAAACAAAAACCCAAACAAACAAACAAAAAACCTAAAGCTGTGGCCTTGAGATCACAAGCAATGGATCCCAAAAACTACAGGTCTCCTCCCCCCCAAATTTCCAGAGTTCCCACCCAGTTCTTAAGCTGTGAGCCCTGGGAACAGGTTACAGGGCAAAGCAGTGCGCTCAGACCTCAGAAGGCCTAGGGATAGTTTTAAGGGATCGTTTTAAGTTCCAAATCCCCACATTTCATCCAGCTTTGACCAGGTCCCAGGAGTCAGGGTTGCTGTCCCACTGAGACCAGACAAGCCCCCAGAAGAGGCTCAGATGCCCCTCCAGGCGCCCTTAGAAGAGTTCCACCCGCTCCCAATGCCACATCTTCGGGCGCTTAAAAGGCAGCATGGTGGCACAAGCCAGCTGTCACTTAGGCATTTATGGGCAGAACCGCGGAAAAACCAAACCACTGTTATTACACTTAATAACCAGTTTCTACCTCATCAACTCATTGGCGTCTGACAGGCGCTGTTAGGGTGCCAGAGCCTTTGGCCTAACAAGTCAGCCCAGGAGGGAGGGGCCACCAATGGTGTTGACATCAGTCTCCTGCCTCTCCTGCCCAAGGCGGAGGACACCCACCCCAGGGCAGCCAAGGCTCAGCCTGCCCTTTGCCCCACATGCTCAGAAGCCAAATGGCAACACCAAAACACCCAAAGCACTCAAAGCACCCAGAGCCTGCCGCTGGGGTGGGAGCCATTGGGAGGGACTCAAGCAGCTAAACAAAAGCCAGCAGCCAACAGCAGGAGGCCTGACAGGTGTGGTCCACGGCTGGACACCTGTTTGCATCCTGCGAGTGATGTGTTTCCTCTTCTCAGCCCCAGTTCGTTCATTGATAAGAGTGGTCACCTCACTGGAGTGTGTGCCTACCCAGCCCCACCCAAAAAGAGGACTGGGACAGAGGCAAGGGCTGGGGCCGAGATAAAAGAGCGCTTGCCTAGAATGCATGAGGCCCTGGGTGTAATCCCAGCAGGTCTATAATCCTAGCAGTTTCGAGGCAGGGGCAGGGGTCTGGGGTGGGGATAGAGACAGGAAGAACGAGTTCAAGGTCATCTTTGGTTACAAGTGAGTTCAAAACTAGCCTGGACTACATGACTCTGCCTAAAACAAAAGACAAACGTGCAGATGATGAGAGCCAGGAAATGCTGGGAAGTGAAAACTAAGAAATATTTCTCCTTGGCTTAATCCACGGAGGTGGGCTCAGGGCTATCATTAATAGAGTGATAATCAAGCCTGCCGCTATCTTCATTGTTCTCTGTTTAGAGATGGGAAAACTCAGAGAGGATGAGTAACTTAGCGAAAGGTAACCCAGCAAGGAAGTGGTAGAACTAGGCCTGGCAGGTAGGCAGAGACAATGGAGCCACGTGTCACAGCCATCTCTGTCCCTTCTGCTTCTGTCCTTCCCTACAGGATTAACCAGGGTCTGTGGTCCCACTCCTGCTTTGCTCTGCTCTGAAACAGCAAATAACCCTGGAGGTTTAGAGGGCAATGTAGGAACTCCAGTCTGGGCTGGACTCTGTCAGTGTGCAGTGATTTACCTGTCGCTCTGGATGGCGGCCACAAGAGCCACGTGTTCAGTGGAACCAGGCCAAAGCCATAGCGCCCACCTCCAGACCTTTGAATAAAGAAGGGCAAACCCTTCCTGGGTCCAGCACACACACCTGTCCACCTGCTGTCCCAGGTCCTGCGGATGTCTGCAGTGCGGGCTGGGAGCGGTGTAGTGCCGCCATCTATCGGCTCCTCACGGAACTGCTTCCCAGCTGCCGGGCGGGGCAGCCCGGCCCCAGCGCTGGTCCTAGAGGCCTGCTGCCTACCTTCTTCCCGGTGCACCCATCCTATAAGTCCCGCCCTGGAGAGGGACATTCAGTGACCACAGAAAGCAGCCCTAAGACACCAGATGCGCGCAGGGACCCTCAGAGGGTCCCTTTACCTTTGGAGATGGCGTGGGCCCAAAGTCCCAGGGTTCCGAGGTTCCGTGGATGGGCCGTGTACCAAGCACAGGGCAGAGACAGGGAGCAGGTGAGCTGAAAGTAAATCACAGGCTTTTACCAGCTCAGGCCCACACTGCCCCTGAAAAGTAGACTTGGGAGTGATGGGTGTGTGTGTGTGTGTGTGTGTGTGTGATGTGTGTAGTATGTGTGTGGTGTGTGTATGTATGTGTGTGTATTGTGTGTGTATAGTATGTGTTGTTTGTTGTATGTGTATTTTGTGTGTGGTGTCTTGTGTGTGTATGTATTGTGTGTATATGGTATGTATTGTGTGTGTTATGTGTATAGATATATGTATGTACATGTGTATGGGTGAATGTGTGTATGTACGTATGTGTATACATGTATGTGAATGTATGAGAATGTGTATGGTGTGTTTAATGTATGTGTTTGGTATGTGTTGTGTATGTGTATTGCATGTGTATGTGGTATGTGTACATGGTATGCATGTAGTGTGTACAAGTATGTGCATTATGTGTATATAGATATATATGTGTGTACATGAATGTATATGTGTGTATACTTTGTGTGTGTGTGTCTCTGTGTTTGTGCCCATATGTATATGTATGTACTTGTGTGGATGTGTATACATGTGTATGTGTGTGTCTGTATGCATGTGTGTCTGTGTACATGTGTGTGCAGGTCAGAGGTCAAATCCAAAGACTTTCTTAATCACTCTCCACTCTGCTTTTCTGAGACATGGTCTCTCACTGACTCTGGAGTTTGTGTACTTGACTAGAGTGGGTAGCCCTTGAGTCCCAGGGATCCTCCTATCTCCACCTCCTCAGTGCTGAGGTATGGTTGTGCTCCTGTAGCTGGCTTTTGTGTGGGTGCTGGAGATCTGAACTCAGGTCCTCAGGCTTGCACAGCAAGCGAGCACTTCACTGACTGAGCCATCCCTTCCCCCTACCTCTTCCTTTTCTTTAAGCTTAATTAAAATTCCCTACTTTTCTACAATGCCCATCTGGAAATATAATTTCTGTTTGTAAATCTGTCTGAAGGCAAATTTGCTTTTAAGTGGAGACATAATCATCTTAGAATAGAAAGGGACACGTTCTTGCCCAGATGAGGAGAATTGGCTCAGAGACATCTCAACATGGCAGCAGTAGCTGTTGGCTGAAATGGACTAGAACTTCCCACAAAGAAGGAGCCTCTCTTGAGAGAACAGCAGGGCTCTCCCTGACTCTGCCTGGAGCTGTCACCCACAGCACCTGGTTTTCTGCTTGTACTCTGTCTCCCATGTTAACTGTTGCAGGAAGTTTACAGTCCTGTGTGCTAAGGTAGTCTCAGTGTCTCTGATAGACATGCACAGTGAACACACGTTGAATGAGTGAATGGAATGGCTTGGAGGGTGCTCCCTAGAGAATGTGAGGCATGCATCCCTTTTTTAAAAAAAAGCAGTGCTATATGCTGGAGACATGCTTGCCCAGCATGCACATGATTCAACATTGTGTAACCGGATATGGTGGCACATGACTGTAATCCCAGCTCTTGGGAGGTAGAGGAGACGGTATCAGAAGTTTGAGGTCATCCTTGACTACAGAGTAAGTTCAAGGCCAGCCTGGGCTACATGAAACCCTGAAGAAAGAAAGAGGCAGGGAAGAAAGGAAAAAGAAAAGAAAGGAAAGAGAAATGACCGTTGTGATGAGAAGCCAGGTAGCATGAGGGGTTGGAGGATGGCCCAGAGCTGAAGCAGCACATATGTGTGCTTGAGTATTTGTAAAGGAGATGAGATCAGCAGAATGGCATGGATCACCCTCCTCTCTGCCCAGGTAGAAACCCCTGATCATGGTTCCTTGTCTCATCCTGAGAATGGGACAGAGCTAGGAAGAGCCCTCTCTGGAACCAGAAGAGATTCACTGGGGTCATCAGGCCTGGATGGGTGAGAAATCCACCCTGAAGTCTCCTTGTGCCTGTCTCCATGAGACCCATCGTAACAGCTCAGGCTCCCAGGTTTTTATCTAGAGACACACAGAGAGAAAACACTAGGAATAGTGAAGCCAACGGAAGATGGTGAGGAGGCCCAAACGCGTACAAGATCTCATGTTTAGAGTCCTCTGGAACATCTCTGTTACTCTAGAAATATAAAGTTGCATTAAGCTAATAGTTTTCAATCTTCCTAATGCTGCAACCCTTTAATACAGTTCCTCATGTTGTGGTGACCCCCAACTATAAAATTATTCTTGTTGCTACTTCATAACTGTAATTTTGCTACTGTTGTGAACCGTAATGTAAATATTTTTGAAGATAGAGATTTGCCGAAGGGGTTGCGACCTGAAGGTTGAGAATGGCTGCATTAAGCTGTAATGACCACACTGAACAATGGAATCCACCTACTGTGTCTAAGTACAGACATCAATGCCTAAAAGAAAAATGAATTTTTTCAACAGAGGGAATAGCTAAATAATTCCTGAACAAAAAAATATTAATAATTTGCCTGGAAAATTCCCTCAAACGGTTCCTAGAAGCAGCTTTCTGTTGCCTAGAATATTACCAAATGCTATCTGTCAAGGAGTCCAGAAGCCCTGTGCACCTCCCTCCCTTCCTCCCTCCGAGCACAGCCAGAATGGAAACACACCCATACTGTGTACCTGCTGCATCCCAAGCCCTGTACTGGGGTCCTGGGATGCATTGTCTGGTGTGGCACAAGCAGGGCCACCTGTAGATCACAGGCAGGGGCAGCTACAGAAAAGTTCTGCCAACAGACGGCTGATCCATGACAGCTCATCTCTCAGCCCTCGTCTCTTTCTTTGTCCAGCTTGTCGGGACATCCTTAGGTCTGCCGTGTCTTTTGAAAATGGGGTACACAAGCTAGCCTGGGGTCCTGCTCTCTCTTCTCTCCAGCACCTCAAGTTCACTCACGACCAAAATTGAGCTTGCTTTGTTCCTTGCTTTGGACTCTGAACTTAGTACTTGTTGCTAGGCTACAAAAAGCCCGCTAGCACCAAACTCTAAAGAGTGGGCTTGCTGGGAAGGGCGGGGCCGGGAAACCTAAGACAGAATCTTTGTCTCTGCTTTCTGAAGGAGAAACGTGAATTCTAACCGGAAGATCACAAAGAGAAAAAGATACAAGGCAAGCCCAGAGAAATCGGAGAGGTAAAAGCAAGAGAGGCGTGGAGGAAAAAGAAAGAGGAAGCAGAAGCTGGGGCGGGGCGGGGCGCGGAGGGGGCAATGAGAGAGACAAAGAGATGGAGGCTACAGGACAGTTTACAGTCCAAGGCGGGGGGAGGGGGAAGGAACCTTAGAGAGAGGAAAGATCACGGAACCAGGGAGAAGGGGGTAAGGCTCCGTCTCTCCAAACAGACCCCAGTCCTTCCACCCTCCCTCACCCACCCTCATAGATCGCTGAGGAAAGAGGAAGGGAGGCAAGAAAGGAGGCAGAGGCAGCAGTAACCTTGGAGACAGAGCCAGGGAGATGGGTGAGGGGCGACTGAAAGGAAGAGGGCTACAACCCTGCAACAAGTCCCTCTACCAGGAGGGGTGGGTGACAGACAGACCCAAGAGAGTGGTTTAGATGAGCTGGGGAAGGGAACGAGACAAAAGATTCCAGGAAAACCTAAAGAAGCCCAGGAGTCAGAATAGAGAGAGTTTTTTTTTTTTTTTTTTTTTTTTTTTTTTTACTGAGAATCAATTTAAGGGAGAAAGAGCAGGGAGTTTAGACAACAAAGCAGGAACAGAGGAGGAGCCGCCTCAGGTGGCACAGCTGAAGTGAGGAAGGGCAGGGGGTCAGCACTGGGCGGAGGGTGGGAGGCAGGCGAGCTGAGATCCTTGCCTGACACCCTCTGGATGCATTCCTGCAGCCACCAGCCCCAGCTGGGGACACTGAGCCCCAGACTCTCCTGCAGCCTGACACTTTACATTTGTTGGTGCCCGCAGTGGGTGATGACATGGGAGAAGGGGTGTGGGGACAATAAAGCATGTAACTTCCAACATTTGTGGATTGATATGGAAGCTGAGCTGCCCACACACTCACACACACACACACACACACACACACACACACACAAAGAATGGCAAAGTGACAATGGCCAATGAGAGAAACAAATCTTCCCCTAGGGACCAGGCTTGAGCCAGGCTCTGGGACAGACTGGGGCCAGGGGCTGTTTGGGGGAGGTAGCCCAGCAGCAAAGAGGAAAGGGAAAGCCTTTTGAGACCAGGATCTGCTGGGCCCAGCTCCATGACCTTGGGCAGGTCCCTTGTTCCTACTTCTCCCTCCCTTTATTTCCAAAACTGTTTAAGGGTACCTGTGCCTTGCCCGGCTCCATAAGGGGCACTCAGTAAATGGCTTAGATGAGCCACAGGTCAGTCCAAGCTACATGGGAGACCCTGTGTAAAGTAAAATAAGAAGAAAACATTGGCCTACAGTAACAGGAAGGAGTTAGGAATGAGCTGGAAACTGGGGTAGGCTTTCACAGAGGCCTGAACAATAGCAGAGACTGGGTGACCACAGGTTGAGGTGCAGCCCCATGTGGGCTCAGAGAGAAGCCTTCCCAGAAGCCCTTGGAAGAGACCTGGCTGGTGACTCAACAGAGGCCTCTGGGCTTACGTTTTCCAGTCAAATATTTGGAAGGGTGGTGTTTTAAAATCATACCCAGAGTTTATTTATTTATGTTTGTTTATTTGTTTGTTTTAGAGGCCAGGTCTCATTCTCTAACCTATCAGTCAATATTTAGGGCAAAGGGACCATCTGACCACTATACAATAAAATATAATACACATCTAAGCAACATGTCCACCCCACAAGCTGTACTGCTATTAAATGTCAGTTAGAATATACAGTAACTAAACTATTCTGAATGGAACTTTAGTTCCCCTCTAATTGAATGCAACCAGTCTTGGTGACTTACTTACAGCAAAATGCACATAGCAGAATGGAGAGGGTGGCTTCTAACCCCAGAAAGCCTGAGACATTGCAAGGACTGGGTACTTGGTGGCATGCATTCAGCCCTGGGTTTAATCCTATCTCTACCACTACTAACAACGATTCATTAATTTAAAAAAAAAAAAAATTACAGGAGCTGGAGAGATGGCTCAAAGGTTAAAAGCACTGACTGCTCTTCCAGAGAGAGGTCCTGAGTTCAATTCCCAACAATCACATGGTGGCTTACAACCATCTGTAATGAGATCCAATGCCTTCTTTTGGTGTGTCTAAAGACAGCTACAGTGAACTCATATACATAAAATTAATTAATTAATTAATTAATTAGAAACCACTACAGTTCCCTCTCTTGGACTCCTGCACTTTAGGAAAAGCCATGCTATGGAGACAGATATCCTAGAGGTTTGTGTTGCAACTAACTGGAGCCTCTTACCACTGGTCAGGACAAACATGCAACTAAGGAAAGATTATCTTGGAAGCCAGTCATAGTCAAGCCTGCAGAGGACACCACAGCCCTGGCCAGCGTCTTGTCTACAACCACACAAGAACTGCCAGGCCGAAACCAGCCAGTTCCTGGCCTGATTATGTAGGTGGCAGATACCAGTGGCTGTGCTGAGAACCTGTATACTGGGGTCATTTGTTACACAGCAGTGGCTAGCTAATTTGAGGCTGGGAGTGGGACCTGGATCCCCCCACCCCACAGCAGTGTTTGTAATGGACCTGGGCTTGAACAAGCTGAGCCTGCTCCCGGTGCAGTGCAGAGGGCTGTGTAACACCGGAAGGCAGGCCAAGATGGAAGGGTAGAGGGAGGCTTTTAGTTACCTGGATTCAAACCCTTGCTTTCCCCATAATATCTCTCTGCTTCAGGTTCTCAACTGTAAACTGGTAGAGATGACCTGTCCTCGGGAGTGGTGTCCACATGGTTTGCAGAACTACATAAAAATCAAAGGGGAAAAAAGCCCACGGCATAAGGACAAGCGGAGCACACTGGGCTCCCAGTCCTGGACGCCAGGGGCTCTGGCCTCATTCCTTTCGTCATTGACCTCGAATGTGGCCCACAGGCTGTAGGCTCCAAATTCAATTTTAAAATGAAGAGAGGAGGACACCTGCGCTTGCGCACCAGCGCCCGGAGAGAAACTCAAGGGGGGTGAAGAAGGGGCCGGCCTTCGAGCGACAGCGACGCAAGATGGCAGCCACCACAGGCTCGGGAGTAAAAGTCCCTCGAAATTTCCGACTGTTGGAAGAGCTGGAAGAAGGCCAGAAAGGAGTAGGCGACGGCACAGTTAGCTAGGGTCTGGAGGACGACGAGGACATGACACTTACAAGATGGACAGGCATGATAATTGGGCCTCCACGAAC
>NW_022196906.1:40377675-40380344 GCF_008632895.1 Mastomys coucha | reverse complement strand
CTCTGCAGGGACAGCAAGGAGCTCTGTGTCACCACGTTTGCAGATCGTTTGCAGATCAGTGGGCCTGGCCTCCTGGCTCATTGCCACGTTCTGTTCAGGACCACTAAGTGTTGAAATGTGGATGCATACCGAAATAAAGGCAATTTGTTGTGTTGCAAAAAAAAAAAAAAAAAATGAAGAGAAGAGGAGAGAGACTAGGGAGGGAAATGGGCTGGAGAAATGAAAGGGGAAGGACAGAAGAGGAGAAGGAAGGAGAACATGGGGAAGGAGAGGAGATGACAGGGGAGGGGAGGGCAGGGTAGAAGAGGGTTTCGGCTCATGGTCGAGCACTTACCTAGCATGCTAGTGGCCCTGAGTTTGACTCTCGGAACTTGGGGAAAAGGAAAAAGAAGGGGGATTCCAGCCACTTCTGTAACGTAAGGCTTCTGGGTCTCCTGACTCGGCTTACGGAGCTGATCTTGGCTTCTGCTGCTCCTGCTGCTTCCGGTCTTCTCACAGTCATTGTTTCCACAGGGAATGTCTCCCACAGGCTTGGGTACTTTAACACTGGGTAGCCAGCAGGTGGTGTTGAGAAAATATATAACCTTTACGAGATTGGACCCTTGGTAGAGGAAGTGGGTCACTGGGGCGGGGGAGGGGGGCAAGGGGCGGGGGGGCCGTGAATCAAGAAGTTTGATGCCCGGCTCTACTTCCTGTCCAGTTTTGCTGCCTGTTCTGTAAAGATCTAAGGAGGTGAAGAGTCTCAGCCTCTCTTCTTACAGGCACACTTATCTGCCACAGTGTACTTACTGTTCCTCGAATCAGGAGACAAAGTAAGTCCTTTGTTCCCTAAGTTTCTCTTGCAGGCATTTATTTGGTCGCAGTGACTACAAAGTAAATAAGGCGTTCTCTTTGACACATTCACCCTACTACCTCTCTTAGCCTCAGGCTCTGCATCTTTTTTGACAGGGCTAGCCTGGGACACTGCAGTGGCTGGGAACATTAGAGGAGACCAGGGCAAGGGTCTCGTAGGCCTTCCTTGGTGACCGTGATGACAGTGACAGTACAATTCTCTCACTCAGGTCCACAGCACAAAAGGTACTCGACAGAACAGAATTTTGAAATGTATTTTTATTGTTTTTAATTGGGGGGGGTTCTATGCATGTAAGTGTGTGTGTCTGTTGTCTGTGGAAGCCAGAGGCCCCAGATCCCCCAGAGCTGGAGTTGCAGGCATTTGTGAGCTGCCCAGTGTCAGTGCTGGGAACCAAACTCAAGTCCTTTACAAGAGCAATCCATGGCCTTAGCCAATCCATCGCCCCAGCCCCACAGCACAGACTTTAGCCCAAGGATTCAGACTCCTTTCATAGGTCTTCGTTAGCGCTTCCATTGCTGTGATGAAACACCATGACCAAAGCAACTTAGGGTGAGCCCAGTTTACTTCAGCTCATAAATGTAAAATCAATCATCCAGGGAAATGAGGGCAGGAGCTCAAGTCAGGAACCTGGAGGCTGGAGCTGAGGCAGAGGCCATGGAGGGATGCTGCTTACTGGCTTACTTGCATGGCTTACTCTGCCTGCTTTCTTACTGCACCCAGGACCACTAGCCCAGAGGTTGCACTGCCCACAGTAAGCTAGGCCATCTCATATCAATCACCAATAAATAAATCATCAATAAAGAAAATGCACCATTAGTCTTGCTGTACTGGTGGAGGCACTTTGCTTGATTGAAGTTCCTTCTTCCTCAATGACTCTGGCCAACCACAGACATTCACTCACTTTCTGAAGTCTCCACAAGAATTACTTGTTGGGAATCTTAGGAAAGTCTGACATAGGGCAGTGATCTCCCCTCCTCTCTGCACGTCTGTTCCCTCGCTCTCTCCAGCATTCTGTACTCACCGGCACCCCTCTCACACAAGGGTGTGTGAGCAAAAAAGGGCTCTGTGATAGTTACCCACAGAATCTAGAATCACAAGCTTCTGGGCATGCTAGTGAGGGGTTATTAGATTACGTTAACTGACGTGGAGAAGCACACCTTAAATGTCAGTGGGAATGTCTCATGGGCTGGAGCCCCAGACAAAGGAAAAAGTCAGGCTGTAGAGACGGCTCACAGTTAGGAGTGTATACTGCTCTTACAGAAGGCGTGAGTTCAGTTCCCAGCACTCTCACAACAGGCAGCCCACCTGTACGCCCAGCTCTGGGGATCCTACACTGTCTTCTGGCCTCTCCAGGTATCTATGCCCATATGCACATACCCACACGCACACACATTATTTTAAGTAATAAATGGATTAAAATACAAAGGAGACAGTGGAATGAACCAAAGTGTCCATCACTCTGTTTCCCGACTGTAGATGATGGTGGCCAGCCAACCATATTCTGCCACCACATCTTCCCTGTCATGATGGAATGTATTGCCTTGAACTATAAGACAGAATGAATCCTTCCTTTCTTAAATTGCTTGTCAGATATTTTGTTAGGGCAATGAGAAACATAACTAACACAGACACATTGGGTAGACGAGTAGAAGAATGGATGGGTGTTGGGCCCAGGTGTCTCTGCTGAGGCCTGGGGCTCTCTGCTGCTGATGCCGGTGATGCGTGTTAGTTAGTTAAAAGGAGGCGATGCCTGAGTGAGGTAACCCAATCACAAAAGAACAAACACGGTATGCACTCACTGATAAGTGGTTATTAG
>NW_022196906.1:40371470-40376940 GCF_008632895.1 Mastomys coucha | reverse complement strand
TTTTTTGGAAGGGAAACTGGGAATGGAGAAATTTACATGTAAATAAAGAAAATATCTTAAAAAAAAAAGAGCTCAATAAAAACATTTTCCTTTTGTAAAAAATAAATAAATAAATAAATATATAAATAAATAAATTAATTTAAAAAATAAAAAAAAAGGAGGCGATGCATAATCAAGAGGTATTTTATTATAGGAAAGAGAAAAGAGGCTGGCCATGTAGAGAGAAAGAAAGGAGAGGAAGGAGAGAGGAGAGAGAAAGGAGAGGAAGAAAGCAAGAGAGCCAGAGAGCAGGAGAAGAAGCAAGAGCAAGAGAGGAAGAAGGCAAGAGAGGATAAAGAACAAGAGAGAGGAGAGTGGGCAAACCGGCCCTTATATTGTGTGAGGTGGAGCTATTTGTCTGTGGGGTGGGGTATGCCTGGCTGTGGTAAGATGACTGGGGGTAGGGTCCAGCTAGAATGCTGGGAGCTTGGGGCATTCTACGTGACAAAATACACATCTCCTGCAGAAGGCTGTGAGAGGTTGTGACTGAAACAGGAGCCAGGGTCCTAGGAGTTATGACTGAACACCTTCCATCCCTTGCAGGCAGAGATATTGCCAACTGGGTCACTGGAGTTCCAGACTTATTACTTGACTGGGCCCAGGTTGCCTGAACAGACTACTGCCCTACAGATGGGTGGGAGGATGGATGGATGGATGGATGGATGGATGGATGGATAATTAATTGATTGATGGTGGGTAGAAAATTGGATGGGGGATGGATGAGAGTAGATGGATAAATAATAAATGAGGGATGGATGGATGAGTAAGCACAAGATAGATGGATGGATGGATGGATGGATGGATGGGTGGATGGATGGATAGATGGATGGGTGGATGGGTGGGTGGATGGGTGGATAGATGGATGGATGGATGGGTGGATGGATGAATGAATGGATGTATGGGTGCATGGGTAGATGATAATAGGTAAATGACAGATGAGATGGATGGACAAATGACAGGATAAGTGGGTGATCTGAGTGTGCCCTTTATTCCAGGGACTGTGCCAGACCTTAGCCTATGCCTTTCCTGGGTTTCAACGTGGAACAAGAAAATTCCTCTCCTGTAGAGAAACACGAAAGGGGAACATCAACCATTCTGCAATTAGTTCTCCATTCTAATTATACCCATGCCTGATGCATTCGTTAACTTCACCTAATTAGGTTGTCCTAGCACCGTCTCCACCCTGGAGGATGCTAAGTGAGGCTGGGCTCTCCTGAGCTGACAGATAGTGTAAAGATTCAGCAGGTCCAGAAGCCTGTGTTCTTCACAGTTTGGGGAACCAGTGGCTAGAAGGGCCTGCTCCGTCTTTCCTAGGCTGGGTGGGTTAACTGAATTTTAAGAACCATCCCCCTCCCTGCCCCCACCACCAGCAGGCAAATGCCCTTCCTTGACTCTTCAGCTATCCCCCACCTGCCCACTGGCCACCTGGGCAGCATTGCCTACAGTTCCAGGAAGCTGCCTCTGTCCCCTCCCCACTGCCCAGGAATCAATGCAATCCCCTAAAAGCTCATAACTCGGAGGTAATTATAAGAAGCATCAATTACCCAGCAATGTGGATTTCATGAATTCAATTAATTTGCATGGCGATCGATACGGGTGGGTTTGCTGGGGTCCCCCGGGGAAGTTAGGACATTGTTCTGCAAGTTATTGATTTTACAATGTAAAACAAAACCTCGCTCCTCGAATTCATAGATGCCCATTCAGCCATATTAACTTCCAGATCATTTATTTTTGTATGTCTTTCAACTCTGTTTGTTGCTATCACACGAATGCAGAGTATTACATAGCAGGGAATAATTGAATCGATATAAGCATGCCACACCAGGCCTCCCCTACTCCAGGAAGAGGCTGGCCTGTAAGCTGCCCTTCTTCCTGCTCTTGTCCGTTAGCCTTCCGGGTCAGCCTCCACTCCCAGCCCAAACACTCCCTTCCAACCTATCCAGTCCCCTAACTCTAAGTCCCCCAATACCTTTCTCAAATGTATCTGCTTCATTTTGTACTTAAAGAATATGTATGTCGTAGTTAGAGAATAGGTAGAGCTTTATTAGCTGAATGGAATGTAGCATGGAATCAGGATTTGACTTAGGAACAAAATGTTCAAAGCCAGGAGAGGATTATATCTAATGCCTACTTGGCTTCTCCAGGATCCTTGGTAGGGATCTAGGGGTGGAGTGGAGAAGGAGGACCAAGGCTAAGAAGGGCTGTTTCTTTTCCTTCCCAGAGGAAACAGAATTGAGGACATGGGTATTCCTAAATTATCCCATCCATTTTTCTGAAGGGACCAAGCTGAAGAGTGATACTCAAAGAAGTAAGCAGAAGGTTGGAGAGAGGCCTCAGCAGTGAAAAGTACTTGCAGAGGACCCAAGTTCGATGCCCAGCACCCACATGGTGGTTCGTAAGCAGTTCCAGGAAGCCTTATGCCTTCTTTTGACCTCTGTAAGCACCAGGCATGAATGTGGTACACAGTCAGGCATCATGTAAAAACACTCACACATAAAATAAGATGAATAAATCTTTTTTTAAAAAAAAAAAACATTTTAAAGAAATAAGGAGCCACCATCCTTAGCAAGTCTTGTTCCCTAACTCCAGGGCCCCATCTCTGCTTTATGCTTGAATCTTATCCTTTGCAAGCCAGACTATACTCTAGACAGTACCTCTATAGCCCACATGCATACACACACACACACACACACACACACACACACACACACACACACTAGGAGCAGGGGCAGAGAAGGAGAGCATTTGTCTAGACACAAGGTTGGAAGCCACATACACCTGCCACGGAGTCCCATCTCAGCCCAGCACCCCATCCCCACATCTGGAGAAGAGGGGAAGCCTGTTTTTAATTTGCCTCTGCCCCCCACCCCCATCAGGATATTAGACAGCTAAACAGCCTGTGCCTGTTTCCTTCAGATAACCAGTTCCTGACGAGCCCCCTAATTGTCCCCAGAATCTCAGCGCTGGTGTATAGAGTAGGTCATTTAACCAACAGTACACACAACTAAATAAAAATCCATTTTCCAAGAGAAAATTCTATTCTTATCAGAGTTTTGCAAGAGGGTTGCGAGCGGCCCTCGTTAATTGAAGCTTTGATGTTGTGGGAAGAGGCCTCTAATCAACGCCACAAAGAGACAGGCTCCTAAGTGAGCCCCTCGGCCAAGGAGCGGACACTGGGGAGCAGAAATGGGGAACTGGGAGCCAGTACTCTGGCTAGGACTGAAGGCTCGGGATGGCTGTCCCACACTATGGGGTCCCAGCCAAGCACAAAAGTGTCAGGGAAGGAGAGGGCTGGATCAGAAGGCCAAGAGCCTAGAAGTGAGACAGACTCCATGTCAGACAGGCCTGTAGTCAGGATCTACTGCACAGTTGCTAGCAGTGTGGCCTCTGATGTCACACGAGAGTGGGTGCCTCAATTTCTTCTGTAGGCAACCATACCCTTTCTGCTTCCCCGAGAGGTCATTTGGTGATAGGTAAACAAACAAAGAAAGAAAGAAGAAAAACCAAGAATGTGAAGTTTCACTTTGGAGAATATGCTAGGAGCTGAGCTGACCGGTTTGTACAGCACTGGGACCTACATGCTCAGGTTTTGTTTTGGGGGCTTCATAGCACTCCTCTCTCACTTTGTCTTCAAGGAACTGAAGCTGGTGAGTGACTTGCAGCAGAAAGGGACAGGGCTCTGGAGATGGCTTGGCCAATAAAGAGCATGTCATGAGTTCAGAATCCCCATAAATGCTGGTCACAGCTGCACACATGTCTATCTAGTCCCCTGGGACATAGTGGGAGGTAGAGTCAAGAGTGTCCTTTGCTCCTGCCTCAGACAAGCTGGAAAGCTGACACCTGAGTTTGTCCTCATGCACTCCGCATGCACTGTGACATGCACCTATCCAGATTCACACATGAACATGTTTATGTGCAGGTGCACACACATACACAAATACAAACTAAAAGGATGAAGAGAAATAGCCAAGCTGGGCACACATGATGGAGTACACCTGCAACCTCAGCACTCAGGAAGTCCTAGCAGGAGGGTCACAAGTTCGAGGCCATCCTGAAAACCTGGAAGGGAGACAGATGGGGAGGGAAGGAGGAAGAAAGAGGAGACAGGAAAGAAGGGAGAGAGAGGAGGGAGTGGAGAAGCCAAGCTGATACTCAGCCTTGCTCTCTTGGACTCCAGAATCCAAGGCAATTTCTCTTATCCAAGCTGCTCTTTCTGAAGCCTGGCGAGAAGAGTGGTCCCTTCAGCTCTCCGCATCTGGGCTAACCTGGGCTAACCTTCTACATGCATGTCTGAATTGTGTAGCTCTTCACAGCAGCCTCTGAAGTATATAAGGTGAGTACCTAGAGACAACGTATGGGACCTTAGAGCAGATGTGCAGGGTTCGGCTCCACAGGGTCCTTTGGAAGTGGCCAACATGTGATGAACATGATGCAGACACAATGCTGAGACTAACAAGAGCTGCCTACAGAAGAGCTGACAGCTTCAACCCCACTTTCTAGATGTGGAAACTGGAACTCAGACAGCTTCAGAGAAGTCTCAGGGCCCCAGCCTGTGAACAGAAGCAACCGGATGTCTCTAACCAAACACTCCCTCTTCCAACCTACAAGCAATACAGTGTGCTCTGTGTTTTACAAAGGCTACCACAGATTAGGGCTCAAATGGAGCAGAGGAAGGGGAACAACAAATGCTATGTAGCAGCAACTCGTAAAGGCCAGAAGCCTGGCTGTGGACACTGGCTGCGGAGTCCTCATGGGCTGGAGGAGAGGGTGAAGCCTCCTCAAGCTTGCTGCAGGGGCAGTGAAAAAGAGAGTCCTCGGAGAAAGCAATGGCAGGAACGTGGGGAAAGCAACAACTTGGCCGGAACAACAGCTCTGCCTGGATACAGGAAGTTGACCATGGTCACATGACCAACGAGCTTCCCTAACAAGCCAGCTGCACAGGGGCTAGGGTCTCCAAGACATAGAGAGGTAACAGGAGGCTTTCATGCAACCAAGCCAGAGGAAAGTAGATGGCTTCCAGGGGTCTGCCCAGGTCCTGGGAGGAGGATGTAGGACTTCAGCTATTTCCAGGATGGGTTCAGATACCTGAGCAACAAGGGGAGGTGAGGGGCTTCCCAGGAAACCACGCTGTGACAGCCTTTGATGGCTTTACAAGCTGAGATTCGCCATCGGTGAGGAAATTAAGGCCCAGAGAGCTCCAGAAACTTGTTCCAGAAACCAAGACTACAAAGAGCCAAATCGGAACCCCTCCCAGGTCACCGATTCTACGTCCAGTACCTTTTCCAGTACTTCAAGCAGATAGGTTTAGGGAACCAAATATAATTCAAAATCAGGAGTTCCATACAGGTGTCTGGGAGCAAGCACCTGAAAGACCCAAACCCAGAGACCCTTCCCCGAAATACGCGTTTAAACAAGGCTGGAAAATTACCAA
>NW_022196906.1:40367228-40371219 GCF_008632895.1 Mastomys coucha | reverse complement strand
GAGACCTGTAACCATGCATCTGCTTCTGTATGCCCGCCTCCGGCTCATGTACCCTATAAAAGCCCCGCGCACCAGAGTACATTGGCGCACCACTCTCCTGAGAGCAGACGCCCAGGCACCCGTAGCCCTAAATAAAAGCCTCTTTGCTCTTGCATCCGAACGCCTGGTCTCGTCGTCCTTCAGTGCACGGCCTCGGCCTGATAGAGGCCCGAATCTGGGTCTCTTCACACCGAGTACAGCTGGTATGGCTGGACTTCCCACAGCTCGCCACGCCCAGGACCTCTATCGGTCGATACCTGTGCCCAGCTGTGTCTGCAGTCTTGGCAAGAGTCTGACCCTAAAAGAGCCGAGCTTAATGAAGGAAAGGAACAGTGGCAGCCGAGTGTGCCGAGCTGTTCCCACAAGAGCAGCTGCCTCTGCTTCCACCTTCCTAGAAGCCAGGAAGGCCTGAGGAAAGATGATGGTCAGTTCCAGGGGACCAATTACTGAGTCAGGGCCAAAATGGGTGAAATGCCTCAAGACAGATAAGACTCCTGCTGTCTTAACCAGCACAGCTGACTCTGTGAGCTCTTGCAGAAAAGGGCCTTTTTGCTATAGCAAGTAAGCATATCAAGAAGGAAGAACCGGGAAACATTTATTTAAAGAAAGGAAAAAAAAAATTCTGGGTCACAGGCAGTGAAGAGATGGCTGAGCTATTAACAGTGCTTGTTAGTGTTGTCTGTGTTCAGTTCCCAGCACCCATGAGAGAGTAGGAAGGCTCACAACCACGTGTACCAACTCCAGGTCCAAGGGATTTGCCTCCCTCTTCTGGCCTCTGCAGGTACTGCACACAGGCAAAGTACCCATATACTTAAAAATAAATTAATTTAAAAAACAAAAACAAAATAATGGGTTTTGTGATGACATGTGCATATTTATCCACCCATTGCCTCCTCTAGTCCCTCCTCTCACTGGCTTGCTTCCTTCTCTTCCTGTTTGACATGAATACATTCCATCCACTCATCAGATTTCAGCTGAGGCAGAACTTGGAAGTCTGGCCAGAGCCACTCCCATCCTCCGCAGATCCTCAGGCTTGCACAGCTGCTAGCTCCATTCCCTTCCTGCAGTATTATGGCCACCCAGCTGGTGGCCACTAGCTCAGTGTCCAGCTTACTGGATTCTGAGATTTTAGAGGGCAAGGACTGCATCTGATCATAACGTCAGAGGTGGAGCAAGCAGGGTATTTGTTGGAAAACACATTTAGTCTGCCCTTTTCAAGATGTTGAAGTATAAGCCACCTCACTTTCCCACCCCAACCCTTGGCCATCATGGAAGCTCCTGAGGTCTTTTGGGTTCCCTGTGCTTCCTGGCAGCAGCTCGGGCATAAGCTCGAACCCACCCACCCTGTGCTTTCCTACCTGCTGGCTTATTTGGTAGCAAATCGGTTTTGGGTTTTTTGTTTTGTTTTTGTTTTTTGGGGTTTTTTGGTTTTGGGTTTGTTTTTTTTTTAACCACTTTGCTCCATCTTTCTGCAATATCCTCCAGCAAACCAAGCATCCCCTTCTTGGGATGTTTTCAATCTGTTTTATGTTGATTTTAATTAAAGAATTCGAAACTGAACAAACACTTCCTAGCAGGTGGCCATACAAGTGTGAAATAAGCAAACTGTTTTATCTGCCACAAACTCTGCTAGTAAATTTCTTCAAATTAATCCCAGCCTCGGAGAGTCTGCTGATTCCAAGGAGAGAGCTAAGCAATCCCAGCCTCCAAATATTTGCTTTTGGTACAGCTCCTGGAGACAGGACTGGTGGAGTCTGCCTTTGCTCCACCCCCGGGCCGGGCCGCCTTTCGCCCAGATCCATCCCTGGTACCCTATCGACATAACTCATCTGGTCAGAATGAGGCTCACGTGTTCACGCCACTGCGCTCCAAAGCCAATGTAGTCAAAGTACTCAGACTGTTCCAATAGAGTAATCAGAGGGCAAGGAAGGCTCTCGCCATTACCCTCTACCCACACCAGCGACTGCTACTGCCCCGCCCCCTACCTGAGTTCAGCCCACCTCACTAATCCAGGAATGCTCCAGGCAGGTACCTACTTGGACAGGCTTGGTCCATGTCCCAGGAAAGGACCATCTACAGGAAATGATACTGCCTAGTCCTGCCCAAGACCGAGAGCAAGAGAGTTCCCTCCCGGACCCAAGATGAAGCCATCAATCTGCACATCCCCTGAGAGATTGGCTTGTCAGGACACAGTAAAAGTTTTAGCGTTTTTTCTTACTTTTAAGCAGGCAGGCCTTGACCTATCCCTGGAATCCTAGCTACTCAGAATGTTGAAGCAGGAAGATCATCAGCTCAAGGAAGGTCTTGCCAGGTTTCAGAGTGAGTTCAAGGCCAACTTAGGTAACTTAGCAAGACCTCATCTCAAGATAAAAGCTTTTTTAAGATTTATTTTTTTATGCGCATCTGTGTTTTGCCTCCATGTAGGTCTGTGTGAGAGGACCTGGACCTGGAGTTACAGACAGATGTGAGCTGCCATGTGGGAGCTGGGAATAGAACCTGGGTCCTCTGGAAGAGCATCCAGTGCTCTTAATTGCTGAGCTGTCTCTCCAGACCCTAGAAAAGATTTTGTTTTGTTTTGTTTATTTTTTAAGGGTTGGGAGTATAGTTTGCCTAGTACATGCAAGGCCTTTGGGTTCAATCTGTAACATAACAGAGGAAAATATATTACCTCTAGATACCAAAATTCCACACATGGGAGCACTTTATTAAAATAAAATAAAATCTTCTATGACAGAGGCAAACATGACCCAACAAGAAGAACCAGGAATGACAGGCAGAAGGAGGAGCTGGGAACTTGTTGGACAATTAGGGGTTTTAGATAAATCATATGTCACATGGAAATGAGCATGTGATTTTAGTGGGAAAAGCAAAATACAGAACAACATATATGAGTTCACTCTCCTTTTAGTATTTTACGGACATACATAGAACACTATATGTCCATAAATAGTAGTATATAACCTTTATGTGATATATATTCCCCTTTAAGACCTACTTATTTATTTTATGTGCATAAGTGTCTTGCCTGCATGCATGTCTGTGCACCATGCCTTGTGCTTGCAGAAGCCAGAAGAATCACCCTGGATCTGAAGCTACAGGTGGTTATGAGCCACCATGTAAGTGCTGGGAATTGGACTGGAGTCCTCTACAAGAGTAGCCAGTACTTGTACCAATGAGCCACATCCAGAGACTCTACAGTGTATATTCTACATGTATATGTAGTATGCTGATATTTGAATGCATATACAGTATGCATTGTATATTATATATGTACTATAAATTCCACACCTTTGTTCTAGATATGTAATGTAGACATGCACACAAGAGGAAAAAGTGACTGAAAAGATTTAAACTAAGGATTAAAAGTGGCTGTTTGAACTGGATAGATGGCTCAGCACTTAAGAGCACTCACTGCTTTTGCAGGTGACCTAAGTTTGGTTTCTGGCACCCACATCAGGCCACTCACAATCACATGTAATTCTAGCTTTGTGGAATCTAGCACCCCCTTCTGGCCTCTGCAGTCACTACATTCACATACACAAGCACACACACACACACACACATACACACAATTAAAAAATAAAAATAAATTCTGTAAAATGAATTATTTTCCATATAAATGTAAATAGTAAATTTATCTGGTGGCTATATTTCTTCACCTTTGCTAATCTCCAATAATCATACAGAGAAACCAAGATTAATTTCAAGTTGCACCTCCACATTGGGCGCTTAAATGATCTATAATAATCCCTGTGCTGGCCCAGGATCACAGGTGAGGAGGACACAATATCTGTCCCAACACCGGGAGTAACTGGGACCAGCAGGACCAGGCATAGGAACTCTGCCAGCCCAGTGGCTCAGGTTCTTTCTGGTCCCACAACACAGAGGAAGCTCCACTCCCAGGCACTCTAACACGCCTAGGATCAGAGGTAAGGAGGAAACAACATCTGTC
>NW_022196906.1:40365829-40367217 GCF_008632895.1 Mastomys coucha | reverse complement strand
TTTAAATGTTAACAAATTCAGACAAATTGAAATCATGTAACTTTTCTCATTATAATGCAATAAAACTTTAAAAAATATAAAAAATAAATAAATAACCCCTGTGCTAATCTGGCTCTCTCCCAGCCCCATCTCATGATATATGCATATTATTATTGATCTAGCTTTCAGGGCTTCAGATGTTTTCTCTCATTGTGTCTTTTCTGACCCTGTCCTCCGGGTAGCAATCTAAATCTCTCTCCCCTCCCCCAACTGGCTGACCAAAGTTCCAATCTATTCTCTCTTCTGCCCAGCCACTGGGTGATCAGCATTTATCAAGGAGGCAGAGAATAAATGATAAGAATTCTTTATACAAACTTGAGACAGAAGATTCTAGACCTACACATTATAATGCCATGTCTGGATTTAAACAAGATATGAAGATGGAGACATCAGCATTTGAATAACTCAAGGATAACCTTCACACAGCACACAAAAACATTATGCCTACTAAATGCTTTAAGAGTGGTTGTATCTCTAGGTACTAGGAATATAGGTAATATCTTTTCTTCTTAAATAGCAATTTTATGAATTTTCTATTGTTGAGACCCCTGGCTGAGAAGGCAGCAGATTTAATTTGGGACCAAGCATTATACAAGCACACAGCCTAACTCTACAGCGAGATCTGGAGCCATCAGTATTACACTGCCCATTTCCTCATCTGCACACAACATTGATGAAAATAAATGGTCTGCAGATATGTTCCCAGCTTCCACCATGGCTCGACGCCTGTGTCCTACAGTACATCAGGATAGAAGAGTGGACAGAAGGAGACACAGAAAAAGTACACAGCATCACTGGTTTCTGTTGTTACAGTCCTGGGTTGGTATTTACTGTACACTGGGTGCTGTTCTATTATATGCTTTAATCAAAGCAGAGCACAGAGTAACAATCCCTCTGCCCACTCTAACTGCAGGACAACTCTCAGAGGAGCATACTATTCCTCACCATCCCCAGAAATAGAATTCTTTCTGCTCGAGGGGTGCTACCACCCCCCTCTGTCAGAGCACAAACATTTCTCCTGAAAACCTCCATGGCCTCCTCAACCTGTCCAGAGCCAGCCATACTCTTAAGACTTGAAATGCTACATCTGCACAACAGCTCGCAGCCAAGGAAAGAAGTGTCTGTGTCTATCAAGGGGATCTTAGCTGTTTTATAGACATCTAAATCTCATCAAATAAACTCAACAGACATTTCTCCCTCATGATACAAACAAATGGGGAGTCTGCTTCCCAAAGTCATTCATAAACCCCGTCTCCATCTCATGGCTCCACCCTTCTCTAGGACCCCAGAGTGGGAACAGTGGAGAAAGTGAAGACGTTCTTGATTGTTTTTTTTTTTTTAAGTTTTAT
>NW_022196906.1:40302930-40365430 GCF_008632895.1 Mastomys coucha | reverse complement strand
TTCTGCTGCCCACAAGTTCAGTACCACTTCTGCTGCCCACAAGTTCAGTACCACTTCTGCTGCCCACATGCTCAGCATCTCTGCTGCCCACAAGCTCAGCACCACCTCTGCTGCCCACAAGTTCAGCACCACTTCTGCTGCCCATAAGCTCAGCATCTCTGCTGCCCACAAGCTCAGCATCACCTCTGCTGCCCACAAGTTCAGTACCACTTCTGCTGCCCACAAGTTCAGTACCACTTCTGCTGCCCACAAGCTCAGCATCTCTGCTGCCCACAAGCTCAGTATCACTTCTGCTGCCCACAAGCTCAGCATCACCCCTGCAGCCCACAAGTTCAGCATCATCCCTGCTGCCCACAAGCTCAGCATCACCTCTGTAGCAGGGCTCACCCTAGGGTATTTTCCTCTTCTTGGAGAATGAGCCCACCATCCACCTCCTACCCAGGGAACATGCTAGCAGTCCTCTTTGGCCCAGTCTTGTCTGATCCCACAGCAAGATAGTAACAAGCTTTACCATGTGAGCCACCCAGGTGCCTCTGGGCATCATCTCCTTTGGTTTTTCCAGTTCCACTATCACCACCCACCATACCTTACCAGACTACGAAGAGGCATTCCCCCAGTCCCTTTCTGTCCAATCTTTCTGTAACTTTCTCAAAAAGCACATAGAGGCAGCATGTATATGGGCAGGTACATATACTAGAGCAAATGCCATCTGTCCCAGACCTGGAACAAAAGCTTCTGCTTTCTTGCTTATTGCCTACTATCCATTCAAGAAGTACAGGACCAGTGAGAGATGTCTTAGTGGGTAAAAGCATTTATTGCACAAGCCTGATAAGCTGAGTTTTATCTCCAGAAACTGTAGAACAAGAGAATTGACTCCTAAAAGTGGCTCACTGACCATCAATATGTGCTCTGTGTCATACATACACACATATACAGACACACAGAGAGATACACATACATACACAGAGAGAGGGAGGAAGGGAGAGAGAATTAACTAATTAATTAATTAATTTTTAAAAGGAGGTGTGGATTGACCTGGTGTGGTGGTTTGAATACGTTTGGCCCATGAAAAGAAGTGGCACACTATTAGCAGGTGTGGCCTTGTTAGTGGAAGTGTGTCACTGTAGAGGTGGGCCTTTGAGGTCTCATATACATGTTCAAGCTTGGCCAGTGTTATCTAGTCTTTCCAGGCTGCCTTCAGATCAAGATGTAGAACTCTCAGCTCACCAAGTCTGCCTGCATGCTGCCATGCTTCCCACCATGATGATGATGAACGGAACTTCTGACACTGTATGCCAGCACCAATTAAATATTTGCCTTTACAAGAGTTGCCTTAGTCATGGTATCTCTTCACGGCAATAAAACACTAACTAAGACACCTGGTATGGTGGTGCACAGCTGAAATCTGAGTATTTGGGAGGCTGAGGCAGCTGAGGGCAAATCTGAAGTGTTCTGCACCACATAAGGGTTTCTAGGCCAGCCTGTGCTCCACGGCAAGACCTGGAGCTCACTTGTTCCCCTCTTGAGATTCTGAGACAAGACAGATCCAGTCACATCGCTTTATTCGACAGGGGAATCCTGCTTGTTGCTGTCACCCCTGCCCCTTCACATTAAGAATCTGAAAAAAGCCATATTTCAAATAGTGAAAAACAAAAGTCTCAAGGCGGGGAGGATGACTCAGCAATCGGGTGTGCATGCCTCTCTCGTAGAGGTCCGAGTTAGATTCCCAGTGTTCACGTCCAGCAGCTTACAATCACATGTTGTTCCAACTCCCAGAGTATTAGACAAGCTTTTCTAGTCTCTGAGGGCACTTACACTCACATGCTTATGCATACACACACATACACCAAGAATAAATGGTTAATCTGGGGAAGACCGTTCTTGCTGTGGGAACCATGGTAGAAACAGCAAATATTAAAACCTAGGCTGCTGCACCTGAGCTCATAGGCTGAGGCCCTTACTGTCTGGCTGAGGAGATATGGGGTCCAGGGCCCTTATTGCCTGGCAGAGGAGATACGGGGTCCGGGGCCCTTACTGCCTGGCAGAGGAGATACAGGGTCCTTGAGAAGAAGGCCCTTCTGTTCTCCATAGCAGCTTTTCTCTCCTTCTTACCTTTCAGCTTCATCTCTTCTCAGGGAAATGACTCCTGAGCACTCAGGCTGGCTTCCTCTTGCTTCCTCACTGATCCAGTGTGTGTGTGTGTGTGTGTGTATGTATGACAGAGAAAAAGAGAGAGCATGTATGTATGCTTGATGTGTATGTGTGCTGTGTGTTCAGGTGCATAGGTACATGTACCCATCTACATGCAGAGGCGAAAGGAGGACATCAGGTGCCCTGCTCTATCAATATTTGCATATTCCCTTGAGACAGAATCTGTCACTAAACCTAGAGCTAGGCTGACAGTCAACAAGCCCAGTCTCCTGTCTCCTGTAAGTGATGGAATCTTCAAGTCCCTAAGCAATCTGGTTCCCCAGCCTTGCCTCAGCATTACGGGCACCTGAGGCTATCGCATGCGGATTTATCATTATAAGTACTTTAAGTAGAGAAGAGAGATGGCTCAGTGGTTAAGAGCATTTACTGCTCTTGCAGAGAACCAGGTCCAATTCCTAGTAACGACATGTGGGCTATCTATAACAGCCCTCCATAACTCCAGTTTTAGGTGATTCAAAGCCCTCTTCTGACTACATTTTGCACCAAGCATGCACATGCTGCACACACATACACATACACAAAACATTCTTGCACATAAATAAGTGAAATTAAGTTTCTTAAATAAGTCCTTTAAGTGCCTATATTAAATCTGAGAACACAAATAAATAACTTAATGATGTATGTTAAGTCCGTAGAGAAGCAAAAAGTATTGAAGGAGTCATATAGAAACCTACTAGTTTATAAGCTGGTTTTATAATTTTAAGGTTGTTTATTTTCTTTGTGTGTGAACTCATAGGCACAAGTATGTACACACACACATGCATATGCATGTCATGGTACATGTGGAGTTCAGAGAACAATTTGTAGAAGTCAGTTCTCTCTTTCCATTATGTAGATCCAGGAATAGAATCGGATCATCAAGCTTGGCAGCACTCACCATCACCCACCGAACCAATTTGCCTGCCGAAAGTATTTTTTAAAAAGTACCTTGCATGTGCAGAGAATGCCAGTCCTGAAAGCCATGGGTCATTGCAAGTTGCTGACCTGGAAAGCTACCCAGAGGCCCCCAGAGCAACAGATGTTGATGCCATTACTCCTGGCTGCCCATACAAAATAGATGCTGAAACTGTATTGCTGAAGGCGCCATACACATCGGCAGCAGGACACAGAAAAATCAAGCTGAACCGCCACTGGCTAGCTTTCACGGTGTCAGAAAATGCTATCTATGCAAGTACCAGGAGGGCAAGATCCCCAGTGGTCTGACCTAGCTGTGGACCATTCATGTTAAAATGTCAGCCTCCAGTCAAGGCACGTTCACTGGGACAGTCAGTATGGCTGGTGTGGGGAGCCAGCTGCATGCTGTTACTGTTTGGTGTTGTTGCTTCTTTGTTTGTTTTCTGTCTGTGTTCTGATTGGCTCTGAGGCCTACTCCACAGAGGGAGTTCACATCTGATGCTGTGGACCTGGTCAGAGGCCCATGGCTGGGGAGGTCATAGACCCTATAGGTGAACCTCATGCCTCTGCTTTATGAAATGGGTGTGTTGTAAAACTACCTCCTAAATATTTGTTTGCTTATACACATAGACCAGTGTTTACTTCAGCCTTAGTTGAAGACTTTTTTTTTAACTTATAGGAAAGAGTAGTTGATACAGAGACATAAAACTGGTCAAGGAGCTGAGAATAAGTGACCATTGAGTGCTCAGCCCAAAATAGGACAGCTGCATTATTTCTCCCAATGAAAGGGGGGATGGAAAGTATGTAGGAGCCAGAGGATGAGGAAGAAGGCTGTGACATGCTGTCTTTAGAGTATGGCATATCCACTGTATGATGGTTTGAATATGCTTGGCCCAGGGAGTGGCATTATTATTCCGATGGCCTTGTTGGAGTAGGTGTGTAACTGTGGGTGTGGGCTTTAATACCTTCATCCTAACTGCCTGGAAGTCAGTATTCTGCTAACAGCCTTCAGAACAAGATGTAGAACTCTCAGTTCTGCCTGCACCATGCCTGCCTAGATGCTGCCTTGATGATAATGGACTGAATCTCTGAACCTGTAAGCCAGGCCCAAATATATGTCGTTCTCATAAGAGTTGCCTTGGTCATGGTGTCTGTTCACAGCAGTGAAACCCTAAGACACACTGTTCCCATGAACTCACTTGTGCCTGCACAAGAATGGGCCCATCAACATTCAGTCATGGAGAGGACAGAGGCTCATAGGGACAGGCCTTTCCCAAACAAGATATTGGCAGTCGATGGCACTGGGGGAGGGGGAGGCATTGTCTTCAGTGATGTATGAACTAGTTAGCTGCCCATGTTTGATGAATAACTTCACACCCATGACCTACAGGTGACCCTGCTTAAACTCAGTGAGTGGATCACAAAACAAAAAGACATGATAGTGAGGACGATCTGTTTGCGGGGAAGGGGGGTTGGTAGTAGGGGGAGAAGAGTAAGGAGTAGGTGAGTGTAACCAGAATGTATTATATACATGTATGAAATTATCAAAGATTAAATAAATTTTAAAATTATTTAAATTTAGATCCAAGAATGTTAATAATTACATCCCAGGTAAATGTTTCTAAACATGCTACTTATAATTCAGAGATCATCAAGCTGGATTAAAAATTAAGACTGAATGCTTAAAACATACAAGAGGCAGCAAGGGGCTGGTGAGATGGCTCAGCAGGTAAGAGCACTGACTGCTCTTCCAAAGGTCCTGAGTTCGAATCCCAGCAACCACATGGTGGCTCACAACCATCTGTAATGGGAATCTGATGCCCACTTCTTGTGTGTCTGAAGTCAGCTGCAGTATACTTATGTATAATAATAAATAAATCTTTTTAAAAAAAGAGGCAGCAAGACTAAAAGTATAGAATTAGGGGCTGGAGAGATGGCACTTGCTGCTCTTACAGAGGACCTGAGCTACATCAGGAACACAACCACCTGTAACTCCAAGGAACTCACCACTCTCTTCTGGCTTCCAAGGGCACTTACACACATGCACATACTCACGCACAGAGACACATACACAAATACTATATTTTTTAATAATGGAAAATAACACAAACACTTTTCAAAAGAAAGCAATGGTGTTGAGGAAGTGGCTTAGAGAAGGTAAAATATTTGCCACACGAACATGAGAATCTGAGATGAAGTCTTCAGAATCCAGAAAAAAACAGACACAGTTGCACAAGTCAACAATCCTAGAGAGATGGCTCAGTGGTTAAGAGGACTGATTGCTCTTCCAGAGGTCCTGAGTTCAATTCCCAGCAACCACATGGTGGCTCACAACCATCTGTAATGGGATCTGATGCCCTCTTCTTGTGTGTGTCTGAAGACAAGTGTACTCATATACATAAAATACATAAGTAAATCTTAAAAAGAAAATAATAATCCTAGCACACCTGCAACAAGATGGGAGGAGGAGCAGGTGAACCCCTGCAGCTCACACACTCCAGTTAGTCTGGCACACACAGTGGTGAACAAGGGACTGTCTCACACAAAGTAGAGTGAGAAAAACAACGCCTTGTGCTCTCCTCTTACTGCTGCACAGATGCTCCATGGAACACATGCACACCCTCTGTCTTAGCTAGGGTTTTGCTGCTATGAACAGGCACCATGACCAAGGCAAGTCTTATAAAGGACAACGTTTATTTGGGGCTGGCTTACAGGTTCAGAGGCTCAGTCCATCATCATCAAGGCTGGAACATGGCAACATCCAGGCAGGCATGGTGCAGAAGGAGCTGAGAGTTCTACATCTTCATCTGAAGGCTGCTAGCAGAATACTGACTTCCAGGCAGCTAGGACAAGGGTATTAAAGCTCACACCCACAGTGACACACCTACTCCAACAAGGCCACACCTCCCAACAGTGCCACTCCCTGGCCTAAGCATATACAAACCATCACACCTTCACATGCTCTCTCTCTCTCTCTTTCTCTCTCTTTCTCTCTCTTTCTCTCTCTCTCTCTCTCTCTCTCTCTCTCTCTCTCACACACACACACACACACACACACACACACACACACACACATACACACACACATAATTTTTAAGGAAAAATTAGTGAAACATGGGAACATAGTTTGTAGACACAACATTTATCTAGTGTGAGCAAGACCTGGTTTTAGATCCTGGAACCACAAAAAGATACAGTGATCTCGAAGATGTCGAAAGAGAAAAGATTAATCTTATAGATGTTGAAAAAGAAAATTTTCACAGTGACAAAAAAATCAGTTACTCAAGAAAAAAAATATAATACTAAATATGTTTGTGCATAATAACAGAACATTTACATGGAAACCCCCACCTGTGATTCACTGTGTTGGCAGGCTAAAACCAAAAAATATATAGGCAATAAATATAGAAAATTGACTTTAAAAATGCAATGCCTACATATGATTTGTTTTAATCTCAACATATTAAACACAACTTTAACCCTATAAACAGTTTCTTTGATTGTGTGTACACACATGCACACAGGTTTGTATATGGGAGTGCAGTGTCTGATGAGGCCTCGGATCTCCTAGACCTGAAGTTACAGATAGTTGTGAGCCACACATCATGGATGCTGGGACTTGAACTCCAGTCCTCAGCAAGAGCAGCACACGCTCTTAACCACTTGGCCATGTCTCCAGCTCCGATAAAGTGCATTTTAAAACTCTGTTACTAATATTATACTTAGTGTTGAAACACTGCATGCTTTTCTCTAAAACTGAGAAAAAAAGGTTTCTGTTTTCTTCTGTTTAATGTCATATAGCCAATGCAATAAGATAAGAAAAAGGCTTAGGACTGCTTGAAAAGGGTGACAAAATTGTCTTTGCAGATAAAGATAAATTTATAGAAAAAATTCCAACAAACGTGCAAAAAAAAAAAAACTCACCAGAACTGAAAAATGAGATGAACAGACTTGGAACACAAGGTTTATGTTTTAAACTGTGCTTCCTCATACTAACAAACAATTAAAAACAAAATCTAGAAAACAATAGTTCTAAGGTTGAAGTGATAGCTCAGTGGATAAGGAACCAAACTGAAGCCATTTTGAGTAAAACTTCCATTTTGAATAGAGGTCAAATAAAGTTTAAGTTCCAAAGACCTCCTGGGTAACTGACATCCCGCTCAGCAGAGAGAGGCATGTACCTGGGTAACTGACTCCCTGATTGGCAAGTTGAGATATGAACGCTAGGCAAGTTGCCCCACAACAGTTGAATAAGCCAACCAAGGAGAACAGGACACGGATACCACAAAGACTTCTTCCTAAGGAAGTCCCCTTTCCATACATCCTGACTGGTGGGGAAACACAACTGTAACTTGGCACAGATATTGGTGGTGTTCAAGGTTAAAAGCTCTGTAATATTCTGGCTCCAGGTTCAGCTCGCAAGTCTGTTCTGCGACCCTGACTGATCAGGGGTGGCCTGATTTTTATCATCTGCATTGACCTGATGTTGAATTGTGTTGGATCTAAACTGACCTCAAAACAGTGCCTACCATGCAAGTCTGAGACCAGAGATCAGATTTCTAGAACCCACATTGAAAAGCCAGGCAGGTATGGCAGCTGCTGTCAGCAATCCCAACATGGGAGACCGATGGGGGATCCCTGTGACAAGCTGGCTAGCTAGACTAACCAGAACTGGCTGACCCCAGGTTCAGACCACACCTCAATAAACACCGTGGAGGGGCTGATGAGCCAGCTCATTGGGTAAAGGCACTTGCTCCCAAGCTTGAAGACCTGAATGGAACCTACATGCTAGAAGGAGAGAACCAGCTCTTGCAAATAAATTGTCCAATATACTGCATATGTGTTGTGACATGCATTGTCACTCAGAGGGGAGGGAGAGAGGGGGTAAATAAATCTTAAGAATATTTAATGGAAAGCAATCAAGGAAGACATTTAGCATCAACTTCAAGCCTCCACATGCACATACACAGACACAGAGCTATGTAGCCCACACACAAATGACATGTAAAATAATAATAGTAGTGGTACTAAAAATAACATCTAACAGAATTTGTGTAAGACATTCACACTGAAGACTTACAAAACATTGCTGAGAAAAATTCAGAGACTAGAGATGTACCGCAGCCGTAAAGCAGACAGCTCCGTGTGAAGTTGCTGACGCTCCCCAGCAATCTACATAGAGATCAATGAAAAATCTAGTCAAGGACCAGTGGGCCCCTGTCATAAATTGACATTCTGTTTCAAAGGGAAATGAAATAAGACGTAGGGCACAGGGTCTTACACGCCTTGATTTTATGACTTACAGCAAAGCCATGGTGCTCACAGAGTGTGGTTTGAGATGAGGATGAACACATAGATCAATGAAGCTGACGTGACAGAAGGCTGCTCAACACACATCATTTGATTTCAGACAAAAGATCCATGTAATCCAGTGGGGGGGGGCATTTGCAACAAATGGCAGTGGGAAACTTCATGTGGTGAGAGGAGGGGATATTTTATATCAAATTTAACTTGAGGGACTGAAGAGATGGCTCAGCAGCTAAGAGCACTGGTTACTTTTCAGAGGACCCAAGTTCAATTCCCAGCACCCACAGGGTAGATTATACCTACATCCAGGGGATTACCATGCCCTCTTCTGACCTCTGCTGGCACCAGGCATGCATGTGGTACATACACATACAGACAGACAAAACACGTATGCACGCAAAAGTAAATAATTTTTCAAGCTTTAACTTGTAGTGAACCATAAATGTAAGTATAAGACCTGATTTTGGAACTATGAAATTCTGGAAGGGAGCAAGAGTGCTTTTTTGATTATTATTATTATCTTCAATTATAAGAGGTTTTAGGGCACAAAAACTAAACACTGTCTCTCAAGGTCACATTTAAAACAAGGCCAAGGAACCAGGTTTACCATTCCTGCATTCAGAAAGCTAAGGTGGAAGGATCTAGAATTGTAAGTAAATCTGGGCTACACGGTGAGACGGAAGGCGAGAGAAAAAGAACAGGCAAACTCTCGAGTGTGTTTAAGGAGAATCCCATCTCCTGTCCATTTCTACACAGGCTCTCGGAGCACCTTCATCTTCTTAACCCAAGCCCTCAAAATAACCAACTCATTCTCTCCCCAAAACCCTTCTGTGTGTGGGTATGTGTGTGTGTGTGTGTGTCTGTGTCTGTGTGTATGAGTGTGTGTGTCTGTGCATACGTGTGTTTGTGTGTGAATGATTTAGTGAATGGGTATGGGAATGGTTGTGTAAGCATGTGTGTCTCTCTGTGTGTATGTGTGTGTTTGTGTGTAAATGAATGAGTGTGTATGTGTGTATGTTCATGAATGTGTATATATCTAAGTGTATACATATGGGGGTCTGTGGGTCTGTGCATGTGTATGTATGTGAGAGTGTGTGTCTATGTGTATATGCATGTGTCTATGTGTGTGTATGTCTCTGTGTGTGTTTTTGTGTTAGTGTGTGTCTGTATGTATGTGACTATGTGAGTGTGTGTTTGTGCCTGTGTATATGTGTGTATATATATATGTGTATATGTATGTGTGAGTATGTGTATGTCTGTGTATGTATGTATGTATATGTGTGTACATATATATGTATGTGTGAGAGTGTGTGTCTGTGTGTATAGGTATGTGTATGCATATATTATGAATATATGTATATATGTATGAGTGTGTGTGTGTGTGTGTGTGTGTACAGAAGCAGATGTGCCATGGTATGTGCAAAAATCAAAAAACAACGTGCAAGTCCCACAGGGAGCTGGGACAGGACCTGTGCAGCTTAGTCTTCATCAGCTTCACACAACTTAGAGTGACAGAGAAGAGGGAATCTCAGCTGAGGAACTGCCACCATCAGACTGGCCTGTGGGTGTGTCTAATGATTGACATGGGAAAGGCCAGCCCACTTGGGGAGTGATAGCCCTGGGCAGGTGGTCCTGGGGTGTATAAAAAGACAGGCTGGACAAGCCATGGGGAGCAAGCCAATAAGCAGCACTCCTCCATGGCCTCTGTTTCACTTCCTGCCTCTAAGGTCCTGCCTTAAACACCTGCCCTGACTTCCCACAATGATGACCTGACACCTGGAAGTGTAAGATGAAATAAGCCCTTTTGTCCCTGGGTTGTTTTGCGGGTATTTATCCCTGAAGCAGATAGCAAGGTAGGGCAGTGCCTGACTTGCCTTCACTGATTCAGATGCTGACAGGAGCTAATCAGCTAAATGAGCAACTGCACAGTTATGCTTCCGGTACCACCAGGACCCGCCTGGGAGATAGACAGTGAGGGAGTTTCATTCTCTTTTGCAAATGAAAAATCTAAGGCTCAGGGAAGAAAAATAAGTTGCCCAAGGCCACCGGCTGGCAGAAACAAAGCCGACTCCTTACTGGTGCCCTTTCTCCATGTATGCTGCTCCACTTCTCAAGCAGAGCAGCCCAACTTGGCCCCGGCACAGAGGGGTGCGAGCAGACACCTGGCGCCTCTCACCCACCCTTGCCCTTCAATCTCCTGTCCCCTCCTCTCTGGTCTCCCTTCCTTAATGTGCAGGCCAGATGGTGCCATGCTAAGAACAGATATAATAGATTTGAATCGGACCTCTAACCTGGCTATGTGATGCTGAGCAACATATTTTTCTGAACCTCATCTCTAAAGTGGGGATCAAACGGTGTTCACCCTAAAAGGCGAGATAAGGATCTAGCAAGTGTGCAGGTATGTGTGCTCTAGGCATCTGTGTTTTACTATTTCTCTCTCTCTGCTGTGTGACCCATATTGGTGTGCCCAATCTCCTATTGGGGAGTATTTCTGCCTATAGCCCAAACGAGGTCCCAAGAAAAGCAGGAGGGACCTTCATGATCCAGCAGTAGTTAGAAGAGAGACATCGGAGATCTGTGATGGAGGGCTAAAGCTGAATAGTAGGGGCAATACACAATCTCATCCTGGACAAAAAGGATGGCTAAGAGTGGCCAGCACTCATGCACCAAAGGACCTGGCCCTTGAAGAGCAGAGGGTGACACTTAGTCGTTTGCCAAGGCAGGTGCCTGTGGTAGGATTTGCTGAGGGACTCTTATATGCCAGACCAAAGTCAAAGAGCCCCAATTCTGGGTCCATAGGCTGGCATCAGACATGGGGAAAGTCTTGGGTCTTCACATCCTAGGCAAGGAAAGGGCACAGAAAACCTGGCATCCAATCAATGCACAGTGGCCATTCGAGAGCAGTCATGTGACCCCTCTGAGCTTCCTTTTCCTTGGTTATGAAAGGCTGTGGTTCTAAATGCCCTGCTAGTGGCTGTGAACATTCAGTTTAAAGGTGGCAGGAAAGAGGGCCTTGGTGAACCACAAGAAACTCTGCGGTGCATCCCTCTGGCACTGGCTTCATGGTAGAGCTCCCACCACTACCTTCTTCTTGCCCCACCTCTTGTCTTCTTATCCCACAGTCACAGAAAATTCCTTACCAATGAAGATTCCAGACAGACTGACAGACAGTCAGACAGACACACACACACACACACACACACACACACACACACACACATACACACACACACACCAAAGCAATCTGGCAGCATGGTCCTGCTGAGCTTCCAATCACCCTTCAGTGCAACCTGGAGCTACCCCATTGCTGGGCCAGAGCCCTCCATCATGAGGGGAGGGACCACCGTGTTCAATTCTCAGCAGTGCCTACACCTGTCAGCTTCATGTTGGTAGTGTGAGATCAGCCACGATGGGACTATTTACACCACAGAAATTGGCAAACAGGACAAATCAGGGTCCCACTGCTTGAGCTAACAATCCAAATCTCCTTCCAGTGGCCAGGAACTGAGCAGCTGGCTTAAGCAGATTGCCCAGCAAACTCAGCATCCGGCTGCTTTCCAGGGATTCACCCCTAATTAATATGGATGCACACCTGGCCAGCAGCAGGCCACAACCCGCATATCAATGCTCATGCGCATGAGTATACCCACATAGCCTCTGTCTAGTGTATCCCTGGACATAGTCAGAGAAGGGAAGGAGACAGACCCCCTGCTCTTATCAATTACAGGAACAAGCTCTGAGCCCCTTCTGGCCTGAGTGGTACCAACACCCTTCCCCTGTATTCCTGCTCTGCCACCTCAGCCACATTAAGATCAAAGGAGAACTTGGCAAACCTCCAGCATCTCAAGGCTGCCACTAAAGGGCAGACTTTTACTCTATAAATGTTGTGTTTGGGGTGTCCTTCCCACTGAGACTAAGGGTCTGATGCCCTCTGAAGCTAGTCCACATGACACTACCTCCTCTGCCCTCTTATACATCCCATAACCTAGATGACCTCTCCACTGAGGCCAGGGGAGATGTCTGGGAGACATCAAGGGCTGCTCCGGAGAGGGGTCTAGGCCAAACTATTGCCCTGCATGCTGTTCCCCCTCTACATGGTTCTGTTTGATGTTGCTGCTGTCTTCCAAATCACACATTCAGGTACCTCGCTCTGCCTCCCAATGTACTGTGTACAAGTTTCCAGTCTAAGACTTGAGAGTATGACCTTGAATATCCTCGAGAGGTTATGGAGGAAAAAATCAGCCATGTGTTTTAAAAGTCATTAAGATGGGCCCTACAAAGATTGGTAGCTTTTTTAAAAAGTCTTATCAGACGTGTTAGGCAAGTCTTTTATACTTGGGAGACAGAGGCAGGTAGATCTCTGTGAATGTAAGGACAATCTGGTCTGCATAGCAAGTTCCAGGCCTGCCAGGGCTATATAATGAGACTCAAACCAAAACAAAAGGGGGGGCAGTGTTTACCATACAGCCCAGCCCAGCTTCAAACTGTCTAGATGCCCAGGCTGGCCTTGAACTCTAATCCTCCTATCCCAGCCTCCCAAGCTCTGGTATTACAGGCATACAACACCATGCCCAGCTGGCTTGGTTTCACTGCCTGTTGTTGTGATTAAATACCCTGACGAAATGTATTTGCCTCACAATTCCAGGTTGCAGCCCATCACTGTGGGGGAAGTTAAGGTGGTAGAATCTTAAGTAAGAGGGACATTACAGTCAACATCCAGAGCAGAGAGCAAAGCATGCATGCTAGTGCTCAGCTCCATCTCTCTACTCATGCAATCCAGGATTCCCCACCAGAGGGAATGGTGCTGCCCACAGTGGACAGATATTCCCACTAATCTAGGCCATTTCAGACAGAGAGGTCAACTTAATCTAGGTGATCTCTCACTGAGACTCCCTTCTGGGTCACTCTAGTGTGACAAGTTGACAAACCACCATATCAGCTAACTGGTATGTTTATGAAAAGCAGGAGTTTGGACCTCATGACAAACTCTGAAGGAGGACAATGAGAAACAGGGCAAGAGACACCATGCACAGACAAGAAGGTCTTCCTAGGCAGGCCATCTTCACAGTCCTAGGAGTCAGTAGATCATGGGGTGTGATTAGGCGGTGTGGCCTTGTTGGAGGAAGTGTGTCAGCGGGGGGGGGGGGGGGGGGGGGGGGGGGGGGGGTGGCGGGGTGAGCTTTGGCGTTTCAAATGCTCAAGCCAGACCTAATGTAACTCTCTTTCTGCTGACTTCGGATCTGGATGTAGAATTCTCAGCTACCATATCCGCCTTCCTACCACCATGCTTCCTGCCATGACGATAATGGACTAAACCTCCGAAACTATAAACAAGCCCCAATTAAATGTTTTCTCTTATAAAAGTCGCTGCGGTGATGGTGTCTCTTCCCAGTAATAGAACACTGACTAAGACAGGCACCCACTGCAGTGAGGCAGTATTGCTGGTAGTATCTACTGCAGCTGCCCAGCTGGCCAGCACACACTCTCTGTGAAGAAGTGAGAGATGTACATGCTCAGAGGCAGCATAGTTTCAAGGTCCAACGGATGCTGCTTGTCCCCTCAGACAGGTGAGGAAACCGTGGTAGTCACAGAAATGCCCCCCATAGGCTCATATAGTTGAATGCTTGGTAAACAGGAAGAGGTAACCTGACAGGGGTTAGGAGGTGTGTCCTTGTTGGAGGAAACATGTTGCTTTGGGAGAAATAGAGATTCAGGACACTTACTAAAAAGTCCAACAAGCTAATCATGGGGCCATACCTAAAACCAAAGCCTCTCTCACCAACAAGAGAAGAGCACTCCACAGTCAAACTATTCTCAAATGTATGCAGGATTCTGGGAGGCCTGGGAGGTGGGGGAGCTCTCCACCCTCCCATCCTCCCCAGAGAAAAGCTTCAGACCAAGGTCCCTCCCTGTGTTAATCACGTTTCTCACTGCTTTGACAAAGTGCTGGACGAAAGCAACCTAAGCAAGGGCTGCTCATGGTTTAAGGTATAACCATCATGGCAGCGAAACATGGTACTCATGCCGCTGTGGCTGTGACAGGTTAAGCTGTACCCGTGGTCATGAAGCCGAAAGGTGATCGCAGCAATGAATGCTGGGAGTCAGCTTTCTCCCAGAATTATCATCCCGGAACCCCATGTTTTCCCTCCTCAGTTAAACCTCTGGAAACACTGCCCTACCCACACCCCAGACACAACCCAGAGGTGTGTCTCCTAGGAGACTCTAAATCCAGTCAAGTCAGGCAGTGAACAGGACTAGCAAAGGCATCAGGCAGCTCTCAGGCAGCCCCATAGCTGGGCCCCAGGTCCACACCCAGTGAAGCCCACTGTTGGGGGTGGAGCTTGGCTCTGGCCCGGTCAGCAGCTCCTCTTGTAGTGCTTAAGTACGGCTGTAAGGGAGGCTCATGAACTAGAAAGTACCACAGTGGCTCTGAGACAGGCTAGTTCATGGTACCAGCCTCTTACACAAGTACAGCTGAGGAACGGGTAGGTGCTCCCACCCCACTCCAGAGGGCACAGGCCCAGCAGACAACCTCTCCTCAGAAATGTGAAGTACAAATGTAGGTGTAAACTGACATCCACTCATTCTATACAAAGTCCTAGGGAATGTCAACGTTACGCGTGTTTCTTTAATTCCTTATGATTTTTAAAATATCCATACAAAGAGAAAAATAGTGTTTGGTTTTCAATTTGACCTTTACCCTTCATCAAAATATGATATGGTTGCTTATCATAATATATATATTTATATAATATAAATATACAATATATATTTATTTATAACATAGAGTTAACATAATATATAACATAAATATAACATAATATATAAAATATATAAATGTAGTTTTATATATATATGTGTGTGTGTGTGTGTGTGTGTGTGTGTGTATGTGTGTGTAAAAAGAACTAGGTTGGCAAAAAGGCTCAGTGGGTAAAAGTGTTTCCCCTAAAAACCTTACAACCTGAGTTGGATCCCAAGAATCCACTATAGTAGGAGCAAGCTAGCTCCAAAAGTTATCCTCTGACCTCTGTGCAGGAGTGTATGTGCATGCACACACATACATGGGCATGCACACACATACATGGGCATGCACATACACTTACACAGTCCTTACAACATTTATCCCTACAGTAGCCCTAGGGAGTGTGTGTTATAATCGACCCTTTACAGGTGAGACAATTGAGTCTCAGACATCCAGCAATGAAACAGAGGAGCTGGGATGCCAACCAGGCCCTCAGGTACAAAGCCTGGGACTCTGACCATCAACCACATCATCTACAAAGCCTTTTTCCTTTCTTCCTCATATACACATCCTAACCACAGTTTCCCCCTCCCTCTACTCCTCCCAGCCCCACCCCAATATCCCCTATCCCCAATCTACTGTTCCTCCATTTCCCTTTAAAAAAAAAAAAGAGAGCAGGCTTCCCAGGAATTTCAACCAAACGTGCCATAGCGAGCTTCAATAAGACTAGGCACAAACCCTCATATCAGGGCTGGGAGAAGCAACCTAGTAGGAAGAAAAGTGTCCCAAGAACAAGTGAAAGAGTCAGAGGCACCCCCACTCCCAATGTTAGGAGTCCCACAAAACCGCCAGGCTAACAACCATAACATATATGCAGAGAACTTCGGACAGAACCACGCAGGCTTCCTGATTGTTAGTTTAGTCTCTGTGAGGACCTGTGAGCCCTACTTAGTTGTGTTTTTTTGGGCCATACTCTCTTGATGTCCTTGACCCCTCTGGCTTCCAGAATTTTTCCTCCTCATCTTCAGCAGGATTCCCTGAGCTCCAAGGGGAGGGACTCAATGGAGATCTCCAATTTGGGCTCTCTCTCTCTAGTGTTTGACTGTAGTCCCTGCATCTGCTCCCATCAGCTGCAGGAGGAAGCTGATTAGGCTGGGCAGCAATCTGTGAGATTATAAGGATAGCATTAGGAATCATTTTATTTGTTTTTCTATCCTAGCTCTGTGGCCTATCCAGCCTCTGGTTCGTAGTCATCCAGGAAGCATTGGGCATGGGCTCCCCTCATTATCTGGACCTCAAATTAGACCAGTCCTTTGTTGGCCACTCTACAAAGCCTTTTAACCTCTGAAATTCTTGCTGATTTTTTTTAAATGGCAGTAAAATAAATGTTGTACAACTAAATGATCAAACAAAATGCTTACCCTCCCACACCACCATGGGTTTAATTTTTTTTTTAAGATCTTTCTTCCTTTACTTGGAATTGAAGAATTTTGGCAGTAATAGACTACAAAGAACAGAGAGACCAGAAACATTCTCAGAGCAACAGACCCCAGTCCAGACACCAGTACAGATAGATACCCTTATCTGTTCTTGTCCCTTCCTGAGTCCTCGGCCCCTAGAAAGAGAGAAACACAAGCTTGGGCTGCCCTCTAGTGGCTGTGATCATAATTACATCCAACGCCTTCATCTCAGTGGATGGCTACCTTCTACGGGCATACCTAATGTGGAGGCACCAGACCCTGAGAACCCAAGGCTCTGCCCAGTGCTGGAAGCTGAGGCTGCACACTGTGGCCAAAGGCCAAAACACACCCCACCACTGACAGGGTGTCCGAATCAGGTCTCATGGATGCACAGCTCAGTTGACAGTGATATCATGGTCAAAGTCCTCACTTTGATTCCCAGCGTCAGATAAAACCAGGCAGGGTACCACAAGCCTAAAATTCTAGCACTAAGAGAAGTAGAGGCAGGAAGGTCAGAAGTTCAAGGTTATCTTCAACTACATAATGAGTTAGAGGCCAGTCTGGGCTACATGAAACTCTTTATACAGGGGTAGGGGTCACTTCTATCCTCAAAAAGACACGCACCCCCTCCCCAACTTCTCCTTCGGACCTAAGAAACTCCCTGTCAGTCCCAGAACAGGACAAGGTACCTCTATGAAATATCAGATGTGGAGGAAGCCACCTGCCAACAGACACCAAATAGCACATAAACCCTGTGGGGCCATCAGACAGTAAGGTCTGTCTTGTGTCCTGAGATGGCAGGTGGTATGTATGCCTGGAACTGGGGAGGTGGCCCTTCACAGTTCCATCAGGTCTGAGAGTTGGGGCAGTGTGGAGTCATGGGCAGTCCCTCTCCAGTGAAGGCAGCCGGGTCTCCCCTCCACCATTCTTACTTCGGAAGCTAGCTGAGCCAGTGTGGCCCTTCCCCCACCCCCAAGGCCGGAGTGCATTAGCAGCCTGCAGGCTGTCAGGAGCAGTTGCAGACGCCCCATTTATATTCCTAAGTAGAGGACTTGTTAATATGGAGCCTGCCTCTGGGGAAATGGGAATGTGCAGGGTGAGAGATGACAAATCACAGCCCAGTGGCCAAGCTGAGAGCACTAATACCCACTTACATCTCATTTATTAGCCCTCACTGGCCGGCCAGCCTTGGCTACCATGGGGCTAAAGGCTGGCCCTCCAGGAGCCCCTTTGGCTCTGAGAAACTCAGGCACTAGTGGCAGGTGGCAGGTGGCAGGTGACCTCTCCTGCCAGCAAGTCACTAAAAAGCCCATGCAACAGATAACCAAGGTCCCAGTCCAGCCCCACAAAGTAGACAAGAGTGAGTCCCAAACCAGTTCTCATTCCTTGGGACACAACTCCAGCCCTGAGTTTCAGATGAAAGGATTGAGGGTTGGAACATCTCTAGTTCATTTGGTCACACCTAGCCTCCACATGGAAACCAGGCAGGGTACCATTGGACTATGGCAATGGCAAGATACCCCACAACCCTACCCACACTCCTAAGCTTACACACACCCACACAGCACAGCCTGCAGGCAGGGCAGGGCCTGGGCTGGGCTGGTTGGACCCTTCTTCCTCGTGTGGCTGGAGCCTGGTCCCCAGTAGAGCAAGTGTGCAGCTTGAGTAATGGCGGGCACAGATCCACCCGAATCCTGATAAGGGAGAATAATAACTTGTCAAAGATATATATGATATGTGTTTGCTTTCCCGACGGAATATCTATGGGGCTAATTCATCAAGCCAGCGGGCTGGCTGGAGACCCAGGGAGGAAAGCCAGGAGGGAGAAGCACGTGATCGCTAGTGCCCCAGTGGAAGGAAGGGAACCCGCGTGGCCTGCGTGGTTCACTAGAAGCTCACCAGGGCCCTGGCAAGCCCTGAAACTGACTGTCCTGGGGTTCACCTGACGGCAGTCTGTGTGAAGCTCCCGGTTCGAGGACCTGGAAGTTGAGCAGATAGAGTGACCCCCTCCTGGAAGGGAATCAGCCGACTTCTGTCTCCTCCCACTGCCTTGGCCCTGCCACCTGCACTCTGAAAGACAGCGTGACAGGAGTACGTACTAAGAATGCTAAAGTGAAGGAAAAAAGAAAAGTAAAAAGAGAAAAAGAAAAGAAAAGAGATATAAGTTTAAAAATAAAAGAAAACCCATCCACCCACCCGGAAGCACTTGACTCAGAGTATCCCACCTGCTGCCGACCCATAAGGGGCGGGGCTCTCTCTGTGGGTTCCTTAGTGTTCCTGATAGACAGCTCCCCAACCCAGTCTCTGCTTTCCTCCTTTTTGTCACAGTAATAAAAATAACTGAACTGATACGCATCATTACAGCACCCCACACACTCATCTCCCAGGGATTTACCTGGCACTCAGAGCCAGAGACCAATCTCCAGGCAGGAACGCCAACACTCAGCATCTCAAAGGGAATTGCCTCTGGAGTTTTGACTCTCTTCTTGCCCGTCCCAGCCCCCAGGCCCCAGCCCCAAGTCCCGATGCACCTGATCCTCTAGTCTGTTTCTTCCCAGTTACTCCAGTGTTCTAGAGTGACAGTTGCCATCCCTTCAACACAGGGTGAAGGTCCTAACAGACACCAGGCCCAATCTTGGCACCATGTACATACTAGAAAGCAGAGATGAAAGGCCACCATTATTGGGCTCATGGAATGTGGAGACACTTCCCCAACTGCCATCAGCTCTCCCCTGCCCTGCTGCCCTGAGGCCCAGCAGCCTGAAGGGTTAACGCCTGACACAGTTCAGAAGGCCTCTAGGACCCTGCCCAGCTCTTGCTCTGTTTCTATCCCATTAGTCAGAGCTGATACCATTCTGTTGTTAAATATTTTCACTCTCACCCCGGTAGCACATCTGTAAGCCCATCCTGTGGGAATTGTGTGAGCATTACTCTGTAAGAAAGTCTGTTGGCTGTTTCCCTCTCCCTCCTCCCTCTCTTGTTTCATTCTTTCCTTTTCTTCTCTTCTTTCTTTTTTCTTTCCCTCTTGCCAATCTTCTCCCTCTTCCCCCTCTCTCCTCCCTGTCTTGTTTCATTTTTCTCTTTCCTTTTCTTCTTCCTTCTTTCTCTCCCTCTCCTCTCTTCCCTTCTCCTCTTGTTTCATTCTTTTCTTTCCTTCTCTTCCTTCTTTCTTTTCCCTTCTGCCTTCCTTCTTCCCTTCCCTCTTTCTCTCCTCTCTTCCTTTTTTTCTTCCTTCCCTCCATTTCTCTCCTCCATCTTTCTTCCCCCTCCTTCCTTTCTTTCTCCTTGAAGCCTCGGGTCTCCCTCACAACACGCATCCTCTCTCAGCCCTGGATCTAGCCATAGATCTGAGAGGCCATTGGCAAGTGCTCTCAGGATGCCTCTCATCATCCTGGCAGAAGCTGGTAACTTCTGGATCCCAAGGGCTGGGAAACATGGAGGCCTGCCCCCAGGGTACCAGCCCCCCTCCACATGTGCCTTCCAGTGGTCACTGGAAGCCTTTTCTAGCCCACACGCATGGATGGCAGGTCTGGGGCTGAAGGGTAGTCGCCTGCTTCCCTTCAGAGTGTGAAGAAGGGGAGAGGAAAGGAGGGCTGTGCCCCACTAGGGCAGCCTGGAGCTGGAAGCAATTAACTTGGCGTTTTCAAACAAGGGCAGAGGAAGCAGGAGGCATGGGACTGAGTCAGCACATTGGAGAGGCAGGCGCCAGGCGGCTGGCTCAGCTCGTTAGCAGGCCAGGCTGAGCCAAGGAGATACAAGGTCAGGGAGAAGGGGATGAGAACCCCCAGACATAGATGAGGTGGGGGTGGAGTTGAGGAAATGGCTTCAGACCCCTGCCTATCCCCACCTTAGACACTCCAGAAGGCCACTAAGACCAGGGCTCACTCTCTTCTTCCCAAACAGAGGCACTCACCCACCCACCCACCAACCAACAGACATCAGACTCACTTCTCTGCCAAGTCCTAGCCTCTCAGGGAGCTGAGCCCAAGGCCCCTTGAAGAACACAGGGATGGGGAGGAGATTAAAGGACGTTAGAGTGCTGAGTGTCTCCGAAAAGAAAATAGTCTGTTAGCACCGACATTTAAAATGAGGAACACAGAGTTGGGGATGCAGCACAGTCGGCAGAGAGCTAACCTAGCATGCACAGAGCCCCGCTTTCATTCCCAGCCCCCCATAAACAGGTGTGACAGCACACACTCATAATCCCAGCACTTCAAAGGTTCAGAAAGATCAGACATTTAAGGTCATCCTCAGCTACGTAGTGAACTCAAGGTTGGCCTAGGCTACATGGGACCATGTCCCCAAATAATAAAATAGTACATATATCCTGATGTTTACCAGGAAAAAAAAGCGAGCAGCTAAATTTGGTGGAGTCTCTTGCCCGGTGCTGGAAGTCGTACCCACATCACCTAGGACCCTCACATCCCTGGATGGGACAGAGGCTGGGTACTTGATGTACAAAGCAGCCCATTCACATTCATCCACTGAAAGACCAGAGCTGAGAACTACATTAGGGCTGCCTGTCTCCATGGCCTCTGTTCTTCCCAACTCAGTGCTCCAGTGGTGGGCAGGGCATGAGAGAAGATGGTGCTGAAAGGAGAGGAACCAGCAAAGTCCAAGTATAAGACAAAAGAAGAGAGAGTGCCCACAACTCTACCACCTTCCAGTTGGACATGAAGCCAGCATGCCCCAGAACCTCTACACAGGGCCCCTGACCTTGTTTGATGGGCACACCACAGCTGGATTGCCCAGACCACCCAGGACAGAAAGCTTTCTTACAGAACAAGAGCAAGAATTTACCAGCACACCATCCTGGCTGCTCATCAACACTGACAGTTCTACTGGTTGTAAAGAAAAGGCTGTGTGGAGTTCCTTTGGGCCCTAAAGTTATTGTTCCTCTCCTGGCAAACAGAGGAGGAAGCTCAGAACTAGAGCTACAGGCTGTGGAGAAGGTTGGTGGCAATGAAGAACTAGGGGTGGGGGAAGGGGGTTCATATTAGCCAACCACAGCCACAGTGTCCATAAGACACATGAGATCTCAGACAGCAGGAGCTGCCAAGGAAAAACAGAGGCCAGCCTAGGAAGTACTGAATCCCAGGGCTGAGTTTCCACTTCTTCCCAGGATCTCCAGCCCAGTCATCATGGGGGTACCTTAATGATGTCATTACCTTAGTCCCATGATGCCCATTGACCCCATTCTCCCCATCTTTTCCTAATGTCAGTGTGGGTGTATTTTTTTCCCTTTTCTCATTAGTCTGGCCAAGTGAGGTTAGAAAATCCTGAAGGTAGTTTTTTTTTTTTTAATTTAAAAAATAAAAATAAAAAACAAATAACTTACAAGATCATGCAAGAGGCAAGTGTACCAGACATGATTGTTGGAGGACATAATTAGCACACATGAGATTCCCCTAGAGTGATGTCCTTGGGGACAGGGCTTTGGACTTCTTGTTCCCTGCTTTATCTTTGGTGGCTAAAATAGTACCTAGCATGCAGATCTTTGTGATGAAGGGATGACCAAGTTGGGGATGTCCTGTCCAGTTCAAACATGGCACACCAAAGCTCTTCTCTTACACTTGCACACATCACAGACACCTCAGACCACACAAGACTTCCTGTTGCCCACACTCGGCCTTATACACAAGCTTCCCTGTGAATCCTCTTCTGATCCAAAACTCCTTCTACCCCCTCAGCTCTACGCTTTGCCTTTCTGCCATCTGGCTTTACCACATCAGGACTTGCTACCACGGCAGACACCTGTCACCTGTCAGTCCACCGCCTGGATGACATCATTCAGTCTCCACAGTGCTGTACACAGATATCTAGACCCTGTTGCCCAAATCTACCCTCCCTACCACCAAAAGTGACACTGAACTTTAATGCCCACAGGTGCCTCCTGGGTCTTCACAAATTGCCTTTTCAAAACTATCAGTGCCATTATTAATTTGTCCCAAAGGCAAATATGTATTATATGTTCAATGATGTATAGATGACAGGCATCAGATTTATCCCTAGGAGTCATCATAGCTTACTTACCTGGGTCCATGGCCCTGCCTGGGCCCTTCCATCTCTTGCTTGATTCTGTGCAATGGTGTTTGGTCTCCTTGGCTCATCTCAGGCAGCCTTCAGGTCCCAGCTTGCTAACAGAGTTGGCCTGCCCATAGGTCCTGCACTCCCAGAATAACTAAATGCAGACTTCCTCCATACATAGGAGTCCCTCAGATGAGTAATGGCTCAGGAGTCTCCCAGAGAGATTTTCGAGAACCTGAATGCTACACTCCTGCAAAATCAAAACCTCTTTATACACTTCAGCAGTGAGAAACACCATCCCACCAAGCAGAGAAGAATAGGTTTCTAACAATAGTGCCCAGCAAGTAAGGGTCAGAGCTGAGCAAGTAGTTCCACATGGAAGGAGCAAGAGATCAACCTGGAGTTCCTGAGTGGCTCCGGCTCCACCCCACACACATACTTTACAGCAGTGGTTTTCAACTTCCCTAATACTGTGACCCTTTTATACAGTTCCCCGTGTTGTGGTGACCCCCAACCATAAAATTATTCTCATCGCTATTTCATAACTGTGATTTTCCTACTGTGGTGAATCATAATGTAAATACCTGACATGCAGGATATCTGATATGTGACCCTGAGAAAGGGTCATTTGACTGCCCCCCAAGGGGTCATGATCTCAGGTTGAGAACCACTGCTTTAGTGAGAAGGCTACCAGACCTTCCAGAGATCGCTATACACTTATCCCACCTCCCTAAGGGATGGTTGTGTCTGGGTCCTATTCTAGTTTGCTCTCTTGCTGAGACAAAACACTGACCCAAAGCAATTTAGGGTAGCAAAAGTTTTATTTTGTTTTTTGGTTGGTTGGATTGTTTGTTTGTTTGTTTGTTTGTTTTTAGAGACAGTGTTCTCTATATAGTCCTGATTGTCCTGGAACTCACTCTATAGACCAGGCTGGTCCCGAATTCAGAAATCCACCTACCTCTGCCTCCCAAGTGCTGGGATTAAAGGTGTGCGCCACTATTGCCCGGCTAGCAAAGGTTTGATTACAGCTTACAGCTTACAATCCATCATCAGGAGAAGCCAAGGAAAGAACATGGAGGCAAGAATTGAAGCAGAGCTCACTGAGAAGCCCTGCTTACTGGATTCACTTTTCTAACACACTCAGCCATTTTTCTTACACAACCCAAGCCTTGCTGCCTAGACATGGCACTGTCCATAGTAGGCTGGGCCTTTCTACATCAATTAGCAATTTTAAAAGCCCATCCCCACAAACCCACAGGCCAGTCTAAAAGAAATCAATTCCTCAATTGAAGCTCCCTCTTCCCAAGTGATTGTTGAGTTGACAAAATTAGCCAGCAAAGGTCCCAAGTCAAGAGCTCCTTTCTCTATTATCATGAGAGATATTGGTATGAGTGCAGACCATGTTGAGGTCAGGCCTGATGACAAGTGTCTTGTATCAGCATCCAGGGACCCCAGCCAGGGCTGTATTGGCACCAACCAAACTTCAATAGAATGTTTCTTCCAAATAGTCCCCAATTTGCTGGATCTGTGAGAGCTACAGCTGAGGGTAGTGCATTGTCTTAGTTAGGATGTTATTGCTGTGAACAGACACCATGACCAAGGCAACTCTTATAAGAGTCAACATTTAACTGAGGCTGACTTACAGTTTCAGAGGTTCAGTCCATAATCACCATGGCAGGAAGCATGACAGCATCCTGGCAGACATGGGTCTGGAGAAGGAGCTGTTCCCCATCTTGATCCCCCACAGTGGCACACTTCCTCCAACAAGGCCACACCCACTCCAAAAAGGCCACACCTCCTAATAAAGCCACTTCCCAACGGCCAAGCATGCTCAAACCACAGTATGTTCATTCTAAGGTGAGCTCCTTTCTCCATGGCCTCCCAGTCCAGAAGTCGGACATCTTAGATGGTCAAAACTAAGGTCTTAAGCATCTAATCCCTGAAACCCAAGTTGTCACCTGCTCTCAGCACAGGGAACTGGCAATGATACCCTGGAGCCTTCCTGCTCACTCCTCCCATGCCATCCTGAGACATATGTCTTCTTGGGGAGAGTTTCTTGTTTGGGCATTGAAAGGGAAGTCCATGCTTCCCTTTTCCCTACCAGAAAAGCAGGAAGTCTAACTGTAGATTTTCACGCCCCCCCCCCGCTCTTCTCCTTCGTATCAGATCCTCCAGTTTCCCACCCCCCAGCTCTGTAGCAGACCACCTACTGCAGCTTCCTCTTGCCTCTCCACTCCCCCAGCTCCAGGGAATCACACAGATCTTCCCCTCCAAAGTTCCCCCTCCCACTCATCCCATTATCTCAGCCCCCAACACCAGCAACCATTCCCTTGGAAGCCACCAGCCAAACCTGCCAGAGCAACAAATAGGCCAGTAAAGCAGGTAGATGAGCTTCAGACCTTCACTCTCCCTCCTCTCCTCCAAAGCCAAAGCCCAGTCCATCCCCAGCTCTGTAGCAGACTAGCTACTGTGGCCTCTGCAAACCCTCCGCCCCTGTTCCCAGGGAACTAAGCAGATCTTAGTAAACCACCCTGCTTTCCTCCCTCCTGCTGACCTCCTCAGCACCCACCCCCAGCCTATCCTCATCCTAGGTGTCAGCTCCTATTACCTCCTATTACATGCAACCCCCAGTGGCCACACTTAGCAAAATCCCAGATCAATTCCCTACCAAGCAACACACAGCCACTAAACCCTTCTAAGAATGAGAGAGGACAACCAAAATCAAGGAACAAAACACTCACCCAATGAAGACAAGACCAGACATCAGCACCTAGACTTACAGTCTTCATATTCCAGATACTTAGATTCCAGTGCAAAAACACAATCAACAATAGTTAGGCCACGTCTCCATTGGAACCCAGAAACCTTACCACAGCAGGCCCTGAGACTTGTAATACAGCTGAAACACAAGACAAAGACCTTTAAAATGGCCTTTATGAATATGATAGAGGTCCTTAAAAAGGAAATGAATAAATCTCTTGAAGAAATTAAAAAATCCTCACAAAAAGCACAAACAGTGGAAAGAAGTTAACAAAACAGTTCAAGGCCTGAAAGCGGAAATGGAATTAATAAGAAAACCAAACTGAGGGAAATCTGAAATTGAAAATTTAGAAATTTGAACGAGAGCCTCAGAGGTAAGCTTCACCAACCAAATACAAGAGATGGAAGATAGAATCTCAGGCATTGAAGACACAATCAAAAAAATTAATACCCCAGTCTAAGAAACTCTTAAATCTGAAAAAAAAAATTCTGGCACAAACATCCAAGAAATCTGGGACACTATGAAAAACCAAGTCTAAGAATGATAGAAATAGAAAAGGGGGGGGGGACTCAGGTCAAAGTCACAGGAAATATTTTCAACAAAATCATAGAAAAAAATTCCCTAACTAAAGAGACACTTAGAAAGAAGCATACAAAACACCAAATAGACTAGACCAGTAAGGTACAGAGCAAAGAAAGAATAGGCTGCAAGGAGGAAAGACAGAGTAACATATAAAGGTAGACCTGTTAGAGTAACACCTGACTTCTCAATGGAGACTCTAAAACTCAGATGCATTGCAAACTCTGAGAGACCATAGATGCCAGACCAGACTATTATACTCAGCAAAACTTTCAATCACAATAGATGGAGAAAATAAGACATTCCATGATAAAACCAAATTTAAGCAATATCTATCTACGAATCCAGCCTTACAGAGGGCACTAGAAGGAAACCTCCAAGAGGTTAACTACATCCAAGAAAACACAAGGAATAAATAATCCCAGACCAGTAAATCAAAAGAGGAAAAATGCACATGTGTGTGTACACACACACACACACACACATACACACCACCAAAATAACAGGAATCAGCAAGCACTGCTCATTGATAACTCTCAACATCAATGGTCTCAATTTCCCAGTAAAAAGACACAGACTAACAGAATGGATATGAAAACAGGATCCATCCTTCTGCTGAATCCAAGAAATATGTCTTAAAATCAAGGATAGAAAAAGTAAAAGGATGGAAAAAGATATTCCAAACAAATGGACCTATGAAGCAAGCTAGTGCACCCTTAAAACTAAAACTAATCAGAAGAGATAGGGAAGGTCATATAGCTCATCAAAAGAAACATCCACCAAGAGGACATTATAATTCTTTACATCTATTCACCAAACACAAGAGCACCTAAGTTCATAAAAGAAACACTACGAAGCTTAATTCACATAGTGTCTGTCCCTCACATACTGATAGTGGGAGACTTCAGTCTTCTGCTCTCACCAATAGATAGATCATCCAGACAAAAACTAAACAGAGAAATACCGGAGCTGACATTATAAACCAAATGAACTTAACAAATATTTACAGAATATTTAATTCAAACACAAAAATCCATACTTTCTTCTTAGCAACTCTTGGAACATTGATCATATACTTAGACACAAAGCAAGTCTCAACAAATACAAGAAAATTGAAATAGCCCCCTGCATCTTATCTGACCACCACAAATTAAAGCTGGGTATCAACAACAGAAAGCTTACAAAGTCCTGGGAACTGAACAACTCACTATTAAATGAAAAGTGTGTCAAGACAAAAATTAAGAAAGAAATTAAAGACTTTTTAGAATCAAATGAACATGAATATACAGCCAACCCAAACTTATGGGACACAATAAAGACAGTTCTAAGAGGTAAGTTCATAGCACTAAGTGCCTTTCTACAAAAGGAGAGATTTTATACTAGAAATTTAATGGCGCTCTTGAAAGCTCTAGAACAAAAAGAAGTCACATCCAAAAGGAGTAGACAGCAGGAAATAATCAACTCAGGGATGAATTCAATAAAATAGAAACAAAAAAAAATACAAAAGATCAATGAAATGAAGAGTTGGTTCTTTGCAAAAATCAATACTATTGACAAACTGTTATTCAAATTAACTAAAAGGCAAAGAGAGGAGATCCAAATTAATAAAATTAGAATTGAAGAGGGAGTACCTGACAGCAGACACTGGGGATCCAGGGAATCATAGAGACATACTTTAAAAACCTTTACCAAATTCAAAAATCTAAAAGAAATGGATAATTTTCTCAATGCATATCACTTGCCAAAGTTAAATCAAAATCAGATAAGCACTTTAAATGGACCTATAACTCCCTAGTCAACTAGGAGCAGTAATTAGAAGTTTCTCAAACAAAAGAAAGCCCAGGGCCAGATGAATTTAATGAAGAATTCTACCAGACTTTCTTTTTTGTCTTGGTTGGTTGGTTGGTTGGTTTGGTTGGTTTGTTTCATTTTGTTTGTTGTTTTTCAAGACAGGTTTTCTCCATGTAGTCCTGGCTGTCCTGGAACTCACTCTGAGACCAGGCTAGTCTTAAACTCAGAGATCTGCCTGCCTCTGCCTTCCGAGCACTCTACTGCCTCTATCAGACTTTCAAAAAAAGGAGGTAATGCCAAATATTCTTCAAATTATTCCACAAAACAGAAGAAGAATAAATATTGCCCAATTAATTTTACTAGACTACAGTTACACTGGTATCCAAACCACATAAAGACCCAACAAAGAAACACAATTACAGACTGATTTCCTTTATGAACATAGATGCAAATTTTCTCAATAATATATTTACAGACTGATTCCAAGGACACAGGAAAAACATCATCCGCCATTATCAACACCCTTTCATGATAAAAGTCTTGGATAGATTAGGGATACCAGGGACATGCACAAGCATAATAAAGGAAGTTTACAGCAGCCAATAGCCAGCACCTACTTAAATGGAGAGAAACTCAGAGCAATTCCATTAAAATCAGGAACAAGACAACACTGTCCACTCTCTCCATACCTACTCAATACAGTACTTGAAGTCTTAGCTAGATCAATAAGACAACTGAAGGAGATCAAGGGGATACAAATTAGAAAGGAAGAAGTCAAAGTACCTTTATTTGCAAGTGATATGAAAGTATATATAAGTGAGCCAAAAATTCCACCAGGAGCCAACCTCCTACAGCTGATAAGCATTTTCAGCAAAGTAGCTGGATATAAGATTAACTCAAAAAAGAAAAAAAAGACAATAATATATTTCTGATAAATAAATCAGGGAAACAAAACATCTCACAAGTAGATTCAAATAATATACAATATCCTGGGATAACACTAACCCCAAGTGAAAAACTTATATGATAAACATTTTAAGACATTGAAGAAAGAAATTAAAAATATCAGAAGATGGAAAGATATCCTAAATTCTTGGATCAGTAGGATTAATATGGTAACATTGGCCATCTTACCAAAAACAATCTACAGGTTCAATGCAATCTCCATCAAAATTCCTCACAGATCCTGAAAGGACAATTTTCAGCTTCATATGTGTAGTGGTTTGAATATGCTTGGCCCAGGGGAAGTGGTACAATTTGGAGGTGTGGCCTTATTAGAGGAGGTGTGGCCTTGTTGGAGGAAGTGCGTCACTGTGGGCGTGGGCTTTAAGGTTTCTATGCTCAAGCTCTGCCCAGTGTGGAAGGAGAGCCTGGAAGTGTCTCCTGCTGCTGCCTTCCAATAGAGACAGAACTCTTTTAGATCCTCCAGCAACATGTCTGCCTGCTCATTGCCTTACTTCCCGCCATGGATGATAATGGACTGAACTTCTCAACCCTAACTAAGACAATATGGAAACATAAAAAAAAAAAAGAAAAAGAAAGAAAGTCAAAATAGCTAAAACAATCCTGAAAAATAAAAGAACTGCTAGGGCTATCACCATCCTTGACCTCAAATTGCATTACAGAACTATAAGAACAGCATGGGATTGGCACAGAAACACACACGTTGATCAGTGGGATATCATTGAAACCCCAGATATAAATCTACATACTTATGGACATCTGATTTGTTTTTATAAAGAAGCCAGAAATACACAGGAGGATGTGGGGGGAGTCAAGCCTCTTCAACAAATTGTGTTGTCGCCAGGCGGTGGTGGCACATGCCTTTAATCCCAGCACTTAGGAGGCAGAGGCAGGCGGATTTCTGAGTTCGAGGCCAGCCTGGTCTACAGAGTGAGTTCCAGGACAGCCAGGGCTACACAGAGAAACCCTGTCTCAAAAAAAAAAAAAAAATTGTGTTGTCAAATAGATCCATACTTATCTCCCTGCACAAATATTAACTCGAAATGGATCAAAGACCTCAACAAAACCAGATACACTGAACCTGATACAAGAGAAAGTAGGGAATAGCCTTGAACACGTTGGCACGGTAGACAACTTTCTGAACAGAACACCATTAGCACAGGCACTAACCCCAACAATTAATGGATGGGACTGCATGAAAACTGACAAGCTTCAGTAAGGCAAAGGACACTGTCAATTAGACAAAACAGCACCCTACAGAATGGAAAAAGATTGTTATCAATGACACATCCAATAGGGGCCTAATATCCAAAATATATAAAGAACTCAAAAACTATACATCAAGAAAACAAGTAACCCAATTAAAAGGGGGTAGAGTTTTAAACAGAATTCTCAAGGGGAAACATATATGGCTGAGAAGCACTTCCAAGAAATGTTCAGCATCCTTAGTTATCAGGGAAATGCAAATCAAAACTACTTTAAGATTTCATTTTACACCTGTCAGAATGGTTAAGATCAATAAAACAAATGACAGCTCATGCTGGCAAGACATGAAGATAATGGGAACACTCGTCCATTGCTGGTAGGAGTGAAAGCTTGTACAGTCACTATGGAAATTAGTGTAGGGGGCTCCTCAGAAAGATGGGAATCAATCTACCTTAAGATCCAGCTCTATCACTCTTGGACATACACCGAAAGGATGCCTCCCTTACCCTACGGCAGACACTCGTACAACTGTGCTCACTGCTGCTCTACTCCTAACAGCCAGAGACAGGAAACAGCCTCGATGTCCCTCAACGGAAGAATGGATTAAGAAAAAATGTGGTGCATTTACACAGTGGAATATTACTCAGCCATTAAATAATTAAATCATGAAAATCACAGGTAAATGGATGGAGCTAGAATACAACCATCCTGAGTGAGATATCCCAGACCCAGAAAGACAAATATGCTATGTTTGCTCTCATGTGTGGATATTAGCAGCACCCTACTACTTGGTTACAGTGATAACAAACCTACAATCCATAGAACCACAAAGGTTAGGCACAGAGTAAAAAACTTGAGGGAACAAACCGCTCTCCTTAGGAAAGGGAAATTGAATAGATAGTTGTGGATGGAGCAGGCGGGGGGGGGGCGGGGGAAGGTGTGTGTGACTGGAACAGGAGAGGATTGAGTTGTGGAGGAGGGAAGAGGAGACAAGGGAGGGAACATGGGGAGGAACAACTCAAATTAATAACCATTTGAGGGGATTACGGAAGCCTAGTACAGTAGAAGCTTTCTAAGACATATCCATATATGAAGACAGTCTAAATGAAATCACCAAGTAATAAAAGAGACAGGGCCCTAACTAGACATCCCTTGTCACCAAATGAAGCTTCTATATCTATTGAACTGTTGTCCAAAGGAGTCCCTATGAACTGTTGTCTAAAGGAGTCCCTATGCGACGAACCTTTCAACAACCCAGGCTGTTGCCAAGACTACAGATTGCCCTCCACAAACTGACAGCAAGGCCCCATTGCTGAGGCTTAACACCCACACAACTTGTAGAACATGAAGAAGTCAAGCTGGAGCCTACACGGAGCCTTCACGCCTACATTCCAGTCCTCCTTTGGTGCAAGAGGGTACACTGCATCTACTAAAGAGAAATATAAACACCAAGCCAGGCATACCTCACGTGAGAGTCAGGGCCTCTCCCTCCTTCTCTTCTTCTTCTTCTTCTTCTTCTTCTTCTTCTTCTTCTTCTTCTTCTTTTTCTTCTTCTTCTTCTCCTTCTTCTTCTTCTTCTTCTTCTTCTTCTTCTTCTTCTTCTTCTTCTTCTTCTTCTTCTTCTTCTTTTCTTCTTCTTCTTCTTTTTTCAAAACAGGGTCTTTCTGGATCGCCCTGGCTGTCCTGGAACTCACTCTGTAGCCCAGGCTGGCCTTGAACTCAGAAATTCACCTGCCTCTGCCTCCCAAGTGCTGGGATTAAAGGCTTGTGCCACCACTGCCTGACTATTCCTTTCTTCTTTTTAATTTCATCTTTTTATTTTATTTATATTTTTCTCTCCTTGTGTACATTGCGGCTTCCAGTCCAGAGTTTTTATGGGATTCATGAGTGTGCAGGCAAGAGGATCCATACATCTGTATCTGCTTCTTGTGCCTTGAGTTCTTTTCTGTCTGTTTGTTTCTTCTTATTTCGATGTGTTAATTTTCTTATTTTATTTATCTTATTAGTATCCTTTAGAATTGTTTTCTAATGAGAGACAGAAAGGGTGCAGAGAGAGGGAAAACAATAAGTAGATATACTTGTGAGGGGGAGATCTACTTTCAATAAAGACAGGAAAGGGGAAGCCCCCTCCCTAACAATGAGCCACATCTGTCCTTTAGCCACATCTTATCTTCCTCTGTGCTGGGATCTTGCTGGGAGGGGTGATCTCTCCATCCTTACCACACTGTCTCTGTATTTTTTCTGTTTGTACATCCAGTTGAAGTTTATCTCATCTTTTTTTTTTTTTTTTTTTTTTTTTGGCAGGTGGCCTGAACTCACTATGTAGACCAGGCTATCCAGGAATCCCAGAGAAATTCTTGCATTGCCTCTCAAGTGCTAGGATTAAAGGAGTGGGCCACCCTGTCACACTATGAGTCAGCCTTCAAAACCCAGTCAAACCTGGCCTCCTCCCTGCTCACTGCCATAAACCTCTCTCCTAGCTCCTACCGAACCAGAGCCTCAGTCTTCCCCAGGAGCACTCATGTTGTAACGGTGCACCCGGGTGATGTATGCCTGACTCTTCCTGGTAGTGCCTGGCACACAGAAAACCCAAAATTAGCTTAGCATCAAATGAAGAAATGCGATGTCCTGTTCTGGATGCAGAAACCGCAGTTGGAAAAAGCTGCTTAGCTTCCCCAAGGCCACTCCCGGTCAGTGCCAGAGGCAAGGCCAGAAAATGATCCAATTGTGAGCCCTGCCCTGGATTCTCTCACTGACCCCATAGCTACCTACGACCACTAAATCATGCCAGAAGATGCCAGAAGCCACGAGCTCCTTACTGGTAACCTTTGTTTTGTTTTGTTTAGTTTGCTTGTTTCTTTCTTTATATCTTTGTTTTGTTCTTTTAGGCAAGATCTTAGGCCTCAAGTTCAGGCCGAGTGTAAACTCACTGTATAGCTGTGGGTGACTTTTAACTGTCTTCCTATCTCCACCTCTCAAGTATAGGCCTTATAGGGATGTACCGCCACACCCAACTCAGTACTTTTATTAATCATGGTATGTACCACACACCCCGAAGAATATAGGAATATAGATGCAGGCTAAAAAGAACACCAGTCAATTACCTGCCTAAGCCCCACCCGGAAGCCTGCCCCCACCCCAAGTTAACCACCACCCCCTCTATGCTAAGCACCACCTTGCTCTGTTTCACATTTGTATCATTTTTCTGAGTCTGTCTAACAATGCATGTATTGTCCTTTGCTTGTTCAGCTAGTTGTATGTTTGCTACTCCATTTCCAGAACTACACAGAATCCATGATCTCTTCCACACTTACCATTCTTGCTCCCCTTCCCTGTGCTGTGAGCAGCTAGAAAAGCCAACCACAAAAGCAGGTGGAGTCCTCCCATCAGAGAGCACCATCCCTCTCCTGAAAGCCACTTTATTTTAGGCACTGAGCTAATAGCGTACAAATGACATCCACAGTAATGTGGAATTAGCATATGTCTTTTTTTTTTCCAGGAAAGAATTTTGTATGTGTTCAAAAAGTCAACTTGTTCAGGCCCTCTTCTGACAGGGCTGTTTTGATTCCAGTTGTCTGACAGCAGGTGATCTGACCTTGTGTTTGGAGGCAGAAAAGAGGCCCCAGGAGAGTTCAAGAGAAAACAGACTCAGAGGACCTCACAGACCCCCCTTCCCCTCTTCTCCCTGGCCAGCCCTTACTGGGGTGGCTTTGGCCCATAGCTGCCCTAGCCCAGGGACCCAGTGGCAGACAGAAGCAGACCTACTTTGGTTTCCATGACAACTGCAGGCATCAGGAGGCGGACCAAGTGAGCCGCAGCCAACAAGGCAGCTGGTTTGAAGGGTGTTGATCTCTCTGAGGACCAGCAAGGCAGAACCGCAAGGGACCGACAGCAACGGAGCCAAAAAGGAGCCTCCAAATCTGGGCCTGCAAAATCCTCAGGGACCTGTCTACACAGCTCAGCCACTCACCTGCCACCATCCTTCACCGACCCACCTGGACAGGCACACACTGAACAAAGCACATCTACACACCCCTGTGAACACACGCTCACACCTAAAGCACAGCGGACTGGTACCCAGACCCACCTCCACCTACACCAATACAGCCTCCTGCAGAAGTGTTCACTCACACCCCAGTGAAAAGCAGCATAGACCAAAAATATCCAGGCAGACACTCAAGATGCACACACCCACTTACACAGGTGACACGCCCAGTGAGTTCACTTTATCCTGGTACACAGAAACCTGTTTCATCAAGAGAAAGCAGCTTCAGTGTCACCCAGGCCTTCATGAGGACACTCTCAGATACATGTACGCAGATTCGGAGCACAACCTCCTCCGAGTGCCGACACACATGAAGCACAGGAGCCCATGCTTTCTGAGCCAAGTCAGAAACAGCATTGCTGTTCCCGTGGTGCTAAAGCTGAATGACAGAGTCCAACAAAAGACACATGTGGGCACACACACCCCACGGAGGCAGGCCCTTAATCCTCTTTGTTTGTTAGTGTTTGTATGTATGTGTCCTCTAGAAATGCTAAAAGAAATACCAGCATGCTCCTGTTGTGACAAATTAAAAATAAACAGTGTACTGAAGCAGGGTATGGTGGCACAGGCCTTTGATCCTGGCACTGAGGAGGCAGGGGCAGGTGGATTGCTAGGAGTTCAAGGCCAGCCTGGTCTATCTAAAAATAATACTAATAAAAGTATGCTGACAGTCTCACAGAGCCACATAGCTCTTTAAAACACCCAGTACACCTCACACTCCCACAATGCAAGGTGGGGCCTGCTGCTTTGCACTTCCCAAAAAGAGGGCAATGCCCAGAGCATAGAGTAGATTCCTAAGCCACAGGTCATCTCCTGAGCCAGTTGTAACATCTGACAGATAAAGCCTCTGTCCACAGAGGCCATTGAGAGCCCAAGGTCACAGAGGCCTCATGGAAGGGCATTCTGTTCATTTGAGTAAGACTCTGAAAATCCAAAGACAGCTGGCACCATCTCAGTCTTATTCCAACTGTAACTTGTGAATCAATGGGACTGTAGTACACCCATGTGCCTGTATGTCCTTACAGCAATCTTAGTTACAGTCAAAATTGCCAGGTGTGTTGTCTGTTTACTCTCACACAGGTGATGAAAATAATCTAGAACTTAAGAATTCTCAAGGATATCACAGAAAACTACAACCAATCAAAATGCAGAGTTGGGGAGCCAAGTCAAAACTGATACATCTATCTCTAAGACAACTCCTGCACCTAAGGCCCAGGGGTCATTGCAGAAAAGGGGGCAGAAAGATTGTAAGAGCCAGAGCATCAGGGAGTTTGCCATAAGAATGTATCTCTTAGAAATGTCAGAAGCTACACCCATAAAGGCTCTCCAACATGGCCGCCTAGACACGAACTGAGCAAGGATGATTGCTAATGTGGACTAAAAAGACCATGAAGCCTCAACTCTGTGCAGCTAAGAACTACAGGCAGCTAAGGAATGGATACCAAGAACAGGGGAAAGTCTTTCCCAGGGAAGAGCTCACCAATTGGTTATCCAGTACCAAATGGTCAGCCTTGTAGACATCCATACAAGTAACATTATACAGACTGGATGGATTTTAGTTATGTATTTTTGAACACACACACAATTACATAACCAAGATGAAAAAGAGAGGCTATGAATTTGAAAGAGAGCAAGGAGAGGCATATGAGGGTGGGATGGAAAGAAGAAAGGGGAGGGGGAAATAATGTAATTATAATCTCAAAAAAATAAAAGAAATACACATACACATGTATATGTATATGTATATATGTGTATATATCATATATATAATATATATATAGTTCTAATTCTCAGAGTTGTTGAGATAGACAGTATATCCCTCAGGTTATAATCTGGTAGCTACTTTTTGGGTTGATCAGTAATAGTATTAACATTGTGCAGTGCTCGACAACACCGTTTTCATATACACCTCATTTGTGTCCCTGAGTAGGATGCAGGAGGAGGAGACAACACAGAGCTTAGCAAGACCCTGGCCTGAAGACCCACAGTCCAGGGAGAGGGTCTGGAGAGTAGCTTTGGAACTTGGAGAGATGACAGCCCAGGAAAGGGAGAGAGGTGACTTCGGGGAAGAAGCCACTGATGAGCTAGGGCTGAAAGCACAAGTCAGTGTAGTCAAGCACAGAGCTGGAAAGGACCCCAGATGTCCACGGAGCCAGTGCAGAGCAGAGAGTGTGGGCCTGTGCAGCTAGGCTCCTGGAGAGAGAGGGCAGGTAAGAGCAACAGTGAACTGAGATCTCCCAGACTCGAGTCTCCCATCACAGGCCAAGGAGTTTGTCGCTAGGGACTCACCAGCTGTGGAAATGGGTAAAAACTGTGCTGTTGGGCTGGTGGTATAGCTCTGGCGGTAGAGTGCTTGTCTAAGCCCTGGCTTCCATCCCCAGTACCTCCAAAATTTGTCGTGGAGGGGCAGGGCTATAACTCCCAGCTGCAGAGAGGTGGAGGCAGGAGGATCAGAAGTTCAAGGTCTTCTTTAGATACAAAGCCAGCCTGGGCTACATTATACCCTATCTCAAAATCAAATAATCAATCAATCAATCAAGGAGAGAAAGGAAATCATAATGAAAATATCTCAGGTAGCCAGAGAGTAGACATTGAAGCAGGGACCACCTAGGAACCTCAATGGTCCACGGGGGCAGTAGATTTTATCCAGGCATGAACAGAGCCAGAGAACTGGTGACACCCCACATCTAGCTCAGAGCCTGACCCACCAAAGGCTCTAACATAAATGTTTCCTGAACTGCGTGGCGCCACGGGGTCACACGAGGAAAATGGAATTAAGAGTCGAGTGACCCAGAGGGCTAGTTCAGGCCTGGTATTGACTGGTTCCTGGACCTCGGCCGGCGATTTAACCTCTGCTGTTCTCGATTTCCACGCTGGTAAAGCGAATCCGATAATGCCCTGACCTACATGGCTTAGCTGCTGAGGGGCTGCAGCAGGATACAGGACTCGGCCAGGCTGGAGCCATGCTGGCCGATCCCTCCAGCGCCCAGGACTCACCTCGCTCCGGGACCAGATGCGAGGAGAGCTGGCTCAGCCATCAGCAATTACCTGCGCCCCCACCCAACACCTGCGCTCCACTTTGGAGAGGGCAGATGGCCGCAACCTCTCAGCACCGCCCCACTTCCCGACGCCAGCCTAGACCAGACGCGCAGCCACCGCGCGCCAGGTTGTTGCCAGTCCAAGACTCCAGCTCCAGAGCCTCTGACGAGGGGCTCGAGGACGGGGACAAGTTAACCTTTCCCTTCCAAGAGTAGTGCACCCTCGCTCAGTGCAGGCTCCAGCTTCAGTACAGACCTGCCAGCTTCAGCTCCTCACCACTCACCAGCCCTTAAACTGTGAACAGGTAAGAGAGCTGGGCCCTTGCTTTTCTTGTGGAGAAACTGAGGCTCAGAGAAATTAGGTGGTTTGCAGAAGGATACACCAGTCCAGTCTCTCCAAGCCCACTGCCACATTATCTGTAGCTCCAATAGTTCCAAGGACTACTCTGGCAAAGGGGCCTAAGTGTTCCTTGAGGGCAAGGGGATATTCACTGTATTTGTATATCACACACACACACACACACACACACACACACACAGAGAGAGAGAGAGAGAGAGAGAGAGAGAGAGAGAGAGAGAGAGAATTCAGTTCCAGCACTCATACCAGGCTGTAACTCCAATTCCAGGGGACCCTATGCCATTTTCTGACCCCCTTGAGCACCTGCATACACACAGTGCGCACAAATGTATGCAGGTACACACACATACAAATTAATAAGTAAATCTGAAAACACATACACAAAGTGATATTCAGTGCTGATACCTGTCTCCTCTTACACACACACACACACACATACACACAGAGGGAGGGTTGAGTTGACTCTACTACTCTTGGAACTGTAGCAGCTTCAGTGTCACCCAGGCTTTCATGAGGACACTCTCAGATACATGTACGCAGATTCGCAGATTCGGAGCACAACCTCCTCCAAGTGCAGACACACATGAAGCACAGGAGCCCATGCTTTCTGAACCAAGTCAGAAACAGCATTGCTGGTCCCGTGGTGCTAGAGCTGAATGAGAATTCCTGCTTAGAAGGGATCACGAAAGCACTCGGGTGAGTTTACTGTGCCCTCTTTGCCTCTCATTGCCTGAAACCTGTCTGCCTCCTTACAGATCCAGTTGAAGCTGGAGAGGGGGTTCAGTAGCTAAGAGCACTTGTTGCACAAACATGAGGTCCTGAGCTTAGATCTCATCACTCACCCATAACAAGCCAGGATTGTTTCCTGCGTGCCTGTCATCCCACACTGTGAGGGTGGTGTGGCAGACACAGCAGAATCACTGGGCTTGCTGACTGCCGGACTAACTGAAAAATACGCGCTCTGGGTTCAAGGATAAATCCTGCCTCGAAGGAATAAGGCAGAGTGATAGAGGACACTCAGCACCTACCTTTGACCTGTGTGCATATACTGCAAACACAACACACACACACAAATAGACATAGCTATATATATAAACAAGAAATGCAAAGATCCAATTGTCCCTATTAGAATTACATAGAGCAAATCAAATGTCACCAGTTTCCAACTGGGTCCTTTTCACGTCTCAGAACCAACTATAAGATCAAGCATGAGACCAAAGGAGACTAACTCTTGGCCAAGAGCAGGAGAAGCAGGCAATATGCTCTAAAATCAATCTCTCTAGATGCTGGGGATCCAGAAGTTATAGCTATAGGGTAAGAAAAATAAGGGTGAGCCATGGGCTGGTAAGGAACGGAGTTGTGCCTGTCTTCTGGGAGTGGATACAGGTTTCCTGGGAATTCTGGGGCCACTTCTTCTGGCTCCTTGGATGGTTCTTTAAAAAAAAAAAAAAGAAGAAGAAGAAGTATTTATTTATTTTATGTATATGAGTATACACTGTAGCTGTACAAATAGTTGTAAACCTTCATCTGGTTGTTGGAAATTGACTTTTTTTATTTTTTAGGACCTCTGCTCACTCCGGTCAGCCCCACTTGCTCCAGCCCTAAGATTTATTTATTATTATAAATAAGTACACTATAGCTGTCTTCAGATGCACCAGATCTCATTACAGGGGCTTGTGAGCCACCATGCGGTTGCTGGGATTTGAACTCAGGACCTTCAGAAGAGCAGTTGGTGCTCTTACCCGCTGAGCCATCTCCCCAGCCCTGGATGGTTCTTTCTAGTTGTCATCATAGCAATCATCAACTGTCAGAACACTGGAGTATGTCATTCAGTGTGGGGATGACATTATAATTACCTTCACAGTTATTTGACAGCCATCTTAGAGGTATAGGAAGGGGCACTTCCTGTCTGCAGGCATCTTGTCCTCAGAGACTCTGGTGGCTAATCTTGATTGTCTACTTAATGGCATTTAGAGTCACCTCGGAAACAAATCTCTGGCTGCATCAGTGAGGGATTATCTACCTTAGGTTAAGGGAGTTGGAAGACCCAGCCTAAGTGTGGGCAACATCGTTCCTTCCATGGGCTGGGGTAACTCCATGGCTGGGGTCATTCGGTGGTCTGCGTCCGGGATTGAATAAAAATGAGAGAGATCATGAGTGAGCACAAGTTTTCATCTCTCTCTGCTTCTTAACTGGAAACACAATGTGACCCTTGGCTCCTGCCCCTACTGGTGCAGCTTTCCTACCACAATGGACTGTCTCCCTAGCACCCTGAGCCAAAACACACCCTTGCTTTCCTAAGTTGCTTTCCTTCAGTATTTTTGTAGCCGCCACAAGCAATAGATCCAGCGACAGAACACAGGAGAAAGGCAGCCAGGCTGTATAGGTCAGCTCTTTTCACAACCCAGTCTGCTTAAGGAGGCAACTTTCTTTCTGACAGAACGGTTAAACTCCTCCCCCGACCCTCAGGAAGTCCTCCTGTGAGCTTCTCAACCTCCATCTTTTTTGTTTTGTTTTGTTTTTTGTTTTTGTTTTTGTTTTTGTTTTTTCGAGACAGGGTTTCTCTGTGTAGCCCTGGCTATCCTGGAAACTCACTCTGTAGACCAGGCTGGCCACGAACTCAGAAATCCACCTGCCTCTGGTCGACCTCCATCTTGAGTTTCAGAGTTCAGAGCAAATTTGAGTTCTTAGCATGTGTCCAGGAGTGTACTAAGTAGCTCCCTGGACAGTTCCTCACTCACCCCAGGAGGTGGCTACTCAGTAGCCATTTGACAGATGAAGCTGGAGAGCAAAGGACCTGGGACAAAGGGACTTTGCTCCTCTCTGCTACTCTGCCTGGGCTCCAGAGGAGAGAGAAAGATGTGTGCCCTCTCTCCCACTGCTCCAGCAGAAGGGTAAGAACTAGTGCCACCGTTCTTAGAGTCCAAACAACTAGCTCTGCACCCATTCCCAAACTCTGTCTCCTGGCCCGTAAAAGTGAGGGCAACAGTGGTGTCTCCCAGCTTCTATGTCATAACGGGGGTGAATTGAGAGGCATTTGTCAAAGGACAGAAAGACTGCTTAGTAGTTGTGTGGTTGCTGCTCTTCCAGAAGACATGAGTTCAATTCCCCCACAGCTACATGGGGCAGCTCAGAAAAATGCCTGTAACTCCGGCCACAAGGAATCGGGTGCCCTCTTCTGGCCTCCTTGGGCAACTGCATGCATATTGCGAACCCACACCGATACACAGTACACATTAATTAAAAACAAAGTAAGTTTAAAAGGAGAGAGAATTTTCAGGGTGACCCTGAGCCCTATGGTCCACGCTAATCCACTGCAGCTGGAGCCCAGGAAACTAGAGCAAACGAGGTGATTCCTGCCACACCTGGGAGGGGGCTGAGTCTCCCCTGATTCACGAGCTAAGTTCAAGTCCTCAGATCTCCCATCAGGCCTGGAGTCACTCTGTAAAATGATTTGTGAAGTGACAAGCAAAAATATATTACCAATTTAAGAGTGTGATTTGCCTGCAACTTTTTAATCCTCCGGCTGTTGTTGAATAGATTAAAGTGTCTGCTTTGATCCATGCATTTAGATGGAGACATAAATATAGCCATCACTTATTTTCCCAGCCGCAGGGATGGGTGTCGTGCTGTGTCTCACAGGCTTCTGACCCCGCCAGGGTACTGCAAGAGAATGACCTTTTTGCCATTCAAATCTCTCTTGCATTTCAGTTCTGACTTTTCAGCTCCTGCCCGGGCCTATCGGCAGCCTCCTAATGCGGATCACTGCTCACACCAGGATACAGTCACCAGGAAGGAGGTCCCCGGCCAAGGCGGGAAGCAGAGTGCCCTGGCGCTGTGAACTTCCCCTGGCTCGCCAGAGCCCTGCAAAAATAAATCTCCGGAGAAATAGATTTTGAAGAGGAATTCGGTACATAGATCTTCTGTCAGCGGAGCCGACTCTGGCTCAGCCGTTTTTCAGGCTCGCTGAGTATCCAGAAATACATCTATTTTTACATGGCTCTCTAGCGAGAGTTCCTCTTGCCCGGAGGGGTAGGAGGCCGTGGAAGGAGTCAAAGGATGGGAACGGAGAAGGTTGCGGGGACCGTGTGGAGAAGGACGGACAGGGAGGTGACCGTGCAGAGTGCTGGTCTTCTCAGTTTTCTTGCATCCGCAGGCGCCCATCTGCAGAGCCTTGGGTTTGCCCACCAGTTCCAGCCTCGTCGCTATGTGGGCTCTGTGTGTCCCTCGGCCCACCGGACTCATCTTAGTAACAGGCCTGATGTCCCCGAAGGAGACAATACACTACGGCAGTTTGGCGCGCGCGCACAAAGAGCTGCAGCACCGCCCGGGGCTCGCTGTTTGTTCTCGCCCTAGCTGTCGCGGAGAACAGCAGGAGCCACGGACCAGATGGCTGGAGGGAGGCGCAAGTGGATCGCACTGGCAGGCAATTAGGCCTCAAACAATGGCCCGTGAAATGTCAGAAGTGGCAGGGAAGGGTCATGGTGGAACAGCGGGTGACCACATAAGGATGGCGCCAGGAGTCCCGGAGGCAGTTCCTGCTTGCTCCCACAGGCCCCTTAGGCAGAGGGGACAAGCAAATGACCCTTCTCCCCAGTGTCCACTCAGACTCCTGTGAGGATAAAGGAAAGGCTGAGGGAAGGCTTGAGTGCAGATGGCGAGCCCTGAGTGTTGATCGGGTCAGTAGATGCTTGCACCTAATAAAAACAGTCCTGATGATACACACATGCGATCCCAGCATTTAAAGAGGAGGGAGCAGGATCGGGAGTTCAAGATCATCCTTAGCCACATGTATAGTGAGTTCAAAACCAGCCTTAGATATAGGAGCCCTCAAAAAGGAGGGTGGGAGAGAGAAAGAGAGCCGTGGAGAGATGGAAAGAGAAACAGGAGAAGAAAACAGTGCTGGAGAAGGAGCAATGAGAGAAGACAGGAAAGAGAGGTGAGAAAGAGTGGAGAGGAGTAAGAAACGCCCCTCCTGGTGGCTGCCAGCAACCATGAGAACCCCACACCCCCTAGATGCTGGGGTTAAAGAGAGGCTAAGGGATGGCAACACCCACCCCCTTGGCCACCACAACTAAGAATTATGTAGAGTAATTAATCAAGAGCTAATGAGAAATGTGTTTTCTCTCGCAGCCTAGCCCCACATCATATTCTTATTAGCTGAGGTTATTACAATAGTAATCATGCGTGCTCCAGGCGCAAATTGGGTTTTTTGCTCCACTGCCACCAATTTAGAAAACCATTAATGGCAAGATAAGGCCCCCGTGGCTCACACCAGGCCAAGCCTGGGAACCTGCAGCTGACTCTCTGCTCATAACGCTACACACCCATGCTCCAGGGGGCGCTCGTGCAAGCACCCTGGCTTTTCTGGGACGACAAAGAAGAAAAAGAGCCAAACACTTTCGGGGAGGTGCTGGGCCTGGGGGAACCTTAGATCTTTCTCAAATGTGAGTCCTATACAACAGTCACTTGGATGAGACAACCTCATGGAACAAAACATTAAAGCCAAGTTTGCCACTAGAGCCATAATGTGCCCTTGAGTCCTTCCCCTTCAATCCAGTCTGCTAGAAATGCTCCGGTGAATCTACAGCTCCCGTGCAGGAGGATGCAACAAGCCCTGAAGCAAGTTTCTACCAGTGAAAAGATTAGAGAGTTAAGAGTTTGGGGTTTTTTTTCCATAATAAAAAAATTACTTGTTATTTACTTATTTAGGTGTGTACCACAGCACACAGATGAAGATCAGAGGACTTCTCTCCTTCCACCATGAGGCCAAGAGATTGAACTCAAGCTGTCAGGCTTTGGAGGCAAGTACCGTCATGTTTGGCAGCAAAGACCTTTACCTGCTGAGCCATCTCCATAGCCCTAGTGATACAGTTTCATAACGATAAATGCACTCTACTTTTTGATGATGTTCTCAATTCAAAAGTGTCTCCGTGTATGTGTGTGTGTGTGTGTGTGTGTGTGTGTGTGTGTATGCACTCGAGTGTGTGAACTACTCATATGTCTTTTTATGTACAAAAGGCAGATTCTTTCCTGCAAAGTTGGAGACATGCTGGGTCATCTGACTGGGAGGAAAAGAAAACCAGGAGTTACTTCTCTTCTGCCCCCTTGGGGGATCCTGGACCAAACTCAGGTTGTCAGGCCTTCATGACAGTGTCTTTACTTGCCCCCAAGCTGCCTTGCCAACCCCCTTTCCTTTTTCAACATGTAGAGGCCAAGTATGTCCACAGTGCATTTTCTGCACAGTAGTACACAGCAGACAGAAAGAGTTAAGAAGCAACAAACTGCAGTTAAGTCCTGCCTTTTTTTGTTTTGTTTGTTTCATTTTTGTTTTTGTTTTTTTGTTTTTTTGTTTTTTTTTTTTTTTGAGACAGCCTTTCTCTCTGTAGCCCTGGCTATCCTGAAACTCACTCTGTAGACCAGGCTGACTTTGAACTCAGAGAGATCCACCTGCCACTGCCTCCTGAGTTCTGGGATTAAAGATGTGCACCATCATCACCCAGCTTAGTCAGTTATTTCTATCATTCACTATTATTTAGTTCACATTATCTAGTTCCTTGATATGTTGTCCACAAAAATTCCCCCAAATAATTAATTACTTCATCTGGTAGAATAAAAGATTTGAGTGAGTTTGAAGTCTGTCTATTTATCACTGGCTTTTTGGTTTGGGATTTGTGTTTGTTTTTATATCCATATGTATATATATTTATTTTAATTTATGCTATGTGTATATGTGCATGCACACATGCATGCAGGTACCCAATGGGGCCAGAAGAGGATTTACAAGTAGTTGTGAGCCACACAATGTAGTTGTTAGATGTGGGTGCTGACTAGATGTGAGTACTAGACATGTGAGCTAGATGTGGGTTCTAGGGATAAAATTTGGGTCCTCTAGAAAACAACAAGCTCAACCACGGAACTATCCCTCCAACCTGTCTGTCTGGTTTTGAGAAAAGCATTAGCCTGCTAAAGCCTCCATTTCTTTATCTGTAGAATGGAACTGTACCTCCATAGTCTTTGAAAGTCCCAAAAACATATATCCCTGTGTGTGTTTTAGTAAATACGGAGCACTCGGAAGTCTCAGGCACTATTTGAGATGCAGTATATGCAGAAAGGACTTAGCTGGGGGTCTCCCTAAGGATGCCTGAGAGACCAGCAGATGTGATACAAAAGAGAATTAGTCATTTGTCGTGAGAGAGACATGACAATCATACGGGTGCGTGCCAGGCAAAAGGGAGCCTGAGCCTAGAGGTTGCCGGTCAGTGCTATGAGCATTTAGGAAGGGCTACTTCCAGACAAGCATGGGCCAACTGTTGGAGGAGATGGCCCAAGTCTGAGAAGACAGATGACATGTGGGATGAAGACTGGGGGTCTCCTGCATGTAGTGGCCCAAACAGAAGCCTGGAGATTCAAACACTGAGGATAGGAAGTGGCCTCCCTTGATCTAGGGAATACACAGCTGCCAGGCCTTCCCATCTGAGCCATCTGCCTCTTCCTCTTCCACCATAGCCCTACTTCCCCTGCTCTGATATCATCTGGGCACAGCCAGAGGATGACACAGCAGAGGGGACAGCTTGGGCCTAAGACACCCTTAGCAAGAGCACCCACATACTCACATAATGCCCCCTCCTCCACGCCTCCTTAGCTGGGCTTAGGTTCCATGCTGCTGATTAGCAGCAATCAACTCAGCTACCCTACCCCCACTCCACCCCTCCTCCCTCCGTCAGACCCCGGCTCTGACACTTCTTTCCCTTCTGCAGAGAAGGCACAGCTGTGCTGCAGGCAGGGGGCAGAGGGTGGGAGCAGGCTGAGGTAGACACTAGGGACAGGGCAAAGGTGTTGCTCTCAGTATGGAGTTGTAAATTCAACAAACCGGAGATCTCTCTAGCTCCCATCTAGCTGAGCATCTGGGACAACAGAAATGTCTAGCTAGATGGAGCTTTTGCCTGTCACATGGAGTGCCATGAGTTTAGTCCTCAGACAGGTCCATCACAGCCATCATTTTAACAACTCCCTTCCTTGGCCAACTCTAACACTTGAGGAAGGCACTGTCGTGTATGCTCACTAGGTCACACAGGTCATAGAGGTGACATTCAACCAATAGACAGAGTGGGTGGAAATATAGATGAATGTAGGTCAATAGGCAGGTGAAGGGACAGGTGGTGGGTTATCCCATTTTATAGAACAAGAAACTGAGTTAATAGCCAGGCAGTGGTGCCTCACGCCTTAAATCCCAGTGCTCAGGAGGCAGAAGCAGGTGGATTTCTGAGTTCGAGGCCAGCCTGGTCTACAGACTGAGTTCCAGGACAGCTATACAAAGAAACCCTGTCTCGAAAAACCAAAAAAAAAAGAAAGAAAGAAAGAAAGAAAGAAAGAAAGAAAGAAAGGAAGGAAGGAAGGAAGGAAGGAAGGAAGAAACTGAGGTAAGCCAGGAATGATGACTGACACCTGTACTCCAGACCCTTGGGTGGCTGAGGCAGGAGGATTAATGTGGGGTTGAGGTCAACCTAGGCTCCAGAGACTGTCTCAAGTAAAATTTTAAAATGTAAAGGAAAGGAGAAACAAAAGAAGGGAGGGAAAGAGAGAAGAAATAAAAAGAGAAAAGAAAGTCGGGCAGTGGTAGTACACACATTTTTTTTAAAGGTGCACTTGGGAAGCAGAGGCATGTGGGTCTCTGAGTTCAAGGTCTGTAGGCAGCTAGGGCTACACAGAGAATCCTGGAGGGGGGAGGAACTGAGGCAAAGAAAAAACATGATTTACCCCAAACTAGACATCTAGAGGCAGGTCAGAAGCAAGCCTCCCTTCACCCACCCTTCTATTCCCTACATTCCCAGAAGCTGGCCCCCCACCTCTTCAATCTCAGGCTTGCTGCCATGACACCCATCTCTCTGAAGGTTGAGATAAGGGAGTCTGAGGGAAACCCCAGACTCCCTGTGTTCCTCCCTCTTCTGGAACCCAAGGCCTCACATGGGGTAAGATCCAAGTAAACAGGGACATCTCAGAAAAACACTGGGAGGCCTGGAATTTCCTTAATAAGATAAGCTCAGGAACTTTAGGAAGGTAGTTGAACTCTCCGGAAGGGAAAGGCTAATTAACATTCCTCAGATCACAGGCTGAGAAACTACCTGCCGGTGGGGGCACATTCCACAGGGTGGACCTTTGCCCATCTTCAGACCAGGGAAGTCCTTGTCACCTCATTTCCTAAAGATCAGTCAGTTTAAAAAGTCACACTGTTTTACCAATCACATTGTATCTAATGGCTGCTGCCCTGAAAATTGTATAAAAGCTCACTGAACAAGCTGTGTGGGGTCACCTCCTTTCCTGAGGGTCAGGGACGGCCTCAGTTCACTGAAATAAAAATCCTCTTGTTCTTTGCATCGATCAGGCTCCATGTGATTCACTCAGAGGGTCTCTGGTAAGTTAAGGCTTGTCAGGGTCTTACAATGGGGGTGGGGGATGAGGGGACATAGCATGAAGGTCCTTGAGATCACAGATTTCCAAAGAAACCAGGAGTGTCAAGCACACAGGATTGTCCTTCCATTAGGAAAGGTGAAAGCTTGTTCGTTCTTCCATCTACAAAGCTGAGACCTGGAAGTGATTAATAGCCTGGTCACCTGTGTTATCTGTTGGACCAGGCCATATCAAGCTCCTACAACCAGAGGTAGCTAGTAATCTAGTTGACCCTCATAGCCAAAGGCTGCCCCAACCAGGACCAGAGGTAGCTAATAACCCAAATGACCTCTATGCTATCTGTATGACTGAGACCAGGCCAGATCCTCAGGCCCTTGAGCTAGCACAGGTAGCCTATCTCTAGAACCTGTCTTCTTGGGAGAAGTGACATGTTTCAATGTAATTATGCTTCCTTGTGCAGTGGGGATTGTGTTACACCAGGAAACTTTTTTTCTAATTATATTGTACTTAAATACATTGGGAATAATGGCCTGCTATCAGACTCCCCAAAGTCTGACCCAGGTTGACATAGACAATCTGCCCCAGGTTATCATTCTTATCTTTTGGTGTATCTCACTGCCCTAAATGAGCCTACAGGGGACATCCGCATCCCAGCCTTGGCTTCACCATAGACCCCAGCACTGTACCTGCACAGTCCCATGTGACAGATACCTCACTGTAACATCCCTGCCTTATCTCTCACCTGTCCCACTTCCTAAGGGCCCAGCGTTCCTCCCACACTCCTGCTCCTGTCTCTGAACTATGAGTTTGAGGTCCCTTTACCTTCTACTGACTACCCCTCCTCAAGCAGCAGTTTCCAGCATCACCTCTTCTCAACCAAGATCTCATGGATCTGGGCAAGCATTTGGCTCCCCCTATGCCTGGAACCCTTTCTTTTCCTCTGGTCTTTCTAAAGCTTCCGGTTTCTTGGCCCAGAATCCTCTTATCTCCAGTCTAAAAGTCCTAACTGGCCCTTCAACACAGTTTTGGGGTTTCAGGAACTTGTGTACAATTGCGGGCTATGGTGGCGCTTGCCTTTAGTCCCAAAACTTGGGAGGCAGAAGCAGACGGATTTCTGAGTTCGAGGCCAGCCTGGTTTACAGAGTGAGTTCCAGGTCAGCTGGGGCTATACAGAGAAACCCTGTCTCAAAAAATAAAAAAATAAATAAAAAAATAAAAATAAATTTAAAAAAATTTAAAAAAAAAGAAAAAGAAAAGAAAAGAAATAGCCCATTGCTAGAGGTATTCTTGCCCTCCCCCAACAAAAAAAAAGCTTACAACTAGCTTCCCAGAGCCCTCATACCACCTTCCACCCAGGATCATGTGACCTTTACCACAGAAGTCACCTCAGCACCACAGACTTTGGGTTCTTTTCCCCAGGGTTTGGCATGATACCAGAACTAGTCCTCTTTCCAACCTGTTTCCTCTTAAACCAAGTCAGAGACTGAGGCCATCAAGGCTTTTCACACATCCACGATGACCTCAGAACACCACACACAATAGATGTTATCAAGCTATGACCAATGAGAGGTCAGTGGGCCTGGAGCCCTAGCAGGCACAACTGGGGACCTAGGAAAACTGAGCTTCCATGGAATTCTATTAACATCTTTTTTTTTTTAAAGATTTATTTGTTTATATTATGTATATGAGTACACTGTAGCTGTATTCAGACACACCAGAAGAGGGCATCAGATCCCATTATAGATGGTTGTGAGCCACCATGTGGTTGCTGGGAATTGAACTCAGGCCCTCTGGAAGAGCAGTCAGTGCTCTTAACCATTGAGCCATCTCTCCAGCCCTTCCTGTTAACATCTTAAAGGGTCCCAAAGAGTACTTTTGATTCAGCCAGTCATTCAACCTAACCTCCTTTATACCTTCTGTGAACCCAACGTGGGAAACAGAAAGATGGGCAAGATACAGTCCTCTGAAGTACTAGGGTTCTTCCCATTATATAGGAGAGACTACTGAAGTCTATGGTTAACTCCTGCCTGTAATTTAACAATTAATTGGTCAGTCAAGAAAAAGAATAAGATAAAACTCAGGGCCCTAGCTTGGGTTGGTTCAAGGGTTTGCAATGTATGCTTCACCTTGTGACTTCATCAGCTCCCTTTCAAATCAGCGTCCTCCTTTTGGGGCCAAATGGCAGAGAGAGAGCTGCCAATCGGCAGGCGCATACCTGTGGTACCAAGTCTGTGTTTTTCCCAAGGTGCAAACAGGGCTCCTGGCAGAAGAAAGGGGAGGGAAGCCAGGAAACTACAGCCTGTACATGCAAATGAGACAGCTGCATAATTAATTAACATCCAACAGTTTCATTAGGAGACAGAGCTTTGCGGCTGTTTGTCTTGGTTCAGAGAATAGGATCCAGCACTGTTCAAGCCTAAAGCTAGAGGTGCTGCCGACCACCACTGCTGGGGGCAATGTTTGTTGCTAGATGTGGCCCGGGGCAGCTTTGGTCCTATCTTAGAATGGGTTTTCCTGGACGACTTCTTACCAGGGATGATGAGCTTGTGATTGTCACATAGTTCCCTCTGCTCAGGCCTCACCCCATGCGTAGGTGTGGGAAGGGAAGGGGGCACCTCAGAGAGTGGAAGGAGAGTGTGCCTGGAGCATCTGTCTGAGCTATGGCTTCCCCCAAGGGGGTCAGTCTTCTCTACAGCTCTGAGAACAGAAGCCTTGTTTCCAGCATGGCCTCTAAGCACTGTAGGACACTGTAGGGGAACCAAAACCAAACCAGGACAGCTCAATCTCCAGCTCCCATGTCCCTCCCTCAACAACTCATGTTTTTCTATAAACCTGAGGGAGAGTGGAGGGATGGGCAGCTCCTTGCTAAGCCTTCTGGGAGCCTCTGTCCCCAACCCCAATCCCATCCTAGTTTGCTTTCCTGTTGCTGTGAGAAACACTGATGAAAAGCCAATTTGGGGAGAAAAGGAATTTGGGCTTAAACTTTTATTTCACAGTCTGTCACTCAGGAACATGAAGGCAGGAGCTCAAAGAAGGCAGATGGAGGCAGGCACTGAAACAGAGGCCATGGAGAAACACCCTTACTGGCTTGCTCCCCATGACCTGCTCTGTTTGCTTTCTCATACATCCCAAGACCACCTGCCCAGGGTGGCGCTGCCCCTGTGGGCTGGGGCCCCTCATATCAGTCACCAATCAAGAAAACACCACACACACACACACACACACACACACACAGTCTTGCATACAGGGAATCTGGTGGAAGCATTTTTTCCATTGATGTTCCCTCTTCCCAGATGACCCTAGCTTGTGTCAAGTTGGGAAGAAACAGAACAAAAACCTAACCAGCTAAGTTACATGGACAAAGAACATCATCAGAAGGAATCCTTGCAAACCTTCATGACCTGCCTCTGCTTCCCTTTCTGGAATCACCTCTGCGCGCCTCATTCACCCTGGCTTGTATCCACATCAGACTACCTCCACACCCCAGCACGAGTGGCCTCTCATGTCTCTGCTCCTCCTTCGGTTATGATGGCCCTCTTGCCCCTTCTCACCTGCCTGCAGACTCCTCTACATCTGTCAGAGTCCAGTGTCGATGGCCCCTCCTCTGGAGAGCCTTCCTTAACGCGCACCCCCCCCACTCCTCCATCCCCCACAAAGCTGGCTATTTTCTTCCCTCTTTTCTGCATAACATATGCAGTAGTTATTATTTTACTTGATTGACTCTGACCATAAGGGACTCCCTCACCCCTGGAGGGCAGAGACTTTATCTTCCCTGTCTCTGTATCATTAAGTCCTGGGCTACACTTCAAAAGTTTGCCAGATGAGTGAGTGAATAAATCTTTTAAGTGGAAAACACCTGTTACAGATCCTTGGCTTTTACTATTTCAACCAGTCAGAAGTTGATTCCCTCGCTAAATCGATGTCATATCCCTGCACTGGAGAAAGCATAGGGTTGGGAAAGGGACCCTCAATAGGACCGAGGAGATCAGGAACCAACAATAGTGGCTGGTCCCAGCAAGATAAGACCCTTCAATGGATAGCATAAAGCTCTCCATTGCTCCCCAAAGCTGAAGCAGCTGAAAGAACCCAGGGGCCTCTCAACCTCTTTGGCTATCAGAGTCTTTCACATGCCCTCACATCCCAAGTTCCAGCAATTTCTCCCCTCCAGCAGACACACGACAGGCATAGCTCCGCCAGAACCACTTGGAGGCAGAGGCAGGCGGATTTCTGAGTTCGAGGCCAGCCTAGTCTACAGAGTGAGTTCCAGGAAAGCCAGGGCTATCCAGAGAAACCCTGTCTCGAAAAACCAAGGATATTAGCAGTTGATTACCTGAAGCTTCACTGTAATTGAAAAAGAGCAACAGGCACATGGCTATTTTGGCTTCCCTTCCTGCCTCCCAGAAGGAGGGAGGGAACAGGACTCCTGTCTACACACAAGGCCTTGCTCCAGCCAGGTCTTCTTGATCAGCTTTTCTCCACATGCTCACACCACACACACACACACACACACACACACACACACACACATACCTCAAGGGTGATATTTGGGACTAAGCTAGCCCCATGGAGCAAGCTGCCCACAAGTCCACAGACACTACGGAGAAGTTTGGCAGCAGTGAGAGAGAAATTTATTTCACTTTTGAATGTATGCAAAGGGAGAGACAGATCCCAGTCCCCATACCACCACCTCGTCTATGGATTCTTGTCTTCACTGTGGTGTTATTCCACAGCTAAGCACGGCTAACATACATCAGCTTGTGAATTTCTAGTCCCAAGTTCACTGCTCCCAGAGAGACTTTGTGGTCAGGGTTGACAACTCTTCTTCCCTTCACCGCCCTTGGCCCCTCCCTGAGGAATTGGAGCAGAGAGGGTGTGGAAGGCAAGACTTTTAGCTGCCGTTCTAATCCAGCACCTACCACTCCTTGGAGAAAGATGCCAGGTGTCACAAGGTAGTCACTTCTCCTTTCCCCAGAATGCTATCTCCTGGGTGGAAGTCCAGTATCACCTTACACCCTCACATACACATCGCTGAGATCCTGGCTTCTTCCATGCCGCCTCTCCTTCAGTGGTCATAGATCCTGCCTTTCTTGTAGATGCCTAAGACAGCCTCCAGGCAGGGACCAGTGGGGACTCCTACCTCCAACTTTGTCTTCACAATGAGGTTGATGTGAGCTTTCTAAGCCAATTCTAATCATGCCTTCCCCCAACATTAAATCTTTTCTTTTCTGCCTAGGTCCTCAACATAGAACCAAAATCTCCCAGAATAAAGCATTGGCCCCTCCACTCCCCAGTGTAGCCTTCCCCCAGCCCCTGACCATCTCCGAACTTCTTTTAATCTCTCACCCCAGGGCCTTAGCTTGTGCCATTCCTTCAACTCTTTCCCAGTGTTCTCAAGGTCCTGGACCCCATGTACCGACTGCACCTCTAGCACTCGATACAGAGAAACGAGGTCTCGCCTAGGAAATCGATGGCTGAAAATGAGGAAAAGGGGAGTGGGAAAGTCCCATGGAATTGTAGACACTTCCCCACCTTATTTATTTACCTGTGGCACTTCCGTTCAAACCCTTGCCTTACACAGGTTAGGCAAACCACTGGGCTACCCGCAGCCCAACTCTTGTAAAAACGACCCAGAAAAGTGAGGCAACTCGGCCAAGGCCACACAGAGACTTATACCACATCCCATCACTCTTGGTGGTCTCAGAAGAGCCCAGGAAGACACTAGACAGAAGCCAAGGACGGACTGAGAACCAGGATGAGTCCAGCCAGCAGGGGGCAGGAGTGAGCCTTGGCCAGTACTAGGCTCTAGAGAAGGAAAACTCTGGCTAACAGCTTCAGTTATACAGTTTACTCCTCCCATTGCTTCAGGTCTAACCTTGAGCTTCATAACTTCCTGCGGCCTCTCTGGACGCCAAGAGCCATTCCCCTAAGGCCCAGGATTGAATAGAGGACAGCAAAGATAGCCAGCCCTAGCCCCAATTGCCAGAGACCAGAGATCCAGACCCTGGTAGGAGGAAGCTGTGGCCGGTAAGTAAAAAAATTGTAATAAGAATATGTCAGCTGGACTGAAGCAATGGCTTGGTCTGTAAAGAATTTGCCTTAAAAGCACAAGGACCTGAGTTCAAAACCCGGAATCCACTCCTAAGCCAGTATAACAAAGAAAGGAGGGTCCTTGGAGCTGGCTGGCCAGTCTGTCTAGTTTAATTGGTGAGTTCCAGACCAATGAGAGATGCTGTCTCAAAGGAGGTGGACAAGTTCTCTGAGGTGACACCAAGATTGTCCTCCAGCCTGACACACAGGAACGCAGCAGGCTTGCGCAGCGTCTGTCCTTCATGGTGGCCAACCTCTCTTTCTCTTCCTGTTCAGCCGATTCTAGTGAAGACCCCAGGGTAGTGAGGAGGAACTGGAGAGGAAATGAGGAACCAGCAGACAGCTGGGGTGCTGGCCACATACTCCCCAACCCTGGCAGCACAAGCCCCATCATTGGGTGCTAATTAAATCCCCCTAATGAGGAAAAACGGATGCAGGAGCTGGCTCCTCCGTGGCCTCCCCGGCCCACCGCCCTTGCCTCTCCATCGGACTTATCGCTCGTCACAGGATGTTTACAATAATTTTTAATTTGTGCAATTATTAATCACTTTTCTATCTCCCTCATTTGCATAATAATTAGTCATCTCACTGTTTGGCATGCCTGTGAATGACAGTGTTTTAAATTGAATTAAGATTTTAATATTCTATTTTCCTGCTTTCTTCCCCTCCACACGCTAATCAAAGTCAGATTTGGCAGCCAGAGGGAGGGTACAGAGAAGGTTGGCAGGCACTGGACTTGGCCCATCCTGTGCTCCTGAGAACCGTGCTGAGAACCGAGCCTGTGGAGAAGGCAACAAGCTGATCACCCTTACTCAAAACTGAGGCTGAAGGGGTTAACCCAGCCCTAGCTAATTGAGCAGAGGTAATGAGTGAGGAATGGGAAGGGGCAGCCGGGGAGGATGGAGGGTCACAGGCTCAGCAGCACCAGAGAGCAAGAAAAGTGCTTTTCATTTATTTTCTTTTCCCAAACAGGCTGCTTTTTGTAAGGGAACACTAGAGGGAACATTATAGGCCAGCCATTGATCCCCAGCTAGACTAGGTTAACTTTGATGGCTCTGAGTCCCGCAGGTGGGGAAGCAGGCTGTAGCAGCCTAAAACCCCATTCATTGCACCTCTTTCAACGTGCAAGACAATTCTCTGGGGCTGACTCCGGTTCTTCTCCACACACCAACAGGTCCTCTGCCCAAGTTGGGTATATGGGAGAGGAACAAGGAGTAAGGGATTTCCATGGACAAGGGACAGCAGACAGGCAAGGTGTCCCCTAGATTAGAGGCAGCTGTGGGTCTACAGATCATTTTCTAACCCTAAATTCTTCTTCTAATCACGCCAGGAATTCAGCCTCAGCCTGGAGGAGGGCCTGTTCTGTCGCTGCCTCCCTTTGGATTGCCTTTCGTGTTGCCATGGCGACCCCTAGGATACCAGGATACCCATTGCTGCTCCAGAATTCTCTGCTTGAGCAGAGTGGCTCTCCCTTCGGCCTGTTCAGAACACCTTTCTTTTTACTACGATATGCTCAGGCTCTGCAAAACCCAACACCAGTTTGTCCATACAGGTGAGTCGGGATGACATTGGCTCCCAGAGATAGGCTCTGCACAAACAATATGAAACCAGGCCATCCATCACAGCCAAGGGGCTGGAAACCATACTCCAACACAGCCACCAAGCTTTCCCCCACACAACACAAGGGCTTTCAACTCTGCACATGGGAACCGAAATTGGGAAAGTCCTCCCACCCCCAAGGAGGGAAAGATGAAAAAGGGTCTTGCCAGGAGAGCTAGGCAGGAAGAGTTTGCCAACACCCTTCTCCTCCAAGTGGCTCTGAAGCCCCTTCCTACAGTGGGTCAGGTCAGGCAGGGGGTAACCTTCTTTGGATCCCCTTTGGCTCAGGACATCCCTGAGCATACCTGCCCTCCTACTGACTCCTGCTGACACACCTGGAAGGGACTGGCCTCAGGGCTGGTCGATCTAGGAGCCCACACACCTAGCGACTGCCCAAAGGGATGACAATAGCAATAAAAGCCATCAGGATTTAGGAAAGGCACAGCCCAATCCAGGATGGACAGAGAAGCAGTGAGAAGCCAGGCCTGGAGCTAAGAACTGTGTTCCCGGAGCCAGAGAAAGCACTCAACCTCTCAGACCCAGACAGACTAAGGGAAGCCAAAGCATCACTCCAGGACATCAGCACTAAGGAAAACCCAGACTTGTATATAATCAAATCTAACCAGTACAGACCTGTTTCTGTATTCTTACTCCCTGGAATGAGAAAGGAGCTTTTAGAAGTAGTAAGGCCCATAGCTAGTGCTACAGCAGCCTCTGCTGGCCACCTTTGCCTTCCATGCTGTGCCGCTGTACCGGGAGCCCTGCATCCCAGTTGTTTGGGATGGTCCTGTTGACACCTGTTGTCTCAGCATCATTATTAATGCTGAGGACTCATTTTCAGAAGTACCCAAGTCCACACATGATTTCAGTAGCCTTCAGTCACAGCCAAGTTCCAGGTCCCAGAAAGCCTTCAAGAGCATAGAGAAATAGGTGGCACCGTTAAGGTCTCTGACGCTAGAGGCAAAGCCACATCTCTCAGACCATGGGAGTGAGTAATTCAGAGTCCTCTGTCCTGAGCCAGGACTAAGGTTTCTTAACAGTACCACCGTGGAGAAGATGCAAAGCAGGTGTGTGTTGAGTAAGAGGGAGGGGCCTTAGCAGAAGAGCCTAAAGAGGGTAAGAAGAGATGAGATGGAAGTATCTAGAGGGTAGGAAGTGACAAGGGTGTGACATGCTATTGCTGTATATTTCCAGCAGATGGCGACATAGAGCAGTCTGCATCCTGAGCCAGGGCTAAACTACAAGATCGCTAAAGAATACATTTCATAAGCGCTATGCCTACCCTCCCCAGGGGAGGAAAAGTGAAAGAGAGGCCAGGCCTATTAGCTCCAAGACAGTTGGACTCCTGGAACCGTCTGTCCTTTACCAGTGCCTGGGTGATTGATGAAAAGCTGCCAGGGAACCCTTCCTTTTTCCCTTACCCACTGGGTCAAGGATTCTGAGTACAGAGGTGAAGAGACTGGTGTGATCTGGGGGAACGTCTCCATGTTCTGTCATTCAGAGATGTTCATACAGATCAGCAGCATGATGATGGACAATATCCGCTTAACATCAGGATCTGCAGAATGTGAGGACCTAGGAACAGCAGCCATAGCTGCTATTTCATAGAGCTCTATCAGGCAGAGAGAACCTGAGCTGCTAATGACAGGTCTCCAGCATTTCCTCCTTCTGAGTCCCCTCCAAGCAAAACAGTGGCCAGACTAGGAGAAGTCCCAGAAGGCACACTCTGCCTACAAAAGCATATTACTATCACAAGGGCCCCAGTCCCAGACCACCTAGCTTGCTATCTACCAAGAGTCCCTAGGCATGTGGAGAGAGAAAATCTGGGGTCTTATGCTCCCTAGGCAGAAGGCGATTTTTCAGAAAAGGAATAATAAAGATCTCCAACTCTCAGGAAGATTTGATGCCTTCAAAAATGTTCAGTCCACATCCACACTTCATTCATGAATTAGTCACTAAGTCTTCAAGTTCACATTTGTTTAATTGGTTGTTAGTTGGTTAATCTTGCTTTGTATTAAAGGTTGGCCTCAAATTCACTATGTTAGCCCCAGCTGGCCTCAAACTCCCAATAATTCTCCTGACTCAGCCTCCCAAGTTGCAGAGATTACAAGCATAGGCTACCACACCCAGGTGCATGCTCACACTTGTTTGCCCAGTTCTTACCTATAGAGAAATCTTACGCTAGCATCTGGTTGAATTCGACAAATATTAAATGTCTTGTATGGGCCAGGCTTTATTCTGGTTGCTGGAGATTGTGGCCTCTGTCTTTAATAAATTCTAAGTCCACAGGCGAAGGAAAACATGAAGTTCATTTTACTACAGAGACCTCTACTAGAGTTGGGAATATAAATCATTGTGAGAGTGAGCCCCTGATACCACGGTGTCAGCAGCAAGGAGAATGTCCAGGAAGGAAATGACATTTGCGCAGAGTGCCAAAGGCTAAGAGTGGAAGGATTGGGGAAAGTAGAGGCCTGGAAGTGATGCTCATTCAGGGTGTGTGTAGTCCAGGGAGTGTCAGGAGGGGCTAGAGATGTCCTACAGGCTGTGGAGGCTCTGGAGAGGAGGCTGAGGATGCAGGACCTTATGCAAGGGCTTCTCCCAGAACCTGCTTCCAGCAGGTCATTCCTAACCGCAGCCTTCTCTCTGGTATCTGCACTCCTGCTTCTCCCTCCCCGGTGCTCACAAAAAGCCACAGACTCCCCGCCTCTGGACCTGGCAAAGCTACTCCATAAATATCTGATTGGACAGTTCCCTGGGTTAATGTGACCGTTATGTGACCCAGCACACAGGACCATCATCAGTTAGCCTTAGCTCATGAGATCTCTCCTAGGGAGCTAGAGAGCAAAGATCTGTATGCACCCTGGTCTCCTCCCACTCACGGCTCCCACCCAGCTGGTTATGAACCCAAGGGCCTCACAATCCCCAAACGGGATAAATGTTGGCTTCAGAGTCCCTGGAAGCTCAGGAAAGACTCAATCAGGAAGCAGAGCCCGTGCTGGGAACACTGCAAATATCTTAAGTAGAACTGGGTGGCGGGACCCCTCTGCAGCTGTGACAAGCTGGACATCACCTAGTAAGCCAGGTGGCTGCCTGACTAGTGACTTTCACAAGGAGGCGCCAAACTGTGACTCAGTTGACTAAGTGCTGTTCAGGCTCGATGGCTCCTGCCTGTCATCTCAGCACATTCAAGGTGGAGGCAAGAGGGTCAGGGGTTCAAGATTGTGCTTGGCTAATTGCAAGTTCAAAGCCACATAAAGAAAGGAGCCTGTGGCCAAGCCTGACAATCTGAGTTCCATGCCTGGGACCCACATGGCAGAAGGATAGAACTGACTCCTGTAAGTTGTCCTCTGACCACACATATACTTTCACACACACACACACACACACACACACACACACACACACACACACATACTCGCGCACACACATACACACTCACACATACATACACACACCCCATAAAAGTTCATTTAAAAGCACTGATTAACTTAGGGACAGCAAATATACCCCAGCAGATGAAGCATTTGCTTTAAAGGGCTGACTATCAGAGTCTGATCCCTGGAGCCTACATAATGGTAGAAGGAGAAACCCAACTCAACAAAGCTGTCCCCTGGCCTCCACACATAGGCGGTGGCATGCATGTTCCACGTCATATACACATGCACAAGAATGATAAAATTTAAATGTTAAAAATATTGATGAACCTCTGACACTGTGAGAGATTACTGAGATCATCCTCCGATTGAGGCCCCCTGAGCTTGCAGGCATCCTGGCTCACAAAAGCATTAGCTCAGCTGGAAAATTCTACTAAAAAAGAGTTCATCTGTTTTTATAAGCCTTGGGATGGATAATTCAGACAAATGATGAAGCCACTGGTAAAGACAATTGAAAATGGCTAGTGTTGCTCCAGAATGGAATATACATTTGTCCCAAGAGGGGTGACAGAGTGGGAAGTATTCAAACGTGAGGGAGTAGTACTTAACAGATACAGCTCTGGAATCGGTGCAGGGACTCATGGCTGCAGTCCCTCTCCTCCTCTGTATCTAGGATCAGTGTAATCAACACCGTCATTCTGTGCACCAGGGCAGGGCACTCTGAGTTCATAAAGAACAACAGCGGCTTTAGATTGGGTAGGAGGCTGAGTGGAGCACAACCTAGTAAACCGTCTTCCAGACTCAACGTCCTATTCTGTGATTTCAGGTTCTGAAAAGGAGCCAGATACTGGCAAACCAATGCAACTGGCAGAATGCAGCTCAACCCTCTGTCTCAGGAAACTTGGTGGGTGTACAGGGCTGGGTGGACTGGAAGTAAAGACAGGAAAGACATTTGAGGGATCAGGGCTTGGATATGCTGTACACCGTCCCAGACAGACAGACACACACACACACACACACACCCCACAGGACAGTCACATACACACACATGCATGCATACTTCACTGAGCACACACACACACACACACACATATGCCTATAGTTCTGTGCATATGTATAGTGAACTATAACTCACTGGATAGTCAGTCATGCTAACACACAGTGGAAACTCACAGTTAGACCTGAGACAAGTAGCAGAGAGAAGACTTAGCAATCTCAAGGCCTGATTATTTCCAGTCACCCATTCCCCTACATGCTGGTCATAACAGGCTATTGTTGGGGACACAGCTGTCTATTGTTCCTCTCCTGAAGCCAGTACAGTGGTCTTAATATATTGAGAAGTTCCATGGCACCCTAGGACACTAAGCTCAGAACTAATGTCTGTGTGTCATTCAAGAGCTGGGAAACAGAAGACAAAATGAGCAGACTCAGTGGGTCACAGCCCTCCCCTCAGCCATCTATGTATGCTGTGTGACTGTGGGTGGCTGTCCTCTGACCATCTCCCAACCTGATATCCCACCTCGTCAACCCTTCTCTACCCCCAAAATTCCTCCCCCGACCCCAATGCTGGCAGAGGACACTGGCTTTTGTCCTGTTTGTCTCGTATTAGTAGGTCCCCACTACAGCTGCAGTTGCCCACATGCTGGCAGCTACAGCCTAAGGCATCTGTTTCTATCTGAGGATTTGCTCACTCTCATCCTGTCTGCCCACTCTACTTGACACACACCAATCAAAAATGCCTCTTTCTGGGCTGGAGAGATGGCTTAGTGGTTAAGAACACTGACTGCTCTTCCAGAGGTCCTGAGTTCGATTCCCAGCAACCACATGATGGCTCACAACCATCTGTCATGGAATCTGATACACTCTCCTGGTGTGTGTCTAAAGACAGCTACAGTGTACTCATATAAATAAAAATAAATAATATAATTTTTAATTTCCCCTTCCTTTAACAGCTAAAGGCTGTCTGTCCTTTCTTTACCAGTCTCCCTTGAGCCTTAAACACCTGGCCTTCCACTTGGGTCTGATATCTGACCACAAAAAATCAGCTCACAGACCCATCCTTCCTTCCTGTCACTGTGGAGCCAGAGTGGCCTCTTCAAGGTCTTGGGGTGTATACTTGTAACTTTGATGAAAGCAAGGAACAAAAGCCCTGATGTTCTCCTTTCTCTACCCCTTAGGGGACATGGACAACACCATGCCTACTCCAACGTCACTGAAAGGTTGTCTTGCTTGACTCTCCAGGAGCCCAGTGTCAGCCATCTCTACCGTAAGCCACCCATTCTCAACAGCCACAACATTCAAGGCCAAAAGAAAGAACCAAACCAATCCTGGAATGTCTAACTGTTTTTGCAGCTTGGGATGTAGCTCAGTTTTTAGAGCAATTTCCTAGCGTGCATGAAGTGCTGGGTTACATTTACTGAACAAACCAGGCCTGTAATCCTATCATTTGGGAGGTAGAGGCAGGGAGATCAGAAACTCAAGGCTGTCTTTGGCTGTGTATGCTACCTAATGCTCTCTCAAAAGAAGAGGAAAGGAGGAGGAAGGAAGGAAGGAAGGAAGAAGGAAGGAAGGAAGGAAGGGAAGAAAGAAGGAAGGAGGGAGGGACGGAGCGGGGAAGAGGGGTAGAGAGAAGGTAAAAGGAAGGAGGGAGAAAGAAAGGGAGAGAGGAAGGGAGTAGATAGATGGGGATAGAGGGAAGGAGGAAGGAAGGAAGGAAGAAAAGAAGAAAGGAAGACTGCCTTTGCCATGTGCCCCTAAATGCAGAGAGCCAGCCCCATTCCACTTTAACCCTTCCACTCCGGGTCTCAGACTGATCTAGTCTCAAATAAATTAAAACTGGACCCATCTGGACATTGTCCCTTCCTTCCTTCCTCTCTCCCCTCGGAGGGTGATGGATAGCACAAAGCTGCCCACAGGTAGGAGGGCTGAAATGGACCTCAGTTCTTTCCCCTACTCTAGAGATTCTCTCTCCTGCAGACAGAAGATCCTACCTGCTTGATGATTCTTTATCCAATTCCAGACAGCGCGAGTCCTTGGCCGTCCCCATGAGGCTTGAGGACAGTGCCTCCAGTGGTCAGGTAAAGTTAAGGACTCCAACCAAGCCTCAAGAAGTACCACCAGCAGAGCACTGTCTGGCAAGATCATGAACATTTTAAGAGAAGAGACTATTAAGCACGTACTCATGCCAAGCATGATGCTAACCCCTTAGTTCCGATCTCCTCAGGAACGCAGAAAGGGGCATAGTTTACTGATTTTGCAAGTAAGGGCATTGTAGATCAGACAAGTCACTTTCTAGGGGTCACTGGCAAGTGTTTAGGAGACTTCCCTCCTCATCACATACACACATATCCATACTCACTTCCCCTACTTAACCCAGTAACGACTCCTCTGACCTAGTGAACTTCCTAGCAGCAGCAGCAGCAGCAGCAACAGCAGCAGAATGTCCCTGAGGATCTGGAAGAGGAGGAAATTGCCCCAACAGATGTAAAATACCGCCTGCAGCTGCTCGAGCAGGTTCCATTAAGGAGCACGAGTTCCAGTATACACAGCCAGTGTTACAAGCCTGGGTGGATTCCATTCAGCAAAACCCAGAGAGAATGGTTCAAGCCCTGGAAGATGGAGACTGTGACAAATCCTGAGCTCGAGTGCTCCCATTCAGGTAGGACTTATGGGTGGGGGCCGGGTGGAAGATGGCACTGAACATAAACCGAAGTCTGAGCCCCTCGTCCCCAGAGCCCTTTTTTAATCCTATACAGGAGCATCTCTGTCCCAGTCAGATCCCAGTGGTGTGACCACTGTAGAATACAGCACAGACTAAACGCTTGTTCTTGCCCTCAGCACTCCTTCAGGCATTGCCTGGCTACAAGGGTTTAGCCAGGATCACTCTGGAGGGTGCTGTACTGCCTACTGTCCCTCCTTTGCCTTCCCTACTTCTTGTTTTGACTGGGCCTGATGGCAGCCCTGCAGTCCAGGCTTTTAAAATAAAGGGGCTGTGCTGGGCGGTGGTGACGCACGACTTTAATCCCAGCACTTGGGAGGCAGAGGCAGGCAGATTTCTGAGTTCGAACCCATCCTGGTCTACAGAGTGAGTTCCAGGACAGCCAGAGCTATACAGAGAAGCCCTGTCTCGAAAACAAACAAACAAACAAAAAAAATTTAAAAAAAAAAATAAAGGGGCTGGGCTGGAAAGATGGCTCAGCGGTTAAGAGCACTGATTGCTCCTCCAGAGGTCTTGAGTTCAATTCCGAGCAATTACATGATGGCTCACAACCATCTGTAATGGGATCCGATGCCCTCTTCTGGTGTGTCTGAAGACAGCTAGCTACAGTGTACTCATCTACATAAAATAAATAAATGAAATAAATGAAGGGGCTGACTGAGGCTCGGATATAGCTTAGCGGACAAATTGATTGTCTAGCATGAGTGAAGTCCTGGGTTCAGGCCCCATTATTGCGTCTCCAAACCAGCCTTGGCTTGGAGAGGGATTCTTAGAGAAGGGGCGTCTGGGAGTGGCGAAAATGACTCAACAAGTCAAATTGTAGGTCGAAGCTAGCGGCCTATGTTCTGCTCAAGGCGGCTTTCCAGCATGCTTTTTCTCTAGTCTGCTTTCTCTGGAGATCTCCAGACAGGCTCTCTCTCTCTCTCTCC
>NW_022196906.1:40286217-40302807 GCF_008632895.1 Mastomys coucha | reverse complement strand
CCTCCCTCCCTCTCCCCCTCTCTCTCCCTCTCTCTCTCTCTGCAGCTACAAGACAGTTCTCTCTTGCTATTCTAAAATATTCTCTAGACTAGATAGCTCCTCTCTTGCATATCATAAGCCCAGTCTTTAATCTTTCATAGCAACACAGTTATTTACACCAGGTTTCCTTTGGATTATCCTATAAACCGTCATCCCATAACCCTAGTCCCTAAATTCTTAGGAGACAGCAAGCACACATTTTCTTTTAACATCTCGAAAGAATTCAGAGATCTGCTTGCCTCTGTTAAGCACAGACTAGCATAAACTAGTTGAGTGGAACCCAATCCTGAAATTACCATTTCTACTACACTTAGACCTAAATTAGCTGCTCTGTCCCAGGCTGACCTTGAACTCAGGATCTGTCTGCCCTTGTAAGCACAAACCAAAAAATGTACTGGGTGGAATCTCCTGTGATCACCACTCCCTAAATCTCTCTTTCCCTGTCTTTTTTCTGACAAGCTGGCTCACAGCGCAGCTGCTTTTGTTCCTTTAGATTCATGAAGCCCCTCATATAATTTATATTGCATCCTTACTTTTTGAGAAATGATGTGTTTTTGAACCCAGCCTTAAGGGCTGTCCTAAAGGTCCCAGTGTTCACCATTTTGCTGACACTAGCCACACCTTTGCCTCCTGGACTCAAGCTGTCTCTGATTGCCATGGAGTCATTAACTTTAACAAGGAGGGCATTCCTGGCTGGAGGAGGGTAAAGTATGTACAGTATTATACAAATAAGCCTTACGTCCACAGTAGCCACCAACACTCGTGGAGGCCCATGCCCGCTGGCCACGTCCCAGGGGCAGGAACCATGTCATTCTGTCCCCACTAGGGCCATGCCAGACCCGGCATTGCATAAAGCAGGCATGGTGATGCACACCTGTCATCCCAACTCTTGAGAGGTAGAAGAGGGAAGAACAGAAGTTCAAGTCCATCCTCAGCTACAAACACAATACTTCCAGGTTACATCCAGGGCAGAAGAACAACACCAAGAGGACAGCTGAGACATATGGAGTATGACAGCCAGGACCAGGACACCCAAGCCCTAGTATGGAGTCATGCCCTCTTCCCTGGTCTAGACAAGAGCAGTCAGGGAGTCATGTGAGTAGGCAGAGCTGAGACCTAACCCAAGCCCAGGAGGCAGGGCTGTGTGGGCGGGAGTAAGGAAAGGCGGGGCCTATTTCCCAAGGCACTGGTACTATCCGAAGTCCACCACCTGTCATCTCATAGAAACAACTAGTAGAGCAAAGGGCTCATTCTTCAGGAATCTTAGACTTCCCTCTAGTTCTACTTTAACCTGACCTTTGACATCACCTGAGATTTGAGTAAGGACAAACTGGTAGGGGAGTGAGGATCCTAAGTTCAAGGTCAGCCCTGTCCCCTGTGCATTCTTGGAAGACATAAGTCCCCCCATGCAAGCTAGGAAGGCCAAGGCATACCGTCTCACAGGAGTACAGAATATCTTTGACCTGCTATGGCCCTCTATGGCCCCAGATAGTCCTTCACTTCATCCCTATCCAGTTAGGAAGCCCAACTTGAACCCCGAGACACTACCATGTGCCTTGCAAATGTCCTACAGCTGTAGATCAAGGAGATAATGTCTATCTCAAAGCCATGCGGGCACAAGCCTAGTGACAAAAGAAGTTGCAAACTTCCAAACAAACTTCCAAGCTCCTGTTTTTTTTTTTTTTTCCAAACCCCCAGTCTCAAGCTACAGCCCCTGGCAGCTGGGGGTGGGGGAGATAGTACGTTCCCTGTGGTCCTATCCTGTGGCAGCAGGTGACCCGATTTCTCTGCTAAATTACAGCACGATAACTGAGAAATATGAAAAAGAAACATAAAATAAATTTAATTTTTCCTTTCTAGAGAAGCAATAAAGAAATTTTCACTTGAAAGTACCTGAAAATATATTGTTTCATTTAGGCAGACCCACACACAGAAGGCAAGGAGGCAAGCGCATGACATGGAGCCCTTCTGTTTAGGTCACCTGGGCTGGCTCAGGGGAGGGAGAAATCACCACCAGTAGACTCTTTTGTTCCCTGTGCAGCCCATCCATCCAGCATGTGTCAAAGGAAAAGGAAATGGTACCTGCTTCCTCTATGACCCATGCACATCAGGAGATGGGCCAGACAAAGCATGGGATAGCCTTTGTGGGGACAAAGAGAACTGCCAAGTTTAATGAAGCTACAACAGCCAGGGTAAAGTGCTCAAGCTTTCCTATCAAGAGGTAACCTGGGCTGGGGCTAAAATGGCAGAGTGTTTATTTAACAAGCATGAAGCCCTAGGTTCCATTTCCAGTACTATAAAAACTGGGTATAGTGGTGAGTGTCTGTGGTCTCAGCACTTGGAAGGTAGAAGCAGGAGGGTCAGAAGTTCAAAGTCATCCTTGGCTATGTGTTGGCTTGCTTAAGCTACAAGATACTGTAAAAAAAAAGGGGGGGGGCTGGTGAGATGGCTCAGCAGGTAAGAGCACTGACTGCTCTTTCAAAGGTCCTGAGTTCGGATCCCAGCAACCACATGGTGGCTCACAACCACCCATAATGAGATCTTACACCCTCTTCTGGTGCATTTAAAGACAGCTACAGTGAATTACACTGGAGCAAGCAGGGCCAGAGCGAGCAGGCCACAGCCATCTGAACAGCTACAGTGTACTCATATACATAAAATAAATAAAATAAATCTTAAAAAAAAAAAAGCCAAGTAGTGATGGTACGCCCCTTTAATTCCAGAACTTGACGGGCAGATCTCTGTGAGTTTGACACCAGCCTGGTCTACAGAGTGTGTACCAGGACAGCCAGGGCTACACAGAGAGACCCTATCTGGGAAGGGTAGGGTCCTAATTCCTCCTACAGGGAAAAGAGAACAGTGGGGCCTGCCACTACTTTGATTATCTTGGGAAATGCAGAAAAACATTTCTGGCTTTCTCTAGTCTACAACCACTCCGTGCTGCCCAGCTGACAAGTGTAGTTAAAGTTGTCACTCTTTCCTAGATAACCTCTCTGCCACCTCTCAAGCCCCTGGAGAAAAAAGTGAAGAGTAGGTGTCCCCCCAACACATCTGGGACCCTCCAAGGCAGATTACACTCCGAACTGACTGGCAAGCAATTCTTCCAAGATTGGAGAGCTCAGTCCCGAGGGCGCTTTGGAAACAACGAAAAGCTCCTGGTAGGAACTGCAAAGCAGTTGAAGTTAATCTTTAAAAAAATACATATTTTGTGTATTATTATTTTATTTTATATGCATGGGTGTTTTGCCTGCACGTGTGTCTGTGCAATGTGTGCCTGGTGCCTGTGGAGGCCAGGAGAGGCGCAAATCACCAGGAACTGGACTTACAGACATTTGTGAGCTGACAGCCAGTGCGCTTAACCACTGAACCATATCTCTACACCCATCACCAGGTAGGTGGCTTTACCAACTGACCTAATATCTCACTTGCCATCAGAGCAATTTTGAACAAGACTACTTCCTAACCCTGCTTACTAAGCACTAGAGATCCCATTTTTATATCTATTATTATTATTATTATTATTATTATTATTATTTGTTACACATGTATGTGTCTATGTGTCTGTGTGAGAATATGTACATTTGAATGCAGGTGACCTCAGAGGCCAGAGATGTCTGATCCCCAGGAACTGGAGTTGGATGGTTTGTAAGCTGTTCAGTGTGGGTGCTGGGACCTAAGCTCACGTCCCCTGCAAAAGACACAACCACTCTCAACCACTGAGCATCTGTCCAGCCCTAGAGATCCTATTTTTACCTGGGGCAGAATAAAGCCCTGGTGGTTTCTTTTTTTTTTTTTTTTTTAAGATTTAATTTATTGGGCTGGTGAGATGGCTCAGCAGGGAAGAGCACCGACTGCTCTTCAGAAGGTCATGAGTTCAAATCCCACCAACCACATGGTGGCTCACAACACCATAAATAAATATCACAATAAATAAATCTAATAAATAAATAAATAAATAAAAATATTTAATTTATTTATTATATGTAAGTACACTGTAGCTGTCCAGAAGAGGGCATCTGATCCTGTTAAGGATGGTTGGGAGCCACCATGTGGTTACTGGGATTTGAACTCAGGACCTTCGGAAGAGCACTCAGTGCTCTTAACCACTGAGCCATCTCTCCAGCCTGCCCTTGTGGTTTCTTAACTAACAAATGGGCTCAGACTGTGATGCAGAGGAGGAGAGTTAGTCCTTTATCAGCTGACTCAGTCTTTGGGTTCACAGGCGCCATTTGAGGATCAAGTCAGCACGAAGGTCACATACATGCCCTTGTTTTCTGAAAGAGTGAAGTTTGTAAGCCCCAGAACAGTTGCATCCAACCTGAGACAAACACATTCTCGACTGAGTAAGAAAAATCAACCAGGTATGAGGGTGAGACCCAGTCATGCCCAGGCAAAGTATCCCAGTGACTCAGCTCCATCTTGGACCCATAATCTCTCTGCCTGCTTTCCCAGGTCAGCTCCAGAATTCGGCCTCACAAAGAGAACAGCTCGAGAAAAGGACTGCCTGAATGAATTCTGGGAAACCACAACAGAAGCCTATAATCCCAGCACTCTGCTGAGGCAGGACTGCTGTAAGTTCTAGACCGCAGCGTGGGTTGCAGTGTGAGACCCTGTCACACAGACAGAAATCCCAGGCACCATGGGACATAACTGTAATTACAGCACTTGAGGCAGAGGCAGGAGGATCCCTGGATTACTTAGGAGTTTGAAGAAAGCCTGGCGAGCTTTGAAGAGAGGGAGGGGGTCGGGGAGGGAGGGAGGGACAGAGGGAGGGAGGGTGGAAGGCAGGCAAGCAAACAAACACAAGTCTTTAAAATAACCACCTCGTCCTAGACTCAGCTTTCAGACCAATTGCTGCTACTTGTGCAATGTCTTGGGATGCTAGCAGAACAAGGATGAATTGTTTCTTTGGGAAGGAATACCGTTCCATGGTCCCAGAAGGGCAATCGTGTTCCAGAAGACCTGAGAAGAAAGGTCAGTCATTTTTGTAATCAGTGAGGCAAAGCACGCAGGCTTGGCAAGTCAGCCCTACCCATGGACTGTACTCTGTTGAAGCCACTGGAGTGGTTGTTCCTGTTCTGTTTCTCTTTTTAAACAGAGATTTAAAAACCCACACACCGTAACCCTTTTTACCACACATAGCTCTGTGGTTCATTGTTTAAATCAGTGTGGTAGTGGTTTATAATTCCAGTGTTTGGGAGGCTGAGGGAGGATTACTGTGATTCCAAGGCCAGCCTGGGCTACACAGTGAAACTGTCTCAAACAAAATAAAATAAAATTTAAAAAAAAAAAAAGGCCTAAACCTGAGTGTAGAGGAGAAGGCACAAGATGAAGTAGAGGACAAAGGAGTCTTAATTTTATGAGAAGGAAAAAACAATGGGGGTGAGGGGACTCCGGCGTGAAGGTGCTTGGCTGCACACATCTGGGGACCTAAGTTTGAGCCCTGTAACCCATGGTGGAGAGACCTGACTTCACAAAATTGTCCTCTGGTCTCCACATATATGCATGCCGTGTCCATACCTGCATTCTCTCTCTCTCTCTCTCTCTCTCTCTCTCTCTCTCTCTCTCTCTCTCTCTCTCTCTCTCTCTCACACACACACACACACACACACACACACACACACACACTCTCACAGGATAACAATAAAAAAATTATTTTAAATGTCTTCTAGGTACAAAAAGGTCCCCCAAACCCAAAAAAGATTCTGATCAAAATCTAACTACTAAGCGACTGTCTTGAAAATACGATCTCAGGTGTGGTTGTGAAGTCAAGGGTTAGGAAATGAACTTAGCCTCCTCACCCTTGGAACTGTGCAAGCCCCCCACCTACCCTCCTTTTATTTTCATTAAGACAGTGTCTCTATACATAGCCCTAGCTTTCCTGCAACTCACTGTGTAGACTAGACAGGCCTCAAACTCACAGAGATCCACCTGCTTCTGCCTTGCAAAAACTGGGATTAAAGGTGTGCACCACTATACCCAATATTTTGAAGTTTATGCAGACCACAGCACTGCTAATCTCAATTGAGAAAAGGCATGCCATACTGCCCTCTAGTGACCAGCCCTGGGAATGACAGCCAGCTGCAAGCAAGGCAGACAGTGGTCTCTTATTATTCTCCTAAGGCAGAGAAACGGTATACATCTTAATCAAGGTCAACAGGCACAGAGCCCACCCAGAATAGAATCCTTATTCTCTTGATACACTTTAATATCTGCTTGAAAACATAATAAACCCCTAAGAAATTGTGAGGCTCTTAAAACTGCAGTTAGAACGTGAACCCGTCCATCGAGAAGACCCTGTACAGAAGGGCGAGGAGTTGAATGTGCTCACTTCCACCTGTGTCCAAGGAAAGGGGCTGGATTGGCAGCCTGAAGATGCCTCCTGGAGTCCCTTGGAGGCGTTTTAACACCTTTTAAAACAATTTTTACAATCATACCTCTATTTCTTTGTTGTGTGTGGGTAGGTGGGGTGCAATGCCATGTTGCTTATAAGGAGGTCCGAGGACAACTTGCAGGAGTCGGTTCTTTCCCTCCACCATGTGGAACTGGGGGATTGAACTCTGGTCATCTGACTTAGCAGCAAGTACCTTTTTCACTGCACCATCTTCCTGGTCTTAGAGGTTTTTTTCATTTTTAGGGGCAGAGGGTAATTTTACACTTAAAGGTATTTGTAGAGACAGCATATAATGTGTTCTTTCCTCTAAGCTTAACATCTTTTTTCTTTTTTTCTTTTTTCTTTTTTTTTTTGGTTTTTCGAGACAGGGTTTCTCTGTATAGCCCTGGCTGTCCTGGAACTCACTCTGTAGACCAGGCTGGCTTCGAACTCAGAAATCCGCCTGCCTCTTCCTCCCAAGTGCTGGGATTAAAGGCATGCACCACCACCACCCGGCTAAGCTTAACATCTTAAGTAACTAAAGGACATCAGAAAACTAAGAGCTGGAGCACTGGCAATTTGTATGAACTAAAAACTAGATTTGCCATTATATTTTCCATTAATCTGTTTTGGCTGTTTTTTGGTTTTTGTGTTTTTAAAGACAGGGTTTCATGTAGCTCTAGGCTGATCTCGAAGTCTAAGAAAATCTTGAACTTTGAGCATCCTGCCTATGCCTCCCAAGTAATGAGCGATTAGCCACATCTGGCTTATATGATGAACATAGGCTACTCTAGCAACTGAGGTACATCCCTAGCCCCTCAGCTTCTCAGAGGACAAGATGAGCAAGAGTGGTTTAGAAGCTGGCCGGTGGTGGCTCACATCTTCAATCCCAGCACTTGGGAGGCAGAGGCAGGTGGATTTCTGAGTTCGAGGCCAGCCTGGTCTACAGTGTGAGTTCCAGGACAGCCAGGGCCACACAGAGAAACCCTGTCTTGAAAAAAAAAAAAACAAACAAACACAAACAAACAAACAGTGGTTTAGAGAACAAACCAGCAGCTCTGGTCCAGTGGTGATAGTCTAACTTGTAGATTTTTTTCATATCATAAATGCTGATTATATACATAATTATGTTCTTTCTCTTTCCTCCTCCTTCTCCTCCTTGACCCTCCTAAATAACACGGTACCAGGCTGCTGGCTGTGGGATTTACAGGTATAATCTTCTTACAGAAGTGAAGGAAGTCCAAGGATAACACCGCTGCTGTGAGAAGCCTGTGCTAACTTCCCCCAGGGGCCAGGGTGGGGAGAGGCCCTCATTTATTCCCTGGGGATAAGAGCACTGACTTTGTTTTTTGAGACAGTAGCCTAAATTGGCCTTGAAACCCCCCATCTTCCTGCCTCTGTCTCCCAAATTCTGGAGTTACAAACATGTCACCATGGCCTGGCTTCTGTCTTCATTGTTCTTTTTTAAATTACCTTTACTTTTAATTTTGTGTTTGCAAACATGTACACATGTGAGTGTATGAAGGCTCCTTCCACCATGTGGATCCCAGGGAACAAACTCAGGTTGTCAGGCCATTTCACTGGCCCTGACTTTTTTTTTTAAAAAAAAGATTCTGTCATAGAATTCATATCTTTACCAACTTTCTTAGCAATAATACCTGCAGGCTAGAGAGACAGCTTAGCAGTTAAGAGCACTGATTGCTCTTCCAGAGGTCTTGAGTTCAATTCTAAGAAATCACATGGTGGCTCACAACCATCTGTAATGGGTTCTAGTCCCCTCTTCTGGTGTGTCTGAAAACAGCTATAGTGTACTCACATGCATAAAATAAATAAGTAAATCTTAGAAAGAGTAGTACCTGTATTACTTTACTTCTTGACTCCTGCTATCCAAACTACATAGAGATATTCATCATGTAGCTAGTTCATACAGGTTGCTCTGAAGGACACAGTCAGGAAACTACTCTCAGGTACATGTTTGCTTGTTTTTAAGACAGGGTCTCCCATGGTCCAAGCTGGCCCATGATCCTGGTCTTTCTCCATCTACCTCACAAGTACTAGGATGATAGTCATGGGGTCTTTGTAACAAATTGATGCCCCTTCCATGAAAATAACCTACTTCAGAGGTTGTAGCAGCTTATAACAATAACTCATAGAAAGATATTTGCAAATCTTGTATCTGGTTAAGGGACCAGTTACCAAAATATGAAATCTACTTTGTTTCTTTAGTTTGTGGTAATGAATCTGAGACGTGCACATGGTAAAAGCCTAGGCAAACACTCTACCACTGAGCAATACTCCAACCATCCAGAAATAATTCACTACAGGAAAGTGTGTACAAGCCGAGTATGGTGGCACATGCCTTTAATTCCAGCACTCAGTAGGCAGAGACAGGTGTACTTCTGTGAGTTTGAGGCCAGTATGGTCTACATAGTAACTTTCTGGACAACCAGAGCTATATAGTGAGACCCTGTCTACAAAAAAAGAAAAAAAAGAAAGAAAAAAATGTGCATATACATATATTTATACACATATGATGTACATGTGTGTATACATATCTAGGGTCCTTACAGATATATGAAAAATGGGTGAAGTCCCTCAATAAACACAAAGATATATAAAGATGCTCAACATCATCACCCATTATGGAAACCAGTTATCACACACTTACAACCTTCCATCCACCAGGACAGCTGTAGTAAAAACAAGAAGTACAGACAAGGTTGCAGGGAAGCCAAAACTCTCATACATACACTCTTGGCAAGAGACCTGGCACTTACTTAACAAGTCAAAACATAGAGTTCCATATGACTCCATGACCCCACTCCTAAGTCTGTGTATGGATATGGTTACACACACACACACACACACACACACACACCACTAGAGAAAATAAAAGCATCCAGCCAAAACCTTGTATACCAATTATTCATAGCAGCAGTATTCATAACAATCAAGAGTGGAAACATTTGTGTCCACCAAATCATGAATGAAATGTGTATAATGAACATATACATGGAACTATTCAGTCAAAAAGAGATGGGGATAGAGCTCAGATACATGTGACATCAAAGAAGGCAGACACAAAAGGCCAGATTAGATGACAGTTGCACTCACCTCACATCAGTCTCAAGGCAGCAAATCTTTCTTGGGAGAAAGTGGGCCAGGGGTTGCCCAGGGCAGAGACAGTGGGGGAAATGACCAGGAACAAACACAAGTTTCTGGTATCCACAATATTTCAAAGTCGTTATGCTGACAGCTGCACAGGATGTATCATCTCCATAATGTATCAAAAGCCACTGATTCTATGCTGAAAGGACTGTAAATGAACTCAACTCAATAAAGTTATGGATTTGTTGTTCTGCTTTTAAGAAAACATAGAGGTTTTTCCCTTTAAATACCCCTCACTTCTTGTGTTTGGGGTCGAACTCCTCTGGCCAGCATGGTCACGAGATCGACCCCGGTACCGGCCTATCCCAAATAAACCTCATGTGATTGCAGCAAAAAAAAAAAAAAAAAAAAAAAAAAAAAAAAAAAAAAAAAAAAAAAAAAAAAAAAAAAGAAAAGAAAAAAGAAAAAAAAAAGAAAAGAAAACATAAAACATCTATTATCGTAGCTTTTATGAGTCACAGAGCTGGAGCTAGTGGGACTCTTGGAGGTTTGGGTCAAGTTACAGATGAGAGCTGTAGACGCCTAACTGGCTTCTGCTCACTGCTGCCCTGGGGAAAGCCTCAGTCTTCTCCACATGACCCCCTGAGGGCTGGAGTGTTCAACAGGGAGATCTTTCTTCACACCAAGCCATCCAAGAAAGGGCAGAGTGTATCCATGTCTTTCATGACCATTCAGAAGTCACATAGTCACATATTATCCATGACACAAGCCAGTCCTATTCACTCTGGCAGGAGACTACAAAAGAGCTTGAGTGTCAGAGAGCAGGGACCCAGACAGCCACCATGGAAGCTGCCTACCACGCTTGATGCTAATGAAGACAATGATCCTAACAGCTGAGGACAGTCACTATACGCCAGGCAGTTTTAAACTCACAGTAAACATGAGGTGGGCACTCGTGCTGTTCACAGCAGCAGCTAAGGCTCAGAGAGGTTAAACAGCTCACAGGTCACGTTAACAAATGATGGAGCTGAGGGTCAGTTTCTAGCAGCACGCGCCAGTGCCCCCTCTCAACGACCACACAGTACTACTTCCCAACCTTACTTCCCGGATGTCCTCCCCATCTGCATCCCTCAGCAGAGGCCAGCTGAGATGGAGTTCTCCTCCTCCATGGGAGCTGTTTTTGCCACGCTAATGGCTGCAGAATAGAAAATGTTTTTGTTTACACTTAGTCAACTGGGAGTGAGGCAATGTGCTTACTAGCTATCTAGGTTTGATTTTCTCTATTTTTCTATTTTCACACTTGTCTTTTCCTTCCTGATTTGTAGAGTTCTGTCACGCAGTCAATCCTTTATGTCTGCAATCCCTCACTGTTATACATTGCCAGTGTCTTCTCCGTGTCTGTAGTCATCCTTAACTCTGACATGGCCTGCTCTGCTGCACAGGGAGCCCTGCATTATGCAGCAGACAGAGCAATCAGTTTGTGGTTTGCTATGTGAGCTGTCTTCACACTGTGGTACAACTATCATGCTCCAACCAGATTTTATTACTTGTTTGGGGGTCAAAAACCCAGGGTCCCACCTAAGCCATACTCCAGCTTCACTGGGCAGTTCACCCGGGTCCTTAATTGCTTCAGGACTGCTGATGTGGTATGAGAAAGGGATCCCACTTCATTTTTGTCAATATACCCTAGTTTTCTGAGCCTCAGCAGCCACATTTCCCACTAACATGTAACACTACCTTATCACACATATGGTCCAATATTCCTGAACCTGGTTTAACACCAAATTCTGATTTTCACAGAATGCTTTCACTCAGGCTAGAGAGATGGTTCAGCGGGTAAGAGCACTGACTGCTCTTCCACAGGTCCCAAGTTCAATTCCTAGCAACCACATGGTGGCTCACAACCATCTGCAATGTGATCTGACACCGTCTTCTGGTGTGTCTGAAGACAGTCAGAGTGTACTCATATACATAAAATAAACAAATAAATCTTAAAGAATGCTTTCACTCACACAGTTAAAGTAGTGAAAACTCCAATCACTCACTACTCCCAAGACTCCCAGAAGTTTGATATTAGCTGGAATTCTTTCCCAAGCAGAATACCCAGTTAGGAAATAACTATAAAAAAATAAATATGTGTTTATTTTTAACAAAGAGGAAAGCACTGGCAAAGAACAAATCCTGGGATGAAGAAGCCACCGTGTCCTACCAAAGCCAGCCACAGACAACCAGGGCACAGCCAAGATTAGGTGCCTAGTCCAAAGGTCATACTCTCAGCAACTTGCTGGTCTGTGTCTCCATTAGAGCTGGATATGAGGTGGTGCTACCGGCACTACAGCAGGACTCCGCCTCAAGGAGGTCACAGGGCCTCAGGAAGGTCACAGGGCCTCAGGGAGTTCACATGTCCTCAACACTCCACTTGTAGGCAAGCTCCTCCACAGCTCTCTTGCTGGCGAGCCTGGCAAAGCGCTTCTGTTCAAAGCCATTGGACCTGCAATCAAAAGAAAAATTCTAGTCAGCCAAAACTCTCAATGTTTATTTTAAAAGTGGAAAGGAGCCTGGCAGTGGTGGCATGTATCTGTGATTCCAGCACTCAGGAGGCAGAAGCAAGCAGATCTGAGTTTGAGGCCAGTCTGGACTACAGAGTTCCAGAACTGCCAGAGCTACATAGAAGAAATCCTTTCTCAAACAAACAAACAAACAAACAAAAAGAAAGGAAAGCTACTTATAGGACAGTATTTAAACCATATGCTAAAAAAAACAAAGCAACAAAATACACAAATTAACCCTCTTCTCAGCCCCGGTTCAGACTTATTAGACAACTGTCAGACTCTTAGACAACTATTTCAAACCTTCAGTATTCTCTACAAAGACTCAACACAGCTCGGTATTAAGTCCAGATATTCCAAAGGCCGAGGAAGGAAGATCACAAATCCAAGGCCTGCATGGGCTATGGAGTTAGTTCATGGCTAGCCTGGACAATTGCATGAAGACTTGCCTCAAAAAAATGAAAAAAATGAAGGCGGGGGATGTAACTCAGTGGTAGAGGCAGAACCCCTATCAGGCTATGAGTTCAATACATGGTACAAAAACAAAGCACAACTCATTCATGGCTGATATCCACAATTTAACGATTGGTTACATATGTACTGAGTTCTCACTGGACATTAGGTGCTATGAAAGAATCAGGGCAGGAGAATGAAGGACACAATACCTGTCCTGACAAACTCAGACAAGCAACACATTTAAACGATAACTAAAAAGCAAAAGCCAGGGCTGAAAAAATGGCTCAGGTGGATAGGCTCACAATCATCCTTAACTCTAGCTCCAGGGGATCCAAGACCTTCTCTGTGTGTCAGACACTGACACACAGGCATACACACAAAACTGGGACTGAAGAGATGGCTCAACAGTTAAGAACACAGGGGCTCCACTGGAGAACCCATGTGTCAGCTCACTACCATATGTAACTCTATCCCAGGGAACCCAAAGCCGCTTTTGTCCCAAGGGTGGTGCAGACACAAAGCTAAATACCCATACAAACAAACAAACAAAATTTAAAAGTTCCATTAAAAAAAAAAGACAAAAGGAAAAACAGAAATATGTGTGGGATATCAAAGAAACAGAAGTGGAGGTGGGGAGTGGGGGTTGGGAAATATCACATGGTAAGGTAAAAGGATCATCAAGGACTAAGCACAGGCCTTCCTTTGTGGGAGTGGCCCCAAGCTATGCCTGAAAGCAACAAACACACAGGCACAGAAACAAGAGCCCTGGGTGACTGGTGACAGAAACAAGAGCAAGGGGTGACAGGTCAGGGGGTTTCACTGGTGTGGGCAGAGCCTACAGTGTGACAAAGGGTGTGGCCACAAGTCAACACTGGAAAGACAGGTAGAGGCCAAATCCCAGTGAGTTTAGGACATCGTAAAAACAAACAAATACAGATTTCATCTAGGAAAGATGGACTTAAAAACTGCATTTCAGAGATGTACAGTTAGAAAGCTAGCACAGCAGCCTGCACAACAGATGAAGGCAATGATCAGATGATCAGGTGATCAGGTGATCAGGTAGGGATGGCAACAGGGGCCATCGAGAGGAAAGAGCAGCAGGACTGGGTAACTGACAAGCCACAGCCAGGGTCAGTAATCTGAGAGACCAGATGAGTGAAGATGCCACCCGCAGGTGGGTATGCTCTCCATGTGTCAACTGTGCTTGAGGCACCTCAAGTGCACAAGGGCAGAGGACCAACTACAGAGCTAGAACCACATATAGACAGTGGCTGGCCCAGCAGTGGTGGCACATGCCTCTAATCCCAGCACTTGGGAGGCAGAAGCAGGTGGATTTCTGAGTTCGAGGCCAGCCTGATCTACAGAGTGAGTTCCAGGACAGCCAGGGCTATACAGAGAAACCTTGTCTCGAAAAACAAAGACAAAACCAAAAAAACAAAGACAGTGGCTGAAGGCCTGACTCGGAAAGAGGTAAGGAAGGGGCAGGAATGTGAGCAGGGAGGGGTACCAGGAGGAGGGCTGAAGACCACTGAAGGTTAACAGAGAAAGGGCACTCACATGGGCCAAGACAGGAAGGGCAAAGAACAGGAACAGCTTGTTATGGAAGTCAATTCTGGGTGAGGTTCAAGTACATGGTGAGCAGACCACAAACTTCAAATTCCTTCCTCCTATCCCCACCTTCTTCTCTCTCTCTGAATTGCCACCCCTTCCTTTTTTATTACTTTATTATTTTATTTATTTTCCTTTGAGACAAAACATTGTTCGTGCGTGCGTGCGTGCGTGCGTGCGTGCGTGCGTGCGTGTGTGTGTGTGTGTGTGTGTGTGTGTATGAGAAATGTGTGTATTTGGGGCTCCAAATATAGCCAAAGAAATGAACAGCACAGCAGGCACTCTGGCTCTGGTGGTAGGCACCACTATAATAAGATCCGCCTGTGGCTATGGGGCAAGTGAGAGTTCAGGAAACCCTCCTGCAGAAGATTCTGCAGGGTGACCAGCAAGCACAGTTAACCTCAGGAAGAACTAGAGTCAGATTCCAGAAGCAGCCTCAAGGACAGAAGAAGACAATGCCTCAGGCTGACATAAGTGAAAAGTGGATTCTGACACTCAAACAGCAATTATAAAACCTGGACAAAATAAATAGTAGTTTAAGGCATGGGTGAGGGCTAAAGCAGGAAAAAATCCAATAAGAATGGGTTAGCCAGAGGGTACATTCTCAGTCCACACAGCTCAAGTAGGCCACAGGCAGAACCACAGACTGACTGGCTTGAGGTGTTAGTGGCAGTGGGAAGAGCAGCTACAAAATTAAGGAGAAGTCTGAGAGAGAGACACTCCAAAGCAGATAAACCCTGGTTATCTACAGCAAAGGTCACACCAAGCTTTGGTGACTCACTATTCATGTGCAGAGGACCAACACCAGCCCTGTCAGAATGCAGGAGCCAGAGACAAGATCCAAGCTGAGATGTTAGCGCTCCCACTCCAGACAAAAATCTACAGAGAAATGCAGCAGGATCCAAATCTCTACTATGTATCACTCATAAATAAAATACCTAACAAATAAACCAACTCAAAAAAGTTAACCAGTTACGATATCACACACATACAGTTAGGAGGCTATGATAGGAGAGTCTGAGTTCAAGATCAGTTTGGGATACATAGCCAGCTCTAAACCAGATTGGCCTGTAGAGTGTGACCCTGTCCCAAAAAGAGAGGGGAGACAGAGGACAGGTTATTAACAAAAAACAATTCTGTGGTGAACCGAGGGTTGCAGTCAGCAGACAAAACTTCAAAACACCATTAATAAATATTTTCCAAAAAGAGAAAACAGTCTCTAAATGGGTGAGCAGATGGGAAATCTCAGCGGAGACAAGCAAGCCATCAAATGGGAATTCTGGACTCAAAGCAGCTGAAACATAATAGCAACTGACAGAAAACAACTAAGATATCAGGACAGTTCTGGAAACTCTCAAGCCACCTTAGCCTAAGGGATTTTTAAAAAGCACCATCATCCCAAGTAATTGCTCAATGTCTATTAAGGGTATCAGTCACTAGGGAGAGTCAAAAGAATGTGAAAATATTCAACATGTATTTCAGAGAACTTTCTCAACCTATCACTCAAGTGATTTTCTGATGGTGTATAGTAAAAACATCACCATTTGGAAGGTGTGTAAAACTCTGCAAACCTACATGTTACAAATGACTAATATATGATTCATAGTGTGCACTGGTAAAAGATGTAAAGTATAATAAAGACCATGCCTGGAAAGATGGCTTAGGAACTGCTCTTCCAGAGGACCTGAGTTCAATTCCTAGCACCTAACTGTAATTCCAGTCTTAAGAGATCTGACAACCCCTTCTGGCGGCCAAGATTACTTCCTGCACAGACTTACATGTAGGCAAAACACCCAGACACAAAAAATAAAGAGAAAAAAAAGACCAAGAATTATGCAGGTGTGGCGGCACATGCCTTTAATCCCAGAAATTGTAGGGTAGATACGAGTCCAAAACCAGCCTGTCTATAGAGTTCCAGGTGAGGCAGGACTACGCAGAAAGATCCTGTCTCAAAGGAAAAAAAAGAACAAAGATTACAAATTTTAATGCAAAACTATTAATAGTTCTCTCTGTTGCTTTAGACCCACACAACAGCTTTGAAGGAGACAGTTTTTCTGTGTGCCACACCATCCTTTGCTGCTAGTGACATGGCAGGCGGAGTTCTCCTGCATTTCAACTAAACACTTCACAATAGACAAATTCAGAACCCAGATATCTACTATTAGTCTAGTCATTAATGATATTTGCAAAAAGCTAAATCAATTTTTTTGTTTGTTTGTTTTTTTGAGACAGGGTTTCTCTGTGTAGCTCTAGCTATCCTGGAACTCACTCTGTAGACCAGGCTGGCTTCAAACTCAGAAACCCGCCTGCCTCTGCCTCCCAAGAGCTGGGATCAAAGGCGTGTGCCACCACTGCCTGGCTATTTTTTTTTTGTTGTTGTTTTTAAAAGATTTATTTATTATATGTAAGTACACTGTAGCTGTCTTCAGACACATCAGAAGAGGGCATCAGATCTCA
>NW_022196906.1:40178076-40285999 GCF_008632895.1 Mastomys coucha | reverse complement strand
TCAGAAATCCGCCTGCCTCTGCCTCCCAAGTGCTGGGATTAAAGGCGTGCACCACCACCGCCCGGCCATTATTTTTGTTTTTTTAATAATTACTTCTCACTAAAAATAATGGTAATTATATTAGTATATAATAGTTTTATTCTATATAGTGAATAAATGCTCTTAATTTTTAATATAGTAACCATAAATATATAATAAACATAAACAAAAGCTTCTTGGGGTCCCCAAAATTTCTTTAAAAATTATATTTGTTTATAGAGGTACATACACACACACATTCAAATGAGTGTATGGAGGTCAGAGAACAATTTGCAAGAGCCAGTTCTTACTACATGGGTATCAAGACTTTACCTTACATAATTAGGCTTAGCAGTAATGCCTTTGCCCACAGAGTATAAAAGGGGTCCTGAGATTTAAAACTCTGAGAAACATCACACTACATGCTAATGCTCCATGTGGGCAAGGGGAGACGGGATCTGCAACAACTGGCGGAAGCTAGCCTGCAGTCAGAAAGCCCAAGTACACTCTGAGACGTTAGCAAGTAACCAGATGAGGTGGCGGGGCTGAGACTACTCGGGGCTTCCTCCCAGGATTATAGAGAATTAATGTTCAAACGCGACACCTTAAACACACAACACAGAAAAGGCTCAAGACCACAGCCCTTGTCCATCCTCTAACCCTTAAAAAATACTGAGCATGATCAATGTGTGAAACAAAGTGGGACTTGTCAGTTATTCATCCTGAGCTTTTCGAAGTATATGGAAAGGAAACGGGAGAAACCCAGGCCGTGGAAACTCAGAGCTCAGGACTGAATGCATGCTACTCCCTTGTGACTGCAGGAGTGAGGGCAAGTGTAGAGGGACCTCAGACGTTGGACAAAGCCTACTGTGGGGGGCTGGTGAGATGGCTCAGCAGATAAAAGCACTGACTGCTCTTCCAGATGTCCTGAGTCAAATCCCAGCAACCAGATGGTGGCTCACAACTGATTGTCTGATACCCTCTTCTGGCGCATCTGAAAACAGCTACAGTGTACCTATGTATTATAATAAATAAATTTTAAGCCGGGCAGTGGTGGCGCATGCCTGTAATCCCAGCACTTGGGAAGCAGAGGCAGGTGGATTTCTGAATTCCAGGCCAGCCTGGTCTACAGAGTGAGTTCCAGGACAGCCACTGTCTCAGAAAACCAAAAACAAACAAACAAAAAAGCAAGCCTACTGTGGCTGCCGTGCTGTATTCCCGGGACCCAGAGGGTAGTGCATGATTTGGAGGTCAGCCTGGCTGTGGAGTGAGACCCTGTCCCAAAAAGAAGGGAAAAAAAGGAAAAGAAAACAAGAAAAGGTTAAAGTCAGGTAGAAAAGAAAATAAAAACATAGGAAATAGACGCACCTGTCCACTCCATCCCAGCGATACCCCGGCCAAATGTTAAATCTATTGGGAGGAGGAGCAGGACCGTTGTAGCGAGGCCTCTCTAAAGACAGGAATCAGAAAAAAAGAAATTAGCTACTGATACAATTTAATTCAGACCAAGACAGCTATGGGAGAAAATTCTTCATGGAAGTTCCTATTATTTTGATCCAAACTTCCAAACACAAGAGCATTACAGTAGTGTGGGGCAGCCTTCTCTGGGGAAAGCTATGCACAGCCCTCTGACAATTCTCTCAGTCACCCCTGGCTCCAGCAACCCCAAGTCTCACCTTTCTTATTCTTGTTCTCCTTAGCCTTATTCTTCTTAATAAAGTTGGCCATCGGGTCCCCTTCTCTTTCTTGTTCTCTCAGCATCCGATCCAGATCTTCATCATCTATATAGCGGGCCAGAGGTTTCTGCATCTCCTTCATTGCGTCTTCTACATTCTGTTGCTGCTGCCGGCTCTGGGCAAGCCTGGGCAAAATGAAGCATCCTGGTTGAGAATTCCCTCCTACACTGAGAGACCACAATGCTGCCCTGGAGGACTCCCTCTTTGTAGCAGCCCCAGAATCCCTACTGGTGGCTTGAACCCACCATCTTAAGAGATTCTGCACCTGAGGCTCACCCTGTATCAGCTCCCACAAATGCAAGGCAGTGGCTGGCTCTGGTCCTGCAGTCTAGCTTTGTGCTCAGGGACGCCCTTACCCTTTTCCCCACTGGGCATATAGCTCATCTCGCTCTGAGTCTTTCTCTGCTTTTCTCCTTTGTTCCAAGCGCCCCAGTTTCAAATTCTTCTTCCGACCAAACTTTTCTCGGAATACAGTTTCAGTGAATTCAAACTGAGCTACGAAGGAAAAATAACATGTTAAAGATACACACTAGGCATCACATTCTAGCACTAGAAACCAACTGCCTAGGATCTTTTGCTGGAAGAATGCTGCAAACCATAGTGGCTCCTACCAACATTCTAACATTCTTTCACACTTTTGGAAAAGAAAGAAGTGCTTGTACTACTGAGGTAAGGTACTGCACAAAAGCAGACCAGAGATATAGAAGCAAGGAAGTTTGCGATAGCAAATACGACAAACCACACTTAACAAAAAGAGAGCTAAATGAGCGGAAAGTGACCCCTGCATGCTCACCTCCGAGGTCTGTAGTGTCTTGGTCCTGTTTCTTGAGTTCTTGGTACTCCCGCTGAACATCAGTGACCAACCCAGTTTTCGCTCCGGAATACATGTGTGCAGTCTGTGCAACAGAAGAGGAATACATGTGTACAGTCTATGCAAGAGGAATACATGTATGCAGCTTGTGCAAATGAAATACATGTATGCAGTCTGTGCAGAGGAATGCACACGTGTAGCCTATACAAAAGGAATATATGTGTTCAGCTAGTGCAAGAGGAATACAAGTGTGCAGCCTATGCAAGAGGAATACAAGTGTGCAGTCTGTGTAAGAGGAATCGAAGTGTACAGTCTGTGCAAGAAAAATACATGTTTGCAGCCTATGCAAGAGGAATACAAGTATGTAGCCAGTGCAAGAGGAATACAAGTATGTAGCCAGTGCAAGAGGAATACATGTATGTTGTCTGTGCAAGAGGGATACATGTGTACTGCCTGTGCAAGAGGAATGCATGTGTACAGCCTGTGCAAGATAAGCAGCAACAGCGACACCATTGAGCCAGGAGGCTCATGTGCCTAACTGTCAGCTATAACCAAATCAAAACCTCTAGTTTTATATTCTCATTATTGACCACAGGGCTCACATAGAGAGGCTAATCTCACAGAACACTTTATGGTATCAAATTTTAAAGTAAATAGAAACACAAACATGGGGCATATAGAAGGGACTAAGAATTTGCATGACTTTTTTTTTTTTTAAGATAGAGTCCTCTACAGCACAGGCTGGCCTTGAACTCACTTATGCACATTTTAAAAAGCAAAAAGCTGAGCTTTAGAGTAATAGAGTTTCTTGCCTAATCTCACAGATACTAAGTAGCAGAAGTAGAATTTAAAGCTATGATTGGTTTCACAGGTTTCTACACTTCTAACTGCACTCTGTAATCTGTAAGCCTCAATTCACTGTTAGGAAAACAGGTGGTGCCAGCCTGTATATCCAAAGGTGGGAAGAGTCAGATGGGTCAGAAGTTCAAAGCCAGCCTTAGAGTACACTCAAAACAACAAAGGCAAGACACTGAGATGAGACTGGTGGCATTACAAGGCTCTGAGAGGCAGGGGCCTCCTGGGAAATCTGGTCCAGCTGGGCACTCCTGATCAAAATCAGAAATGCACAACAGTCCAAAATCTACAACATTTTGAGCACCATTTAGGTGGAGTAACTGCACAGCCTTCAAACCTCCAACATTCTGGATCCCCAGCTTCTGCTCAAGCCCAGCTAACGAGTTACACCCATGTCACCTTCAAAGAAAGTTCCAGAAATGCTTCTAACTCCAATTTCCTGTACCAGTTTCTCATTCTCTGGCTGGAACCTCTGTGGTGTCTGTAAAGCTAGAAAGGAGGAGTCACTCTGATACTGGAAACCTACCTTCTTCCCAGGACGGGGACTCCTGCGAGGTGGGGAGAGGTCAGAATCAGAAGATTTGGTCCTCTGTCTTCTCCGAGGTGGAGAGAGGTCAGAGTCAGAGCTCTGGTGTCTTGGTCGATTCCGTGGTGGTGACAGATCTGAATCAGAATCCTGGTGCCCTGAATTTTTTTTTTTCCGTGGAGGAGACAGATCTGAATCAGAGGCTTTTTGGTAGACACCTAAGCAGAAAAGAACAGTCAGAGAATGACTATGATGTTTCCTAGGTCAAAAGCTTCTACGAACTCTCCTGTGTCTAAGAGAATCTAGGGATTAAAGAATGGATTAAGGACTGGGATGGTTCAGTAGTAAAATGCCTGCCCAGTATGTCAGGCCTGGTCTTGGTCCTCAGCACAGGAGAGAAAGGGAGGACCAATTAATCTCCTTAGAAGAATGTTTAAAAGAACTTACCAAGCTGAGTACAGTGTCTTTTTAGCTATCCTATGAAAAAACATGACTAACCAAAACACAGGCACAACAGAGAAGAACAAAGGCAGGGGCTCTGTTTCCTGGCCACCAGTGTCTGGTGACTATGAGCTCTCAGACACTGGTCTACACTGTGTCTCTCCACTGCCACCCTCTTCAGAACTGGAAGAAGAGCTGAGTTGGCCTGAGCAGAGTCAGGAAGACCTGGAGTATATGCTGATGTCCCCAGGTTCAAGAGTAACAAAGTAATTTCATTTTAAAATTAACACTCTAGCTAGAACAAATGACAAAGGAAAAAAAATATTTCGTGCATGGGCCTGTTCTAGATGACAGTATCACCGGTCACCTCCTGAAAAGCCGCCATATAGTAGGTACTAGGTAGTAGCAACAGCCACACATTCTGACCTAGTAAATAACTGCTCAGTTTCCTAGGAACCTATCAGTTAAATCTTCAGGAGATCTAAGATAAGAAACAATCCAGGGCTGGAGAGATGGCTTAGCAGTTAAGAGCACTGACTGTTCTTCCAAAGGTCCTAAGTTCAATTTCCAGCAACCACATGGTGGCTCACAACCATCTGGAATAGGATCTGATGCCCTCGTCTAGTGTTGTCTGAAGAAGCTACAGTGTACTAATATACATAAAATAAATAAATCTAAAAAGAAAAAAGAAACAATCCACACTTGTGCCATCAGTGTATGTACAGGATGATTGTTAAACATCCTCAGAGCAAACCCAGGGAAAGCTGTTAAGTGGAGAGAACAGGCAAGATTACACAGGCAACAAGTATGTTCTGCACAGCCAGGCCCAACTATGCCCAACATGTGTGCCAAAAACCACCCAAGGACACTGGCTACAACACTAGCAATGATGTCTAAATGACACAATTTTGTGACACTTTTGTGTCTATACATTTCTGTACATAAGTGTATTTGTATTTATTATTACTGTATGTGTGCATGAGCGTAGGCGCCCATATGTGGAGATCAGAAGTCAGTTTTCTCCGTGTACTGCAGTGGTGAGGGCAATGTTCTACCCTCCGAGCCTCTGGGCCCACCTCACCTGTGCATTCTTATGGGCAGGGTGAGTGAGCAAAAGGACATAAAACTTCCCCCCATCCTTTTATCTTTCAACTTCCCTAAGTCTAGTCTCTCATTTTTCAAAACTCCCCTAAAGAAATTTGTTCTTACACTCACAGAGAGGAAGTTCCTCTTATGCACAGCCTTATGCTCACCTTTAGAATCAAGCTGTTTCTTAGCTCCAAAATGGGCTTTTGCTTGCCGTTTCCTCGGAGGAGAAAGGTCAGAGTCATGCTGGTACTTGCTGTTCGTTGAGAGTGATGGGTGGGAGGGGCCTAGCCCACTCTGGGATGCAGTCTTGCTAGGGGGTCTTTCTGCAGCTTTACTACTTTTGGCTTTGGGCAGTTCCAAATCAGGGGAATCATGACGGGCCCTCCTGAGATGCTGTGCACCTGAAGAGTCAAGAGTCCTTCTATGCTGGGCTGCAGTAGGGGAGTGGTTATGGGCCTGTCTTGGGGAAGAGGTACCTGAGGAACCATGATGGCCTCTCCTAGGAGATACAGCTGAAGAATTATGATGAGACTTCCTGGGTGGAGAAGCATCTGAGTCATGACGAACCCTCCTTGGTGGAGATGGGTCCGGGGTGTCATGACGAACCCTCCTGGGAGGAGATGGGTCCGGGGTGTCATGACGAACCCTCCTGGGAGGAGATGGATCCGGGGTGTCATGACGGACCCTCCTTGGTGGAGATGGGTCCGGGGTGTCATGACGAACCCTCCTGGGAGGAGATGGATCCGGGGTGTCATGACGAACCCTCCTTGGTGGAGATGGGTCCGGGGTGTCATGACGAACCCTCCTGGGAGGAGATGAGTCTGGGGTATCATGACGGACCCTCCTGGGAGGAGATGGGTCTGGGGTGTCATGACGGGCCTTCCTGGGAGGAGATGGATCTTGGACCTCATAATGAGAATGTCCATCTTCACTGTGGCCTAAACACAAAAGCAAACATTAAAAGTCCCACAATGTGCTCTGGCCTAAGGGCACAGAGGGTAACAAACCCCACTTAGGAGACAATTCTTTTTTCTTTTTTTTTAAAGATTTTATTTATTTATTAATGTAAGTACACTGTAGCTGTCTTCAGACGCACCAGACGAGGGCGTCAGATCTCATTATGGGTGGTTGTGAGCCACCATGTGGTTGCTGGGATTTGAACTCATGACCTTCCGAAGAGCAGTCGGTGCTCTCCCCTGCTGAGCCATCTCACCAGCCCCAGGAGACAATTCTTTTATCACCTATGTATGAGAAATGAGCAAGCACCAGGAATATTCTGTAGTTAAATAAATCTCAAGAAGTGAGATCCAGGGGGCTTGGCGAAATGGCTCAGCGGGTAAGAGCACTGACTGCTCTTTCGAAGGTCCTGAGTTTGGATCCCAGCAACCACATGAGGGCTCACAACCACTCATAAAGAGATCGAACGCCCTCTTCTGGTGCATCTGAAGACAGCTGCAGTAAATTACGCTGGAGCGAGTGGGCCTGGCAGAGGTCCTGAGTTCAACAGCAGCCACACATATGATGGCTCACGGCTTTCTGTACAGATAGGGTGTCCTCATACACATAAAATAAATAAATAAATCTTTAAAAAAAAAAAAAAGAGGGATCCAATCACAGTGGCCTGAACTATATATACTGAGACTGTCTCAAAGGTTTAAGAAAAAGAAAGGAAGAAAAGGAAAACACAGAGGGAGGTGGAGGAGATGAAAGAGCCTTGTTTATGAAAAGTCAGAACAGAGAAAATAGTCACAAAGTAAAAGACAAAACTTTGGCCCCGACCACACGAGCTATTTCATTCTACAACCGTGGAAAGCCTGGTCTCCATGCTCTGAAAAGGCAGCCTCTAATGTTCTGCGCCCTTCTTAAGTCCTGACATCTTTTTCCCACCATGTTTTTCATCATCACTGACACATAACAAACCACGCACTGTACTAAGGCAAGGAAGCAGAAGAGACCTACCCTGGAAGTGAGGCATGTAGTTGTACTTGCTGCCGACACTCACCTCCCAGAAGTTTCCACTTGGCACTGGAGCGGAAGGCCTCCATCTGCTTTACCTCTTCTGGACGCTCATCCACAAACTCAGCCACCTGCAGGAGTAGGGACACTACAGTCAGGAAAACCCACAGAAGCCAGCCAAAGAGCACTTGTCTCAAGAACCTAGAGCCATAGCTTACATGCAGAGAATTGCCTGCTTCTCCTTGTGATCGCATGACTGACTTCCACTGCCTGTCATGAGAATATCATATCAAATTGTGCTAGCCCAAAGATCAAAATTCAAAACCATTTTCTGCTGAAAATGTATCATGTCCACACCACTGCATGGTCAAAACATTAAGTTGTGACCATTTGTATAAGCACCATAGAAGGAAACAGTGCCACATAGCTCTTTGAGTGTCACCTCTCCCCTTGCTCAGCGTCAAGGCTCAGAAGCTTGGATCATTTCAAAGTCCTGACAAGAGTCTCCACAAGATACATACCACAGGCAAATCTCCATCCTCTTCCTCCTCTTTTTCCGGCTTAGTGGTAGAGATAGCCGCCCAGCCCACATCATCATCAACAATCCGCATTCTAGATGAGAACAATAAAAAGCTCAAAAAGGAACTCATGGTGGGTCACAAACCTACATACATTTACCGGCTGTTCTTTGACATTGTGTGTGTGTGTGTGTGTGTGTGTGTGTGTGTGTGTGTGTGTGTGTGTGTGATGATGTATGCTACAGCATGCATATGGAGGTCTGAGGACAACTTGCAGGAGTCAGTTCTCTCCCTCCACCATGTGGGTTCAGGGGACTGAATTCAGGTTATCAGGTTGTCAAGTGCAGAGCCATGTCTCGGCCTCCTACTGGCTTTTTTTTTTTTTTTTAGTTTTTTCAAGACAGGGTTTCTCTGTGTAGCCTTGGCTGTCCTGGAACTCACTCTGTAAACCAAGCTAGCCTTGAACTCAGAAATCCACCTGCCTCTGCCTCCCAAGTGCTGGGACTAAAGGCGTGTGCCACCACTGCCCAGCTCTCCTACTGGCTTTTAAAGTTAAGCGTATGGCTCAGTGTTTGTCTGTGCACCATCAATACACTCCGTCACTATACACCTTTGGCAATATCAGTTTTCACAAAGGCACCCCCTTCCTTCAGTCAGACCTACTCTTCTTGCTGTTAACCACGAATCTTATTTTCTTTGGGCCCCAGCCTTGAATAACTTCCTTGAACCTATCTTTCTTGCTCACTGTCTCCTACTCCCAGAGTAGAAATACCTCTACACACTCTTAGAATGCGTCCATTTGTATTTATAAGCCCATATTCTCATTAAATTCTAAGCTCCAACAGCCAAGGGCTAAGGCATTCTTTACTTATTGCCTTGTTGTCTCCCAGACAGTCTCCCTACAGCTAGCTTTCAGCTCTCCATCTTCCGGCCCAGCCTCCTCCATGCTGGGATTATGGACATCTATAACCACAGCCTGCTGACTAATGCATTTTTTGTTCACCAAGGCCTCTTCAACACAACTGTCACAGGAGGTATTCAGTCCTCCATACCCATGGACCCTGCAACTGCACACTCAACCAACCACAGATTAAAAATACTCAGAGGAGGCCAGGCGGTGGTGGCGCACGCCTTTAATCCCAGCACTTGGGAGGCAGAGGCAGGTGGATTTCTGAGTTCGAGGCCAGCCTGGTCTACAGAGTGAATTCCAGAACAGCTAAAGCTACACAGAGAAACCTTGTCTCGGGGAAAAAAAAAAAAAAAAAAAACTCAGAGGAAAAAAGAATAGCCAATATTAATATTAAATAGATATAGACTTTCTTTAGTTACCACGGCCTATATAATGTAACTACTGGCATCCATCTAAGCTGTAGTGGGTTTTTAAATAATCTAGAGATGATTTAAAGAGGATGTGAATAGTTTACATAAAAATAGTGTATCGTTTTTTGAAAGAGCTTAAGGACCTGTGGACTCCAGGAACCGGTCCCCCAATTACTGTAAGATGATGGCATCCAATAAATGTGTGCCACACAGACGAACTGTGCTGCAGAGAGGTTATTTAAAATGCCAGGAACACATGATACAGCTTTAATCACAACAACCATTTAAGACAAGTAGTAAGGTGCAAGATGACTTTAAGGACTGGGTCTTGAGTCTCAGAGAGATGAGCATCTCTTGCCCTGGACCACTCAGGCTATAAAGTAGGACAGCTAGGATTCGAATTCTAATCAGATTTGCTCTAAAGCCTAAACTTTCCTCCCTACATGGCACTGCCCCTTCTTCCAAGGACATCAGTCACACTGAATTTAGCACCACCTTAACTGAATATAGGCTCATCTTGACTGATAAAACCACAAAGATTCCATCTATAAATGATGTCATGCTCAAGTTCCAAATGAAGATAAATGTGAGCAATGGGGGAATTATTCTACCCAGTTCAATGGACCATACAGGAATAATACTGTTAGATCATGGTCCTGCTCACAGAGAGGGTGAGCCACACTTTGTATCCTATCTAGTACTCTCTTTAAGCCAATAAGCTCTTAGCAGACCCAGGGGGTAGGGGTGAAAATGGATCTAGCCTCCAGAGTTTCAACTTTATATCCAAAATAGTACCTTCAGTAAGCTGCTAAACTTAGGGCCACTGCTCTAAAGTCTACAAATACAGAAATTTCCTTTTGTTCTGTGGGTTAATGTTGGATCTCCTATCCCAACCTTTCCAGATTCCAACGGCCAAGTTACTAAGGAATATTTCATCTGAACTCTGCCTCAGTACATCTCTTTCAAACCTGGAAGTATTGTATTTAAAATAAATGTCTGCTTCATTACAATGTTCTGAAAGATATATGGTCAAAATTTTTAGAAAGAGGCCAGGCACATGATGTGAAGTGTTCCCATGTTAGTTGTTACTGTTAGTAGTAGATATGAGTCTTTGATTCCAGATCAGTTCCTGGTACTTTGGAACCCCCAAAAACAGACCTTTTGGATCTTAAAATTAGAAAGGAAAGAAAGGGGGGGAGAGAAAGAGAAAAAGGGAGAAAGAAAGGGACAGAAATAGAGAAAGAAAGTAAGAAAAAGGTTTTGAATTAGCTTTGCTATTCTTGGGCACGACTTTCAACCTGTACATGGAACAGCGTAAGGCTACAAACGCGTGGAGAAAGTGAGTTAAATTCTAGCTGTCTTAAACACAAGGAAGGTGTTGCTCAGGGTATAAGGTCTGAGCTGCCAGTGGCAGCTACAAGCCCGCCCGGGGCAGTGGAGCGGGGCCTGGGCTCAGGCCGGGGTCGGCAGCACTCGGAGCACCGCGCGGGCCAGGACGAGGAAGAGCTGCGGCCGAGGGCGCAACCGGGCGGCGCGACACACCGCCGGTCCACTCACCCCTTGCCGCCAGCGCCTCCTGGCTTCGGCCGTTTTTTGCGCCGCTTGCGACCGGACTCTGGACCTCCTTCCAAGCCAGCATCTGATCCAGACAAGTAACGCTTCAGATACTCAGCCTTGGAGAGCGGCGGAGCTGCCGCCATGGCAGCGGCGAGGGCGGGGCAACAGCTCGGCTTGGGGGACAAAATTCTTCAACGCGAAACGGTAGGGGTGGAGCCAGAAGCGGAAGTTTTAGGACCGGACTTTTTGAATTGCTGGGCTGATAGGTGTGAGCCTTTGGCAGCCTCGAGGAGAGTGTGCTGATTGTGCCTTCCTGTTAACGACGCATCCGTGCAACAGCCTGCAGCCCATACTGTCTCAGCTGAGAAGCCACAGGCCGACGTAACAGGATCCTACCCTGGCAGCGTCATCGCCAGCGCCAGAGTAAGGAAGAACACCTGTAAGAATGTGGGACCTATCATAGCTGAACCACCAGGGCCAAATTTTTGAACAGCGTTTGCTGTGCCAAACGTTTCAGAGTGCCCAGTTTATTAGTTTATTTCAATCACTTTTATTGCCGTAAATACCTTTTGGTGGAAAGTCTACTGGAACAGGCTTCCAGATACCATTTAGGGAAAGTCAAACCCCATCCCTAGTATTGTGACTATGAACATTTGATAGGTTTTATCAGCCTGTATGACCTTCTCACCTTTGGTATTGTCTCTCAAGAAAATGATGTCAGTTCTTCCCAGTGAAAATGACATGGATTCGTTGTCAGTGTGGCAAAGAAAAAAAGAAAGCTAGGAAGATTCTGGCGTTTTTTTCTACAAAGGCTTAAATGTTTTGTGACTCCTCACTTAACCCTCGCAATTATTTTTTCTTTCATCCAGCACTGAGGACTAAACCCAAGGCCTTTGCACACGATAGGCAGTTCTATAGCAGAACTACATCCCCATCCTTTTTTGAATGTTGAAGACCTGACTAAATTGCCTAGGCTGCCCCTGAATGTTACCCTTCTTTCTCAGCCTCTCAAGTAGCTGGACTATATACACCATGACCTAGCCTTGGGTTTTATTAAAGCCTTCTTTATAGATGATAAAAGTTTGGATAAGTACAGGAACCCACACATCTTCATACTGCCTGGCTTTGATTTTTGCTAGCAGAGGCCAAGCAAGGATGGTGCAAGTTATCCAATTTTGAATTTGTTTTGTCTTCAGTCAGGGTTTCTCTGTGTAGCCCAGGCTGTCCTGGAACTCTGTAGACCAGATTGGCTTCAAACTCAGAGACCCACCTGCCTCTGCTGGGATTAAAGGTGTATACCACCCTGCTTTCCAGACTACTTTAAGCTGCATGGAAACAGCTTTACACTCCACACAGGTGTACCTGGCTCAGAGCAGAAAGGAGGGTCTGTTGGAGTGAATGAAATGCTGCCTCTGACAGCAACCACCTGAAGAAAGATTTGTTTGGAAAACTAAATAATTTTTTTTCTTCTTATTTTCTTTTCATGAAGACAGAATCTCACTACATGGCCCAAGCTCTCCTCAGGCTTCTTGGTGCTAGGGCTGCAGGTGTGACTCAGTGCGACCCAGCTTAGGCAGCTGGACTCTTAATACCATGGTAATTAGTAAGGACATAAACACAGAGGCAAGTGTTGTTTAAAAGCCACCACTTTAATGAACACTTCTCCAGCTGTGCCTGCTCAGCCCCTCCGTCATTCTTTCCTGCTGAAAGTCAGTACTTCACATGCCCAAAACCAGCAGAAACTTGTATTTCACTTCTTCAGACTTCAGAGGCCCAGCACTGGAAGCCAAATAGCTGACACAAAAAAGGTGATGGCAGACTGCTCGGTGTTTCTGTGGTTCTTCTCACAGTGGCTTAAATCCTCCAAAAGAAGGTCAAGGAGCACAGTAGGCCTGCAGCTGAATCGTCAGCTGCTAACCTCCCTGTGTGCTTAGATTTCTAATTCAAGTGGTATCTTCCTCACCATGGACAAGGGCTTCAACACTCATCGTTTTTCAACAGTAACAAATAGCCCTGCAGCTGGCCTGTGAGCTGCCCACTGCTACCGCAGTGGGGCCAGGCCTGCCTCATAGCCCTGTCTTCATGTCATTGAGGCCGAGCTCCTCATTTTGGTCAAAGGTGCGCTTGTACCGCTCTACCTTCATTTCCGGATCGTCTTCAGGTGCATACACATTCTGCAGGGCCAATGGCAGATGGTCAGCGCCTGTGCAGCCCGCCATCCTGTCCTACTGCTAATTCCCAAGAAGTGCACAGTAGGGTCTCTAGAGCCCATGGCTACACAGTCTGCAAAAGTGTGTGTGTGTATGCTAGTATCAAACCCAAGCCCCGGTATATGGTATACATGTGTTTAATCCCCTAGTTCTAAGTACTTTTATATATGGGCCTTCCTATAAAAAATATGTAGCCAAAGCTGGTGATTGCTTATAATCACAGCACTCTGGAGACTGAGGCAGAAAGATTACAAATTTAAAGCCAGCCAAGCTGCATAATAAAGACTTGTCTCAAAATAAGAAGGTGCGTGGAAAAGAGGGGGTTGGGGTAGGGGACTACAATGGTCTCAATGATGTAAATAACTTAGACCAGTTTTGCCAGGCCCATCGACACTCATTAATAAAGTAAAGAGGAGGCCCCAGGTTCAAGTTTTATATATATCAATTGCTGATGTTTGCTTGCCCAGTCAGCCTAACACCTCTCGGCTTTCCTGTCCTGACCTCTAGACAGGCAGGCCCTATTGCTCCTTACTTCACAGTCAGAGATGCAGAATGGAACTCCAATGCTGAGGATAAGAATAAGAACAAAACAAGCACACCCAGGAAGAAAAGATCCTATTTTCTTATGTACTTGCTTTGAACCTAGGTCTTTGAGCACGATAGTCAGGTAAACACTCTTGGCTCGCTTTGAACCTAGGACTCTGAACACGTTAGCCAGGGAGACACTTGGTTCTTTGTTCACATTATTTTATCTTAAGACAGAATCTTGATAAATTGCAAAGACTGGTCTTAAACTTTCCATCTTCATAGACTTCTGAGTACCTAAGACTGCAGGCCTGCACGAAGTCTGGCCTATCTACCTTTTGTTACACACACTTGGAGTCCCATTACCACCACCTTCCCCTTCTTCCTTACCTTCCAAGTCCTGCCCAAAGTCCCAACTGAAGACTTAGAAGCCAGGCTTTCCTTGTTAAGGGCTATCATGCAAATTCTATGAAGTTCAGAAAATATATCTCCATAGAACCACCAGGAAGGCCTAACTTACCTGCAGGTAACTGTTTCCTGCTGGATCATTCATGATAAAGTGGGCCTTCATCTTGCCCTCGATGATCTACAGGAGAGAGGAGGACTTAGCAGGTAACTCTTACAAAGATCCTGGAAGGAAGAGGCTATGGCTACCAGACAATAGCCAATCCAGTTTACAAGCTGCAGTTGCCAAAAGTTTAAAGAATAGGGAAATTAGGATTATAGAAATGGCCAGGGTCGGGCTGGAGAGATGGCTCAGTGGTTAAGAGCACAGACTGCTCTTCCAACCACCCACAATGGGATCTGACGCCCTCTTCTGGTGCGTCTGAAGTCAGCGACAGTGTACTTATAAAATAATAAATAAAATCTTTAAAAAAAAAAAAAAAGAAATGGCCAGGGTCCTCTTACCTGGCCCAACTTCTGGCTAAACTCCTGCAATTTCTCTGACTGGTCAGGATTAGAGCTGTCGCCAAGTGTAAATGGATTCTTGGTTACCTGCAGCACACAACAACTGGATTACTACAACACCGACTGTATGGTCATTACGCTCAACCACAAACCAGGGGTGGGAGCAGTTGGCACCCAGTTGGAGAAGCCTGGTCTCCATTTCCCACAATGCCTTGCTGACTTAGGGGAGGGGAGGAAGGTGACAGAAAAAAGGACAGGAGATGTCTATGAGACTGCTTTGCCAAGAAGGAAACTGCCAACAGGAAATGGAATCCAGAGAGTTCTTATAGTATCTAATCCCAATCTGGAAAAGAAATGCAATATACAATTTACAAAAAGAAGCCAGGCACAGTTACACATTGGCCTGCAGTGCCAGCACACGGAAGGCTGAAGCAGGGGGACAGTGACCTCAAGGCTAGTCTCAACTACATGGCAAAGCCATCTCTCAAATAAATAAAACAAAGTTATAAGATCTAATATAATTGTGCACTACAGTTTAGAAAATACTGACAAGAAAAGTCTTCACATATCCACTAGAGATGTCAAAGACCCTCTTCTATTTTGTAATGAGGTAAATGACTTAAGATCACAAAGTAATTTGTGATCACATACTGTCTCACTGTTAGCCTTGAGAATTTCCATTAAAAATTCCTATAACTAACTTCTCTTCATAATCGATACTTAAATCTCTTGACCCAGCTTTAAGGCAAAGAAATCCTCAGTTATAAGTGACAAAACAGAATAATTTTTTGGTAGGGGGCATTTGAGACAGGGCCTCAGGTTGGCCTCAAATCCTCAATCTTCTTGCCCCAGCTTCTCAAGTGCTGGGACTACAGGCATGTGTCATTGTTGTACCTGAAGAAACTATGCTAGCCCTTTCTTTCTCCTGCCAAACTGCTAAGAGAAGCGATACACCACACTCTGCACTCACCAATTCTCGGATGTCTTTGAGCAGTCCTTCTAGAGTGGTGAACTTGCCCCCAAGTACAGCCATTCCCAGTTCAAACTCGAGCTCTGGAATTTCCACACTACAGGTCTCAGACTGTAAGACATTAGGTCAAATTAAGGATTAAATCACAGGATGGCAGCATAGCTTCATCCTAGAGCCCTTGTCTAGTATTACAGAGGTCCCAGGTTCAATCCACAGCACCAGACAGATGGACAGACATACAGAGAGACAAACTGACTTAAACTAGGAACAAAAAAAGTCGCCCAAATTAATAAACCAGTGGCAGTTTGAGGGTGAAGTTAAAATGCTAGTTTACTCTCAACACCTGGCTAAAAGCCAGGGACTCACTCCCCCATCTGAACCAACATGAAGCTAGCATAATAAACCGAAACTGACTCATACCTACAAGCTATCATACCTTGTCATTAGGGTTAGAGAAGAGCCCATATAGTTGATGGAAACGAAAAACCAGCCAAGTCATTGCTCAGAAAGATTAGGGGCCACCTGAGTCTGTAGTTCCAATCATGGAGAAAGCCTATTCAGGGTCACTCAAGCCCAGGGGAGTTATGGAGTTCCTTATGTTCTGAAACACTAAAATGATTACTTCCTCTAGACAGAAGCAGCTATATGACTACAGCTATTTTCCAAGTAGGCTGCTACCTTGAGGAGGTCTCTGGTCATGTCTGAGGGATCTGTGATGTGGAGCGTGATCCTGGTACCCAGAGCTTCTACAGCTCCTCCGGACTTCACCTGTAGAAATGATATCTCAGGAGCAGCACCAGAGAAGACCCTTCACCTGGGGCCAGAAAGACTTCATGTAGGCTCCCACTAACAACTTCCCAGGACAGCCTTCTAACCCAGCACAGGCATCAGTGAGATGGAAACAAAAACCATTAGGAGTCCACAGGGCTTATGCTCAGCCCTGCTGGCATGCCAACTTTAGGCTGAACTGGCATGAAACCCTGAATATACCTTAAAAAGAAAAAAAAAAAAAAAACTGGGTCTGTTGGGGGATTAAAGAGACTTGTAAGCATTTTCAGTCCTGTCACTGCATTCACTGACATAGTCTGAGAATCCGATCAGGGCTGGGACATAGCTCACTAACGGCGCACTTGCCTAATCTACATGAGGCCCCAGGTTTGCTGTCCACTATTTCCCCATAAAGTAAGTTTAATCAGCTTATGCTCGATATACTTGGGAAGAAGAGCTTACAACCTCCATGCAGACACCAAATCCACTCCTGACAGCACCCTTGAGTTCTTCACTGAGCCACATCTGTCCAACCTCCAGCCCTCTGAGCAACCACAGCCCCTTCCGAAAGGTCAGTTTCCCACCCATCTTGCAATCTTGTATTTCCAACTTCTCTCTGGGCTAATTCTCAGCTCCTTCAGTGGCTCCTCTCCAACACTAAGCCGGCAAAAGACTCAATTACAGCTTATGCCTATCCTCAAGTAGAACTGGGAAGCTGGTGGATTGGTACAAAGGCATTGCTTTTATGCCCATCTTCCCCCACCCACCTCATTAGTCCGATGCCCACAGTTCTCACAGTTGGTGGCCATGATGATGACCTCTTTAAAGTGGGGGATTTCTGGAAGATGGAGTTAAAGAAGTCTATCTGCTTCAAGGAGAGCAAAACTCCTCCCTCCTCCAAGGAAAAGAAAAGCCAAGTCCCACACAAGCAGATGCTGGACCCAAGACTACAATAAACAGGACTTGTGTTCACAAACATGAAGGCCTGGCCACAGAGAAGCCCAGGTGTGTAGCATGCAGTCTCAAAGGTTCATCCTCACTGCTGAGGATAAAGCCTGGCTTTCCCTGAAGGGAAGGCTCCCATCTTTAATATAATGTTCATGCCTGGGTCAGCTGAAGAGTAACCCAATTGCTTGATGAAAGATACGGACAAGCTTCATGTTGGTCTGAGCTGGAGCGTTGCACTCTGGGCAGTTTGTGTTGAACTGGAGCACCTAGAACATAATATGAGAGGCACAGACTGAGCACTCCCACCCATTCGAGCTGAAGACATTCCGCTGGTGCTCACCCATTTGAGTTGTGACAGTGACACACTGGACATTCATCAATCTCAACCCACAACTCCACTACATCTTCAAAGGGAGCCAATACCACGCACTTCGTTTCTAAGGTCTTCCTCTTCTGCCTTCTCTTCTGGTGCTTCTGCCTAAAAGAACAGAGGCACAAATCACAAGTTGGCAGATAGACCTCAGCCTACAATAGACCCCTGTCCTACTTAAAGAGGGACAGAATGGCTTTGTTCCCTATAAGGTGCCACCTCATAGGATGGACAGATGGAGAAGCCAAAGCAAATCCCTAGTCAAGGGAAGATAGGGCTCAAGGCTGGGTTCCTGTGACACCTGCTATGTGACATTACATGAGCATAATGAAAGGCCGTGACAGGCCTTTAATCCCAGCACTTGGGAGGCAGAGACAGGTAGATTTCTGAGTTCGAGGCCAGCCTGGTCCTACAGAGTGAGTTCCAGGACAGCTAGGGCTACACAGAGAAACCCTGTCTCAAAAAACAAAAACAAAAACAAAAAAAAAAAAAAGAAAGAAAGAAAGGCCATGACAGGATGCACCGACTTCAGGCAACCCAGAACACAAGACAACTCCAGAGCATTCCTCTGATTCAGCCAGTCCACTTACTTGGAGCCCCAGCATCTCAGCTTGCTGTGGAGTCCGGTCGTAGTATGTGATCACCAAGGCATTATCTTTCTGGGGAGCATGTGGGTTTTCTACAAAGCTGTTTCCCGAGGGGTCATCAATGATCTAACAGATAAGAGAGGAGAGAGTATAAGAAAACCCATATAACTTCCATCCAGCACGGAACCACAGAAAAATTCTAGTCAGTGTTTTGTATTTTGAAGTTGGACTTTGGCATAGCCCAGCCTTGCCTATAATGTGCTATGAAGTCAAGGATGAGTCCAAACTCTTGATCTTGCCTCCTCCACTTGCCAAGCTCCATGGTTACAGGCATCAGTCAAGTGTCAATGGACGCTCCCCTCCCTCCTTACACTGAAAGTGGCTACAGTCACTCAGTACTTACCAGCGTGAAAGGGGAAGCCATTTGCTTTAGGTCCTTCAGTTTGCCAATGAACTCATCAATTCTTTCTGCTATGGCACCTTCCATTGCCTGTGAAGAACAGAATGAAAACTGACTGCAGTCTTGGCAGAACACCTCACACCACAGCCATGTCCCTTCCGTCAGATCCTTAGCATCCATCTTAGGTTGGGAGCACAGAGACCCAAATTTCACAGTGAGACACAAGAAGCACATCTGAAGTTTATAAATGATGCCGGGGGTAGGAGGTAGGGCTTATTTTCTTATTTATTATACCACTGTAACTCTGTCTCCTTTGGAGGCTGTGGCTTCTGGCCTACAAAGGTATCTGCCATCACATATACATCATACCTTCACACAGGCAAATAATACATAATTAAAATAATAAATTCCTTTAAAAATTCAAAATTCTGTTATGCCTCTCTAGCCAGTAAGAGACAGATGACAGTATGTGCAATTACATTATTTCTATAATAAAAAGTATAGATATAAAAGAATACCCAGGAAGCTGTAGATAACCCAAAGACCCTCAAAGGTAACTTTACATTATCTGAAGTGAAGCATGAGTATACAAGGGGGCAGACAGGCACACTGTGACACGGGATGGGACAGGACAACCCGGAGAACGAGCTCCTTTATGTGCTTTGTCAAAAAGTTCCCCAACATTTAGTCCAATACAATTCGACTACATAGAAAGCTGACTCTATTTTGGCACAAACTTTAATGATCCCTTGAGTTGCTATAATTTGATAAAAATCCCTGCTCACCCGTCGTGTGGGCTGGTCCTGTTCCAGGCCAGAGATTGCGCGGCTGATGAGTCCTTCAACAGTGGTCAGAGCTTGAGAATGAAATGTAAGACAAGTGAATGCTAGCATGCAATCACTTGTCTGCATGCTACTCTCAGTGTCTCAGCACTTTACCTGAACTCTGTAGGCCTTCTTTTCCTCATCTATAAAGTTCTAAACTAAGCACACCATGGCCTGTGCTACTGCTGGACTCTCAAGAGATTTTACTATAACTTTTCTACTCACATTAAAGCATGAAAATCCACTATAATTACATGGCCAAACACAATCCACTAGGCCTGACCAGGCACCAGGCTTTGCAAGAAAATAGAAGACGGGTGGTGGTGGCACGCGCCTTTAATCCTTGCACTTGGGAGGCAGAGGCAGGCAGATTTCTGAGTTCAAGGCCAGCCTGGTCTACAGAGTGAGTACCAGGACAGCCAGGGCTACACAGAGAAACCCTGTCTCAAAACAAAACAGAACAAAACAAAACAAAAAATAAAAATAGAAAACATTTCAGCAATGTGTGAACAGCTCACACACCTGATCTTAAAACTCACCCCCCTTCTGGCTGAATGCTGGAATTTCAAAATCCAGTTCAGGGATCCTCGTGGTGGCCGAGTCTGTCTTCACCACTTCTCTGTCCATGTCCTGGACAAAAAGAAAACCATACTAGCTAAAGATGTCAGCAATAAAGCTCGGGAAATAGCCAGACCATCTCTCCACCAAATGTCAACCTAGATCTTTCTTCTTCCTGCCTTCCATTCAGAAGAGTCCAAACTACTTAAGGATAGTACACATAAAGTCCGGCTCATTCATCCCATCACTCTCTCACAAAATTCACAAAGCACGTTCACCACTCAAAGCAGCAGAACAGAGGCCGGCACCAATACCACTGCCAAAGGAGGGCACTAAAGGATTGGGACAGGTCTGTTGCAACTCTGATGTCCGGACCAGAGTTATTGACTCTGGCCTCCAATGCTCTCTCTCTGAAACAGTGGAGTACCTTCTCTGGTCTAAGCTCACCTCTTGGCTCCTCACGGTCAAGGTGTAGCGCACTCCCTGGTCCTGGATCCTGCCCGCTGACTGGATCTCGGTGTTGTTCCAGCCACAGTGCTCGCAGGAAAAGGAGCTCACGATTATTTCTCTAAAGAAGGGGATCTTGGTGAGCAGAAGCCGCGTCGTGCCCTAAGGAAGCAGAAGCAGCGTTGGGGAGAATGACTTCAACTTGTCTGCGCCCTATATGCCAGAACGGCCTCTGGGTGCACGGCTGGGTGGTCCCCGGCCTCAGACTCACGTTCCGGTAACAGTTCATGCACAGAGACTCGATCTCGGTGGGCTGCTGCTCCTCATCCTCGGCGCTGAGGGGCCGGAACAAAGGCCCGGTGGCTGGTGACCCAGCCGCCGCAGGGGGCGAGGGCCCGACGGCAGCCCCCGGGGGTCCGGGCTGCACAGCGCCGCTGGCAGACATTACCCCACGCGCGGCTCCGGCGGCAACTTCCGGCTTCCGCGCTCCCTGTGACCTCACTTCCTCCAGCCGCTGTTTCCCGCCCCTTCTTAAAGAAGCCGCAGGCCCTGTGCTTCCTAGGTCAGTCTCTGACGAAGATTTCCGGTTCCTGGACTGTACTTGTGTAGCCAGATAAGACCAGCGCAACTCTGATCTAATTCAGTGCTTAGCTTGCTAGGTGTGGTTCTTCCATACGGGTCTCCTGTTTGTCTCCAGGTCTATGTAAAATGCCCAAGGACAAGGGTACAGGCTTTCTTTGGAATCCCCTTGCCTGCGTCCCTGCTCCTGTTATCTAGCTTCTCCCCTCCCTGCCTCTCTTTCCCCCAGCTCCTCATTTCTGTCCTTTTAAGCATCGCCTCTAACTCTAAATACACTGCCCTTCTTTTTACTGCTTCTCATCCCCACCGCATTCACTGTCTTATCTCTCCTTGTTTCCTAACAAAACACCCTACTTTATTGGTTTCTTTTGTTTCCTTTCTAGCACTTCCTCTCCACGTCTTGGACCACAACCCAGTTCCATAGTTGAAACTGGCTATATCTCCAGTATTGAGGATAACAAATGTGTGGTTGCATGGAGCCCAGCTTTATATAGGATCTGTAGTGGAGAGGTATCAAGAATCCTGTGCAGGAGCCGGGCAGTGGTTGCTCAAGCCATTAATCCCAGCAAGCCATTAATCCCAGCACGCCTTTAATCCCAGGCAGATTTCTGAGTTTGAGGCCAGCCTGGTCTACAAAGTGAGTTCCAGGACAACTAGAGTTATACAGAGAAATCATGTCTCGAAAAACCAAAATAATAATAATAATAATAATAATAATAACAATAATAAATTAATAATAAAAACGAATCCTGTTCAGGGCAGGCTGAGCTGGGAAGAGAGGGTGCTGGGCAGGGCAGAGAAGCGTTTGTGCTTTCCTTCCCCCGCCCCCATCCTGTTTCACTGGTCCCTGGTGATCTTTGATATCTGAGTGAGTGTGTATATGAAAGAGAATTAAGAGTTTTTAAGTCTCTGAGCATGTTGTTAACCCTAGTACTTAAGAGACAGAGGCAAGTAGATCTCTATTAACTTGAGGCTAACCTGATTTACATAATGTATTCCAGGGCAGCAAATATTGCATAGTGAGATCTGGGGGGGTGGGGGGGGGAGAGGGAGAGGGAGAGAGAGAGTTTTTAATCAATCCCAAGAAGAAGGTCAAGAAGGCATGAGGAATCTGGGACACAGGACCAAGGGTGAGAGGATCCCTCAGGGATTTCAGGTGAGCAGGGTCTGCTTCTCCAGTGACAGCATACACACTGTCCTGTGATGCATAGACTGTGGAACAAGACAGCCTACCACCCCAAAATGTGACAGCCATTGTCTAGCCAGGAGTCCTACAGCAGAACTCACCCAGAGTGGACTAGGAATGGAAAAGAGACAGAAAGAGTGAGCAAGGGGTATGAGTGGATGGTGGGTGTGTTCTGAGGCAGAGGGAAGGCCATTGATTTCAGACATGGTCCAAGGAGAGTCATGCCAGACCAACAACATTCCATCACAAGCATCTATTTCATTCCAACCAAAAGTCAGTTCCACCCCGAGAGTCAAGAGGTAGGGACTGTATGATGAGGAGGGCACACAGTTTTTTCTGTACAGGGTTTTTAGAAGCTCTCCCTGTGTGGAGGGCTCAGTCCCTTATTTGGGTTCAAAGTTCTCTAAGGAAATAGGGGCTCTGCCCCATCCCATCACTGACCCAGCAGCAGGACCACTGGCAGGGACATACACACTCCATCACATGTTCCATGCATCATGTTCACCTCCTGCTCTCTTCCAACAAAAGCTCTCAACCCTGGGGAGACACGAGTTCCTCTCTGTGGACCAACTGTAACTGAGCACCAGGCCGGGAGAAGTAACAGGAGCTGGACTCCAGGTTGTAGTGGCATGGGTTTTCAGCACGGTCAAGTACTGGCATGCAGCCAGTCTCCCCCAACACGACATTCCCCCACTCCCACTCTTAGTACTTAGGGTTCCCAAATGAGCACCAGAAGTTGGGTTTGCAAAACCTACTGAGTGTAATGCACCTGAGTGGGGGAGTTGAGGAGACTGGGTAGGTTGGGACAGCAGCACCTTTGGTGGCCTCACCTATAGTGTGCAGTACCCTCCACCCTCTGCCTAATAGGCTATGCCAGCGGCTCAGGGTCCAGACTCTGAGCTGGAAGGTTAACGTGAGTGACCCTCAGAGTCACTCAGATGACTATGGCCCTGATCATGAAGGCCATAGGCGATATCTTCCCACAGGTCATCCAGTCGGCTCTGCAGTCTGCTCAGGGCCTTATTACTGTCTGAGTGTCCCAACTCAGGAGCGAAGGCACTGTGGCTAGGTGGGGGTGGTGCTAGCTGGTGCTGGATTTCCTCTGTCTCCTGATCAATGGCCTGAGTGAATGCAGCAATCTGCAGGAAGGTATCATGTCGAAAAGCCTGCAGTCTCTGGCGGACCTCCTCGGAGACAGCCTGAGGGTCCAGGGAGTCTCCTTCTTCTGCCCCATCTGTGCTGACACGGAGGAAGGCACTGAGCTCGTCGCGCAGCTCGTCCAGATTGCGTTGAATGCTGGTGTGCAGGTCCTTTGCCTTAAGTGTGAGTTTGTGGGACAGGGTTTGCACGCAACGACTGAGTCGCGCGGGGCTGGCAGCCGCGTGAGGAGCAACGCTCCTGTGCAGCTCCTGCACATGGTGCCCAATTCCAGTCACCAAGCGTTCTGCATAAGGGTGGAAGAGCTCTTTGACTCGGTCTGTATGGTGCAGCACTCGACTCTGCATTTCCTGCAGCAGGTTCAACGCCTCGTCCACGCCCCCCAGGAGCTGGGCCTTGGTGTCTTCTCCCACCAGGCGCAGCTGCTCTTGAAGCTCCTGTACACTCAGGCCTACCTGCTCCATCAGCTCCACTGTGTAGGGTTTCAGCTGCTGCCTCAAGCTCTCCAAGTTCCAGCCTACCTGCTGGTGCTTCGCAGCCATGTAGGGCTCCAGGCGCGCGCTCACTTCCCCCAGCTCCCGCTGCAACTGTTTCCGAATGCCTTCTGGATCCTGGGCCAGTGGAGGAAGCTCCTTCTCAGGTCCCCTCAAGGGTCCCAGCTTTTCTAGGAAATTGTTCATATTGTAGAGGTCTGGCTCGAAGCTACCTTTCAGGCTCCTAGAGAAGGAGAAAGACAGAGAACCAGGCCATTAGACTGCTAGCCTTGAAATCTCCCTTGCCCCAGAGCTGTGGGACACCAATACTTTGCAGAAGCCAGGACAGGAGGAGTGGCCCCAGAGCCAGGGTCTTTAGTCTTGACCCTACCCAACTGTATTGTGACATTCAGAGCACAAGATGGCATTTGGCCCTACAGCACTATTCAAGAAGGTGTCACACACACACACACACACAAAAACACCAAGATTCACACCATTTTGTCATTCTGTGGCATGCTAATCTCAGGTACCATACCCCAGTGGAGCCGCAGGGCAGGAGAGACTGTAAGATCAGAGTAAACAGGGACATCTCAGAAAAACACTGGGAGGCCAGGAATTTTAGGAAGGTAGCAGAACTCTCCAAAAGGGAAAGGCTAATTAACATTCCTCAGAACACAGGGTGAGAAACTACCTGCGGGTGGGGGCATATTTCACAGGGTGAACCTTTGCCCACCTTCAGACAAGGGAAGTCTAAAGACCAATCAGTTTAAAAAGTCACACTGTTCCACCGATCACATTGTGTCTAATGGCTGCTGCCCTGAAAATTGTATAAGAGCTCACTTAACAAGCTGTGCTGGGATTGCCTCCTTTCCTGAGGATCAGGGACGGCCTCAGTGCACTGAAATAAAAATCCTCATGTTCTTTGTAATGATCAGGCCCCATGTGATTCATTCAGGAGGTCTCTGGTAAGCTAAGGCTAGACAGGGTCTTACAAGACTTGGGCAGAGGGTGCCCAAGATGACTGAGGTGTGTTTGGTAGTCTAAGTGGGGCTGGCTCCCTCAACTTCCGCGTTAACCACAGAACGGAGGAATCATCCCACAATAGAGCTGTCTCATACCTTTGCCATACCCTTGCCCAGGCTACTTACTCTTGTGCCAGCTTCTGCTGCTGGCCCATCATGCCTTTGCCCTGGCTGTTCTGGCTGAAATACTCCCAGAAGCTCTTCCGTGCCTGAGTGGTTGCCAACACTGCAGAGAAAGATGAGACAATTAAGAACCAGGCCCCTCAGCCCATCCTCCATCCCAAGCTCATGCTGAAGTCTGCTGGAAGACCCACCTGAGAGGAGGGTGAGGGCCCAAGTGATGACTGCAGCCATGCTTTCCACGATGAACCCTGAGGAGGAAGGTAGGTGGAGGCTTGATCAGGAGGAGAGGCAAAGCCAGGGACTAGATCTAGGAAGCCTGCTCTAGAGGCTGCCTGCCCCAAATCCTGATAACCCTTCCCCGATGTGTAGGTAACATCGTGTTGAAAGCTCCAGAGAACTTAACTAGGCACTTGGGGGTGGGGGAATGAGGGTGGGTTATCCCTTACCTCTATCACAAAGTAGGGAGCCTGGACCTCAGGCTGCACTAGAGAGATTAGCCACCCACCTCAGTGCAATCTAGCTCCCTCGTTTGCCTGTCTTCCTGCCTTCAAGCCCATTTTAGGGCTGAGCACTGGGCCTACACAACTCGGCAGGCTTTCTGTTGGCCCATATCTGCAGCTCTCTCCTACCATTGCAGCCACCACCCCCAAAACACCCCCCTACCACCCCTATGCCATGCCAGCTCACCTGCTCAGTTCTGGGCACAGAGAGCAGACATTCTGCTTTATACTCCAGGCGCCAGAAAGTCTGACAACAGTTCCCCTGAGCAAACACCACGTGGAGGGTCAAAGAAGGATGACCCCAGCTGGCTACTAGCACACTCACCTTTTCCCCTTCTCCTGGTGCTGTCGGGGTTAATAAGCTCCCCAGCCTCAGGAGGATGCCCCAATAGACAAGTGGCTCCCTGGAGCCTTTACTAAGTGTGGACAGAACTCATCCTCCAAATCCTGTGGCCAGCAACTGCCTCACTACATAGACATTACGTGTTTGTCTACTGAGGGCCCTGCCTTTACTTAACTCTCCAGCGCCTTCTGCACTAGTCAGCCAGTGAGAGGAACAGTCTAGGACTGGCCAGAGCCTGGGCTGCCCTTACTTGTCCCACCATGGCCGCTGTGACAGCCTGAGAAGAGCCAGTACTTATAGGGTTGATTACTTCCAGGATTGAGCTGGAGAAGCCACATCCTGTTGAAGATGGATGGGCAAGCTGCATCTGGGTCAGGGACTTTGGGTGTCAGGGGTTAGTCCCCTCAGGAGTCTTCCCCCACAGGGAAGGCTGGGCTCCACCATCTGCCCCGCCCCTGGGCTACTGAGGAGGGATGCCCGGAAACCCAGATGTTTCTCTTATGACAAGCTTCCTCCACTAGGCTTGAACATACATACTTGAGTGCTTCATCCTTTCTCTTAAATGCCCCCAACCTCCAATCAGTCCCCCTGCCTCCATCCACACAGGGTCACAGTCACTTTTCTCCTCAATTGCATTCAGAACGTTCTATGGCCACAGTTCCACTTCTTCCCTCCGCCCTTCACCGTGATCCAGTTCAGCCACGTCCCTTGTCTCCACATCAAACCTCAGCCATCCCTGAGCCACTTACCTCTCAGGCACATGTACTGGGCATGGGGATGAATGCCTATAATCACAGCACTGGGGAGGTTGAGGCAGGAGGATTTTAAGTTTGAGGCCAGCCTGGGCTGCAGTGGAAGGTCTATCTCAAACAACAAAACTAATAATAGAAAAAGAGGCTGCAGAAGTCACCACTCCGTCCCAGCACTTGGGTGGTTAAAGAAGGGCTGTAAGCCAGTCCTTAGCTAGAATATTGCAAAGCCCAGAAATTGATTTCCAACACCGCATAAAACAAGCGTGTGATTGTAATCCTGAGACAGGGGAATTGTGGGACCTTAAAGAGGGCGGGAACCCATTCTAGAATCAGAATGGAGCCTCTCACCTAAACAAGAATACCTATACCATTATCATTTGCATAACATATCAGAGGGGACCTGGCCACCACATTCTCCCCACAGCTCAGTCCTAACCTGTTACAGGGCCATCCTGGCTGGCATACTCCCCCCTCCTGGCTGGCATACTCCCCTTAGGGTAGCTAAGCTTCTCCAGCCCAGGGAGCCAGGCTGCTGTACCCTATATAATCCAACCATTTGGTTACCCACTTTCTTTACCTTTGGGCCTCCTGGCTGTACCCCTCTCTCTCCTCTCCCTTGCCCTCCCCCTTTCCTCTCTCCCCATATGGTCCAGTTCAGTCTGGCCTGTCTAGACTCTCCCAGATGTCCTCACCTCTGGCTCTGCTCTCCTACATATCTATAATAAACTGTCTCCTCCACCATATCTAGTAGCAATCATTATGTTCCTTTCCTTTTTTATTTTTATTTCTTCATTCACTATAAAGGCTGCTGACACAGCTACTTTTCCTTTCATATATAGATGCTTTATGTTAAAATAGACATGGATATAGAATCTGAAGCTGGGACTCCTTGCTTTCCTCAGACACTGACTGAAGTCTCAAACAACACTGTTTACAACAAAGGCACCCTACTTTCCTATATCCCCATGGACTAGACTTTTTAATCGATTATTATACTATCAGGTACCCTGGTACCCACTGATACAATAGTAACATCAAACCTCACCCAATTCCTATGTATGACTGCTGTAAAAACATTGAGCCACACCTCTCTCATGAGAAGCCCATACCTGAGCACATCTTACATTTTTCTGAACATTTATTTCTCCTTAATATTTATGTATTAACCTATATTATAATGTGTTTTAGTAAATTTCTGGTCTAGTTCTAATTTACTGTATCAGCTAGCCTTAAATTTTGTTGTTTTTTTTTCTTGTTAAAAGATTGTTCCTAAATATCTGTGTATATGTGTCTGTGGGGTGAGGTGAGGGGGTGTCTCAGGAGGCCAGAAGAGAGTATCAGATCCCCTGGAACTGGAGTTATAGGCAGTTATGAGCCGACCACTGTGAGAGCTGAGACCCCAACCCAGATCCTCCACACAAGTAGCCCATGCTTTATCCTGCTGAGCCGTCTCTCCAGCCAGCCCCTGACTGTTACAACACTTCATCTCTGCACAGAACACTTTGTGCTGGAAGCACATGGAGTGGCTTCTTTTTTTCTGACTGAACCTAGACACATAGGAAGGGTGAATGCAAGGCATTCTTTCTTGTCATGCTTTCTTGTTTGCCAGCACTTTGGGGCTTCAGGGTTGATGTGTTTAGAATGGTTGGAAATGTGTGTGTATTGGTTTTATGATCTGTGAAAATGAAATCAGTTTTGATAACTAAAAAAAAAATGATCAAATGCTCGCAATCTCATGTAGTTCTACCTAACAAGATCGATTCATGTGTAATTTAGTATGTCTAGTGCACTACAGTGTTCTTGGTGCATGGATCTGTACCTACCATACCACAAAGACAGGGTTGCTAAGAATGCGCTATATTGATGATGGGACCGCTTTAAACAATGGGGAACTAAAATATTAAACTAAAATAATGTAGAAACTGGGAAGGACAGATCAAAGTGAAAGCATTCTCCAGTCTTGTCTTATTCAGGGAGAAGATAGCAATATTGATTGTCTCTTACTTTTTACGTCAGACAGCATTATTAAAGTTTTAAAGAGAATCCATTAAATGAGTAGAAAGAAAGGGTCACTTGCAAACTGGTAAATGGGGAAAAGAGACTAAAGAGCGTTGGGTTGGCCGCCAGGAAAGGGTGCCGATTGATCGCACACGCTCACTTCAAGCTGTTTCCTGAAAGCCCAATAAAATGTCATTAAAGTGTTCCCTTTAAGGAAGCATAAGGCCGAGAGGATAGAAAAGGAGACAAAAGCAGCAACATTTTGGAAACTGCAAAACATCTAGACTGCCAAATCGTAGGTACTAAAACCATTAAATGGTGGATTTTTGAAATGGCAATCCCGAAAGCCAAGAACTTGCTGGGTTTACCTGTTCAGACTCCTCCCAAAGTTCAGAGACAGCAGCGACAGATTCTTTCGGACATGGGGGAGTGGGGTGGGGCGGGGGGGGGGACGACGACAATGGCACCAAAGGTGCAGCAACTGGATTAAAATACATGGGAGAAACAACTGTCTCCTGTGGCTCTACTTAGTAAAGGTACTGTCCCTCCACTAGGGCAGCAGGAAACTAGCCGCCTCACCTCTTGCCTGGGGAAGGCACATGCCTTTAATTGCAGCACTTGGGAGACAGAGGCAGGCTGAGTTTGAGGCCAGCCTGGTCTACAGAGTGAGTTCTGGAACAACCAGGGATACACAGAGAAATCCTGTCTTGAAAAGAAAAAAAAAAAAAAAAGTGGGAGGTGGGTGGAGAAAATTCTAGACTACAGTCAAACGCCAGTCCTAACCTTTTCCTACTTGTCTCTGTCTGGTTGTTTTTGAGACAAGGTCTTTTTGTTTTTAGGGTTTTTTTGGTTGGTTTCTTTTGTTGTTGTTGTTTTGAGACAAGATTTCTCTGTGTAGCCCTGGCTGTCCTGGAACTCACTCTGTAGACCAGGCTAACCTCGAACTCAGAAATCCACCTGCCTCCACTGCCCGACTGAGAACAAGGTAGCCCTAACTGGCCCGAAACTCACAACCCTCTAGCCTCATGCTCCACAGATCAAGTTCTGGGTTTTTGGTTTTTTTTAAGATTTATTTATTTATTATATGTAAATATACTGTAGCTATCTTCAGACACTCCAGAAAAGGGAGTCAGATCTCATTACGGATGATTGTGAGCCACCTTGTGGTGGCTGGTATTCGAACTCAGGACCTTCAGAAGAGTAGTCAGTGCTCTTAACCACTGAGCCATCCCTCCAGCCCCATCAAGTTCTGTTTTAGGTATTTCAGGTAGGAATATTCTCAGGGAGAGATGGGGCCTTCCCATCACACCACATCAAGCACATCTTAGTGGGGTCTTCCAATTGCCTAGTTCTGTGGGGAACAGAGAGAAAGAACTGAGAATGCAAGCACTGGAGGCTTCTGCACAAACCTTTGTTTAATTTTTTTTTTTAAATTGAGATGGAGAGGGAGGGAGTATGTATGTGTTAGAGTTTATGTGTGTGTGTGTGTGTGTGTGTGTGTGCGCGTGCGCGCTTTCGTGCACACGTTGAAAACATACAGAAGTTGGTTCTCTCCCTCCATCATGAGGGATCCAAGTCAAGTCCGCAGGCTGGACAGCAAATGCTGTTACCTGCTGAGTCACCTCACCAACCTGGAAATATCACATCATATCCCAAGTTCATCAGTTGCCAAGAGTCTGGGGATATAAAAGGTGGTGACTCTGTCACCTACTAAAGACAGACAATGGAGCTGGAGAGATGGCTAAGCAGCTAAGAGCACTGTCTGCTCCTCCAGAGGACCCAGGTTCAATACTCAGCACCTACATGGCAGCTCACAACTGTCTGTGACTCCAGTCCCTGGGCATCTGCCGGCACCAGACACACATGAGGTACACATGTATGTGTGCAGGCAAAACACTCCTAGGCATAGAAAAAAAATTAATGCTTTTTTAAATGGTGGAAGGGAGAGTTGAGACAGGGTCTCTCTACATACAGCCCTGGCTTCCCTGGAGCTCACTATGTAGACCAGGCTGGCCTTGAACTCCTAAAGATCCACCTGCTTCTGCCTTCAGGGTGCTGGGATTAAAGGCATGTGCCACCACACCTGGTTTATAATTAAAAAAATTAATTAAAGACAAAATAAAATGTCTTTTGAACCAAAACAACTTACTTATGATTGCTTACCTCTTGGTAAAATCTAGACTCGTTCATAGTGGGAGAAGCAAAGTATGAGCTAGGACCAAGCCATCAACACACGGGCTGCTGGGGGGCACAGGTCATTCAGGTCCACGTCATAGTGACATAATATACTATGCCAAGATGAGTGATTTCTGTGTCTGTTGTTTCATTCATGCTTGGAAATGTTAGTTTTGAGTAGATGCCTAGATGTGGGATGGTTGGATCAAGCACGAGTGTTGGGTATTGTTTGATATTTCTCACTAAAGGAATTGTTCTGTTTTGTGAGTCTACAAATCCTGCATAAAAGTGTGTTTTGTTTGTTTGTTTGGCTTGGTTTGGTTTTGCTTTACCTGCCTGGAGTGGTGGCACGTGCTTGTATAATCCCAGTGCTAAAGAGGTGAATTCAGGAATTCAGGTCATCCTTAGCTACAAATCCAGTGTGAGGCTGGGCCACATGGGACTCTTTCTCATACTGATACAATTAAAAAAAACTGGGCTGGCAACATGCCTCCACTGGTAAAAGTGCTTCTGCTGAGCCTGATACTCAGGGACCACATGGTGGAAGGAGAAAACCAACCCCTTACAACTTGTTCCCTGACTCCCATATATGCACCATGGCATGAGCACATGTATGCACACAAAAACACACCAAACACACACACATCATATACATACATATACCACACACACATATCACACACACACACATACCACTAAATGAATATAATAACAAAAGCATGCCTAACAATCTGACACAGGAGAAAATCTATTTTCATGTACTTCTGCCAGTATTGCCACTATGTGTAAAGCTGGCATATGTTCTAGTCTTAATGGTTATTTGACCTTCCTGTGACTGTTTTGCTCATCTCTTTTCCTTATTTTCTACTGAAAATCTTATCTTTTATATTCACATTTATTTTTTTATATATAATGATGATCTGTCTCTTATTAGTGATTGTATCAGTCAAGGTTTTCTAGAGGACTGGAGCTGATACAATGAAAAACATAATATATATATATATGATATATATAGACCATATATATCATATATGTGGTGCATATGCATACATATGCACCACATATATGATATATATGATTTATTACAGGCTGTCATCTAGCTGGTCTGACAGTGGCTGTCTACCAATTGAAAGGCCAAGAACCCAGTAGTTGTTCAGTCTGCAAGGCTGCATGTCTCAGCTGGTCTTCAGTATATGCTGGAATCACAAAGAAATAGGCTCTAATGCCAGTGAAGGAATAGATTTGCCAGCAAGGGCAAGCAGGCAAAGAGCAAAAGCTTCCTTCTTCCATGTCATTAATATATGTTACCACCAGAATATGTGGCTCAGGTTAAAGGTGGGTCTTCCTGTTTCAAATGATTTAATTAAGAAAAGTCTCTCACAAATGTACCCAAGCAGCTTTGGTTTTAGTTAATTCCAGATGTAGTCAAGTTAACAACCCAAAACACAGCCACCACAGTGATATAAGTTGCAAATCATATCTTTTAGTTTCCTCTCTATTTTGTGTGTGTGTGTGTGTGTGTGTGTGTCTGTACATACCATGATGTGCATTTAGTGGACAGCTTTGGAGAGTAAGTTCTCTCCTTCCACCATGTGGGTTCTGAGGATGGAATTTAGTTCATTGGGGCCTGCCAGCAAGTGCCTCCCCAACTGAGGCAACTCGACAGCCAGGTTTTCTTCTACTTTTCTTAATATGTTTTGTTTGTTTGTTCATTGTATAGAACGCTGCTTAGTTAAATTTACCTTACATCATTTTGAACATGGAAGTCAGAATTATAACAAGACTCACTGCTTTCTGGCATTAAAGGAGAACTGCCTGCTTTTTTCTTCAGGTACCAGTGTAAAAGGTTTCTTTAATGGGTTAATCAATAGTCCAGATGCCTGCCATAGCCAGGTGTGGTGGCACATTCCTTTGATCCCAGAACACAGGAGGCAGAGACATGTAAATGTCTGTGAGTTTGAGGCCAGCCTGTTCTCTACATAGTGAGATCTCATCTCAAAAAAAAAAAAAAAAAAAAAAAAAAAAGAAAAAAAAAGGCAAACATGAACAAGAATGGTGACATATATTTTTAATCCCAGCACATGGGAGGCAGAAGTAGGTGGATCTCTGTCTCCCCAGGGACCTCTGCTCAGGCTGGGCTGCCAAGGGACTTATCCCTGCAGCCATCCAGGTACCTGGAGTCCATTACAGTTATGGGCCAAATGGGCCTGGCTCCTGCTAGAGCTTTTGGCAGATCTTGGAGTCAGCCATGTGATGGTAGTTGTGCAACACACAGAATGGGAGAGTTGTGGGGTCACCCAGGCTTCCACACAGATCTCAAGATCTGGGGGTGCAGGCAGGAGACAGTGTACAGCAGAATCTGAATCTTGTAACCTCCTGGGATGGCAATGGGGAAACAGTGACAAAGGAAGCCATACTGATGTGACCCTAGGAAGTCAGAGAAGCCAGCAGTGGAATGTGTGCCAAGGACAGCCACATCCCGGGCGATAGCGGTGGGGCAGCCCAAGTCCCACATCACAGCACCACATGCCCACAGGGTACAGGATCTGCCGTTTCCACTGCTGGGGTTGGATCTTGCTTTGGCCCTAGTCTCTGTTTTTATGTCTCTATTATTCCCTTTGGAACAGGGATATTTACCTTACATCATATGGAAGTCTGTAACTTTTGTTTTTTATTTTTATTTTTATTCTTATAGGTGCACATTGCTAGGTGTTTGCTGAGAGTGACGGGGGATACTCTGAACTTGGACTTTTGTATGATAGAACTGGTGAGAATTTGAAGATTATGGGAAACATTCTGCAGGCCAGTGGTGGTACACACCTTTAATCCCAGCACTTGGGAGGCAGAGGCAGAGGCAGGTGGATTTCTGAGTTCAAGGCCAGCCTGGTCTACAGAGTGAGTTCCAGGACAACCAAGGCTACACAGAGGAACCCTGTCTCAAAATAAAAGAAAGAAAGAAAGAAAGAAAGAAAGAAAGAAGAAAGGAAGGAAGGAAGGAAGGAAGGAAGGAAGGAAAAAAGAGAAAGAAAGAGACAAAAGGAAAGAGAGAGAAAGAGAGAGGGAGAGAGAGAAGAAGAAGAAGAAGAAGAAAGATGCTAGATACATTCCGTGTTATGAGATGGATGTGGGCCTTTGTGGGAGGTCAGGAGTAGGATATGAAATGCTTTTCCCCAAATTATGCTTTGTCTCCAGTCAATGTACAGAGATTGCAGAGGTGGGGCTTTTGGGAAGTAACTGTGTCCCAAGGTTCTAACTGAATCAATGGATCAATTCTTAGCTGGTTGTAACTTTTAGGACGTGGGATGTAACTGTGGGTTGTGCCCGTGAAGGGTCCACCTTGTCCCTAATTCCTCTCTCTTGTCTTTCTACTTCTTGGCTCCACTGAGGTGAGCCACTTTGCTCCTCTCCCCTTCTTTCCATATTGTCCCATTTACCCACAATCCCCGAGACACAGAGCCCCACTGACTAGGCACTGAAATCCTGGAAACGGGAGTTCAAATCAATCCTCTCTTCTCTAGACTGTTTCCTTGGACATTTCGTCAGAGTGATGAAAAGGCAAATCGGGCTGGGGAGATAACTCAGGTGGGTAAACATGAAGATTCCCAAAACTCATGTAAGCCTGGACCAGTAGCCAGTGTCTGTAGTCCTGGCACTGCAGTGATGAGATGGGAGACAGAGACTGGAGAGTCCCTGGAAGTTAGTTCACAGGCAAGCTAGTCCTCTACAACAGACAGCTAGAGACCCTGTCTCAAACAAGATGGAAAGCAAGGACCAACAATTGAGATTGTCCTGTGCCTTCTGCCTGTGTGTGGTACGTGTGCATCCTCAGTCACACACTTGAACATACACATATGTACACACATGCACATAAAAATTAAATTAACAACAAAAGAGAGACGTTCATCAATGGGCTGGAGGTGTACTCAGTCCCAGCACCACGGAAACTGGAGCTGCTGGTGTACGCCTGTAGTTCTCAAACTTAGGAAGTGGAGGCAGGAGGATCAGGATTTCAGCTATGCAGTGAGTTCCAGTCCAACCTGGGATCTATGGCCCCGTTGACTAACATGGGAACTCAACTATGGTCAAGGGACAGCATGCTGGTGAATAGCAAAGGAAGGCCATGATCGATAGAAAATGCAGCGTGATCTGGCAGAAGTCGGGCATGAACCACAGCCAGATTACATAGTCTGAGGCCACAGAGCTGCACTGAAAAGTTAGAATGTTGCAACTCCTCAGGTCTTTGCCCTTGTTTGTAAAGTGAAAAGTAATACCAGTACCCAACTCCAGGGCTACAAACTGAAATAAGGCTTTTAAAAAAATGATCTAGTTTAAGTCATGCGGTGGTGAAGCACATCTTTAGTCCCATCATTCTGGAGGCAGAGTCAGGTGAATTTCTATAAATTCAAGGCCAGCATGCTCTACAGAGCCAAGTGTGGGACAGTCAAGTGTGGGAACAGGGACCGGAAAGTGGGGGGGAAGTGGAAGAGGCGCCCACGAAGATTCCCCAGGATGTGGACTCTGGAGACCAGCATCGGGGGGTCCAGATCTAACTTTATTGTTTAGTGTGTAAGCTTATATACAGTTTTTCAGCCAATTAGGGTATGTTTATGGATTCAAGGGCAAATCTGGGCACGACATTTGTTGTTTAGTTGAATCTGAGCTGTCTGCCCATGAACCTGCAGGGGAGGGGCCTGTCATCCAGGGAGATTTCTGTGAAGACAGGGGAGACAGGGGAAGGAGCCACCACTCTGCGCTCTGGTCCTTTGAGTTGTCCCATGACGTGCCGGATGATGCCTATGGCTCTCCTCTTTCCCTCCCACTTGTTCCTCCACCAGGTTTATTTCCACATTCCCCACAGCCAAGGCTACACAGAGAAACCCCATCTCAAAACAAACAAACAAAACAAAGATTTATTTTACTGATTTTTAATTAATTTATTATTTTGGTTTTTTTTTGAAACAGAACTTCATGTGGCCCTGGCTGACCTGGAACTCACCTGTAGACCAGGCAGGCCTCAAGCTCATAGAGATCCACTTGCCTCTGCCTCCTCAGTGCAGGATTGAAAATGTGCACCCCTGTACCTGGCAAGACATGTTTACTTTTTTTTATTTTATTTTTAGATTTATTTATTTATTATATGTAAATACACTGTAGCTGTCTTCAGACACACCAGAAGAGGGCATCAGATCTCGTTACAGATGGTTGTGAGCCACCATGTGGTTGCTGGGATTTGAACTCAGGACCTTTGGAAGAGCAGTTGGTGCTCTTAACCACTGAACCATCTCACCAGCCCCTACTTTTATTTTATATCTATGGGTGTTTTGCCTATATGTATGTAAGTGCACTGTGTATGTATCTGGAACCAGAACAGAGTATTGGACCCCTGGAACTGGAGTTGGTTGTATTCCATCTGGGTGCAAGTCACTGTGGCCATGTAAAAATACACGAAAGAATAAACCCTGGGTGGAAAAGAGGCTCTGCCCACTGCAGGCCAGTAAGAGAGAAGAGCAGGGATAAATATGGAGTTCCGAAAGGAATAGAATTGGTTTAAGTGGGTTTTCTCCATGGATTAAAAGGTCATTGAAGGAATGGCAAGCCCTAGGGAGAAGAGCCTTTTGAGGAACAGGATGCCAAGTTCCCAGTAGATACGAAAGTCACTAGTGGGACAGCATGGGCAGAGGGAACCAGATCTAAGACACATGGCTGGAGCAGAGGCTCTGCCTGTAAAGGAGCATCAGAAGCAGAGGCCCTGGCAGAAGCCAGGAAGGGAAGGCAGAGTCCCATCAAGGCCCAGCCCACAAAGGAATTTGTTGTAGGGAGGTAATGGAAACAGGAAGGGGAGACCTTAGGATATGGGAGGGGTCCCTCACACCCAGGAATGATGTAGTATGCTGTGGATTTAGTCAGACATGCCCAGAGCTTATGAAATCAAGCATTGCCACAGAAGCCCACGTGACTATGGAAAATGGAAGGACACATGCTACCATATCTTGGAGCGTCATAAGACACAACCCCCAGTCAGTGTACCAGAAGACATTGAGTGATAAGAAGTAGCGGGGAAGGTGGCCCAGGTCTTCTAGGCTTCCTGAGTCTGGCCCCAGGAGGACTGGAGAAAACTGATGGATAGTCTCATTTACAGAGCACCCACCATGTGCCCACATAAGCTTTGTGTATCTCTTAGTTCTTGAGTCAACACTCCAAGGCAGAGGTTTCTCTCTACAGAGAAACCAGGGTTCAAAGAGATGTCAGCTCTTGTTCAAGGTCTTATCCTGGGCCAATTTCAGGCCCGTGGCCTCTGAGGTTCAGCTCACTGCGTTGGACTCAGAGGCTAATCAAGAACTCAGCTCCTACCTAAAGCAACACCTGAAGCATTTATTTCTCAGTAGGAGAAGCCAGTGCTCAGGATGAAGCCAGGTACCTTCCCATTGTCCCATGATGTTGATGATTCAGGGGGGAGGCTATTGAAGACACATGTTAACTGATGTGAATACAGGAAAAGAAGCCCAGGTCCAGGCAGAGGCTAACAAGGTGCAAGGTGCAGCTACCAAGTCCCCTCTTCAGTCTCCCTCCTCCCTCAAATTCCTCATAGTCAGAAGTAAATCTAGCTACAGCGAGGACACCAAGTTCCCAGGCCTCCAACATGTCTCTATGACCTGTCTCCCCTCTGAGACCATGGTCCACAGAGTCTGTGAAGTGACCTCAGCCTGATGTTTATGCTAGTGACACCTGTTGATGGCGCAATGTTAGGTGGGGCCAATGACGTAGACTGATACCACAAGATGTACCCAGCACGGTGAGTAAACACCATGCCAATGTACCAGACGAGATAAATGTTATTTATTTGTGTCATTTGTCTTTAGAGAGACCTCTGTGCATCATCAGAGATCTAAGGCTACACAGGAAATGAATACTGAGAGAGATCTAAGTAGAGACCTGGGCAAGAGGAAGAAAGAGGAGAACCTGAGGACCAGAGACAATGACAAAACAGCAGGAGATCATGAGCTGGTAAAAAACACAATCACAGAAGCAGTAAGAGGTGCCAAAGGTGTAGGACCTGACCTTCACATTGGCCTCAGGTTTCCTGGAATCCTGGGAAGGGGATGGTTCAGCCAATTATATAATTAGCATAACCAGAAAGAAGCCATACCAGATTCACAGAAGAGGGCTTCACCAAATAGCATGAAAGAAATAACTCAGAGGGTGTTTATTTGTTTTGTATTTATTTGGACAAGATGTTGCCATGTAGCCCCGGCTGACCTGGAACTCACTATGTTGACCAGGCTGGCTTCAAACTCACAGGGATCTACTTACCTCTACTTCCTGAGTGCTGGGAATAAAGCCACGAGCCACCACTATGCATGACTCATTATTATTTATAAGACAAGGTTTCACAATGTTGCCCAAGTTGGTCTCAAACTCTTGGATTCAAGGAATCCTCCTTCCTCTGTATAGAGGGTCTTCTGAGTCATGAAGCTGGAAAGGAAGCTCATTTGATAGAGTGTTTGCCAGGCAGACAAGCAGTCCTGGGTTCAGTACAACGCACTGCCATAAAAGGTCACTGGCTCGGGCATAGAGCCGGTCCAGGATGTTCAAGCTTGGGTTCAGTTCCCAGTATACTGTACAGTGGAAGCAAACAATGAACCATAACAAACAATAAGAGGAAACTGAGGCAGCCTCATGTATAAGCTCCAGGTGGCTTGACCAATCCATAGGTAGAAATAAACAGACCCCTTTGAGTATAAGATCTTATTTATTAAAATATTAAAATGCAGTGGTGGCACACGCCTTTAATCCTAGCACTTGGGAGGCAAAGGCAGGAGGATTTCTGAGTTCAAGGCCAGCCTGGTCTATAGAATGAGTTCCAGGATAGCCAGGGCTACCCAGAGAAACCCTGTCTCGAAAAAAAAAAAGTTAAAATGTATAAATTAACCAACAGCTATATATTTGGGTCTCTCTCTCTCTCTCTCTCTCTCTCTCTCTCTCTCTCTCTCTCATCTCCATCTCTCTCTTTCTTTGAGACAGGGTTTCTGTATAACTCTAATAAGCTATGTAGACCAGGCTACATTTGAACTCGTACTAATTCCTCTGCCTCTGCCCCTTCCTGAATTCATCTTAAAAGAACACAATACAGAAAATGTGAAGACACACATAAGCAAATAGAAGACAATCACTCACAAATATACTACCAACAATTATATAACCTTCTATATTATCTATCTAGCAATATGTTAACATATGTTCTTATTCTATTGTGTATGTGGTATACATGTGTGTGCATGTGTGTGTGTAGATGCATGCATGTCAGGACAGCAGTGTCTTTTTTTAAAAAATATTTATTTATTTATTTTATGTGTATGAGCACACTGTAGCTGTACAGATGGCTGTGAGCCATCAAGTGGCTACTGAACATTGAGTTCAGAATGGCCCCGCTTGCTCCAGCCCCACTCCCTCTGGCCCCGCTTGCTCCAGCCCGCTCATTCCAGCTCCATTTGCTCTGCCGTAATACACTTTAGTAGGACAGCAGTGTCTTAACTAGCCTCCACCTTATGTTTTGAAGTAATATCTCTCACTGAATCTGCAGTTCACTTACTTGGTTCAACTCGGCTGCCAGACAACGAGCCTTAGAATCCAAAGCTGGGGTTACAGCGTGCTGCCACTCCTGCTTTTCAATGACTTCTGGGAATCCAGATTCAAGTGTTTGTGCTTGGGAGGCAGACACTTTTCCTACTGAGACATCTTCTGTCCCAGTATAACTAGTTTTTATTTTAGTGTACACACACACACACACACACACACACACACACACCAGAGGACAACTTGCATGAATCATCTCTTTCCTTCCATCATGTGAATTCTGTGGATCAAACTCAGATCAGCAGGCTTGACAGCAAGGGCTTTTATCTGCTGAACCATCTTGCTGGTCCACATTGTGGCTTTTGATGGATGAAAACGTGGGCATACTGTGATTTATTTGGCATTCTTCTCTTACTGCATTGTTTCTAAGTTTTAAAATTATAAATAGAGTTAGAGGGAGAACAATTGTAACAGGGGATTCAGTGCCCCCTTCTAGTTTCTTTGAGTAACTGCACTCATGGGATACATACACACACACACACACACACACACACACACACACACACACAGGGGCGCATACATGCATACATATAAAAACTTTAAAAACAATAAAACAAACTTATAAATAAGACTATAATGAACATTCTTAGTGAGATACATGTCCTTCATGATTATTTTCCTCAAATCGAAAGTAAGTGTAAATGGAAGAACATTGTGCTGGACAAGCTCCAGCCCATCCATGGATCCTTTGCTGCAAGTATGGCAGCTCTCCCAGGTGCCTGGTACCAGTGGCTTCCATAATAATGGAGGGATGCAGAGCAGAGCCTTTGGCCATCTGTCCAGGCTGCTTCTGTAGACATGTGTGCAAAAAATGGCTAACAGAAGATATTACCTGTTTTCACTCAGGGCTGAACCTCTCCTAAAAACAGAGAAGAGAAGCCAGGTGATGGTAGCATACATCTTGAATCCCAACACTCAGGAGGCAGAGATAGTCAGATCTCTGAATTTAAGGCCAGCCTGGTCTACAGAGTGCTATCCAGGACAATCAGGGCTACACAGAGAGAGTCTGTCCTGGCAAACAAGCAAGCAAACAAACAAAAACAGATTGTTTTGCAGAAAATATTTAGACTCTAAGGGACAGGAGGAGGGAAGAATAAACCACAACTTTTGGGTGAGCAATGAAGCAAATGAGTCAGTTTTGATGAATTTAGCGGGCCTGTGATTACTGGCCCTAATCTGGCAATGGGGAAAGGTGAGCTCCAGCTTGCTCACCATGCTGGATTCTCAAGCCACTCGGCTAGGGCATCCTAGCCGAGCACTGGCCGGATGCACCTGCATGTGGATTAGAAACAGCCATATCAAGACTCAACCATGTCAAACTCAGGTCCCCCAGCCTTCATGGCAAGCACTTTACCATCTATCTCCTCAGTCTGATCTTACCAATTCTGTGGATCTGTCAGGAGGCAGAAAGCAGAAGCACTCATCATGGGCTGGGCTGAGCCTTTGCATATGGTGATATGGTCTGTTTCCAAGGCAGGTCATGCACATGGCTGGCAAATTTGGGCAGAGTTTCCATTCATCCCTATAAGGAATTCTCCATAGGTCTGCTGGAATATCCTCAGACATCATGGTTACCTTCCTGACTGTGGTGGTTCCAGAGAACAGCTCCTCAATCACACAGGTCAGCCTCCAACAGTAGGAGAAAGACCACCCAAGGTGCGAATACCAACACAGAGGGACCATCAATGTGGATGGAGGAGATTAGCAGTATAACCCCCCCCCCCAAGAAACGTTTAACTTGGTGTTACTTCTTCCAGATGAACATGTGCATAAGACTTAGCAAGAAGGTCGGGCAGTGGTGGCACCCGCCTTTAATCCCAACACTTGAGAGGCAGAGGCAAGCAAATTTCTGAGTTTGAGGTCAGCCTGGTCTACAGAGTGAGTTCCAGGACAGCCAGGACTACACAGAGAGACCCTGTCATGGAAAAACCAAAACCAAAACCAAATACAAAACAAAAACAAAAGCAAACTTAGCAAGAAAAGATTTACTAATTCCAGTCATTATTGCTTGAACAAATGTTTATTGAGCACCTACTACTGGAGGCCCAAGGACCACTCTACACTTAAGATCAGGGACAAGAACTGGTATGACAGTGTACTGGCTGGTTTTGTGTGTCAACTTGACATAGGCTGGAGTTATCACAGAGAAGGGAGCTTCAGTTGGGGAAGTGCCTCAATGAGATCCAGCTGTGGGGCATTTTCTCAATTCATGATCAAAGGGTAAGGCCCCTTGTAGGTGGTGCCATCCCTGGGCTGGAAGTCTTGGGTTCTATAAGAGAGCAGGCTGAGCAAGCCAGGGGAAGCAAGCCAGTAAGGAACATCTCTCCATGGCCTCTGCATCAGCTCCTGCTTTCTGACCTGCTTGACTTCCAGTCCTGACTTCCTCTGGTGATGAACAGCAATGTGGAAGTAAGCTGAATAAACCCTTTCCTCCCCAACTTGCTTCTTGGTCATGATGTTTGTGCAGGAATAGAAACCCTGACTAAGACAAATTGGTACCAGCATAGTGGGGTATTCCTGTGACAATCTGACCATGTTTTGGGGAGGACTGTGGAAGGATTTTGGAACTTTGAGTTAGAAGAGCCACTGGTTGTTAAGAACTCTGTAGGAGCTTGGAAGAGCATGTTGGGAACAGTGCAGAGATGGAGGCCTGGCTTGTGAAATTTCAGAGGGAAGATTAAAAACTCTTATCAGGGCCATGTTGTTTTGATTGTGAAGACTCTGTGGTTTTGGTTAGCTGGGGCTGAAGTATCAACTATGATTAACAAGATACCAGAACTACTAAAGCGAAAACTTTACATTACTGGGACTATTGATGCTAGTTAGCTGGAGCTAAGAAATTAGCGGTGATTAAGAAGAGAGCAGCATCACTAAGGTGGCATCTTCTGGGAAGTGTTTTCTGAGAGCACAAAGAGGCTGTGTTCCAGAGATATCCAAGGTTGTTCCTTGTGCCACAGCAGGACTTGGTAATGTGTAAGAGTCACCCAGGTAGTACTGGTTTTGAAGGCATGATGGGGTCATAAAGAGCATCTGAGGCTCGGCACAGTGAGAGGCCATGGGGAGGCCATTGGTAAAGGTGCAGCCTCAGTTGCAATTGATGGCCCAGGACTGAAGGGGTCATGCAAAGGAGTTGAGGCTTGGCACCATGAAGAGAGCCTATGAAAGGCTATTGGTAAAGCCTAGTTACAGCAGAAGACAGTGTTTTAGAGATGCCAGTACCATGAATGACTACCAAGAACAGCAGCAGCAGTGGAGTACAGGCATCTGAAGCCTAGAAGACAAGGTGTGTGCTACAAAGGGCAGAGCTGGAGAAGTGACCCAAGCCCTTGGAGGAAACCAGAAGATCATGAGTGGATCCCAGAATTGGACGGTTGGAGTTTGATTTTTGCTTTTGATTGTGACTGTGCCCTGATATTTTTCCCTCTTGAAGGAAGAAAGTATTTTAGTGGAACCCACAGTTAAGAGACCATGAATTTTAAAAGATATTGGATATTTTAAATTGATTGAACTTTTAATATGTAAAGACTGTGGGACTTTAGATGTTGGATGAATAAGAAAGTAAGGTTTGAGGCTTAATAGTGATGTGTTTGTGTGTCAAGTTGACAAGGGGTCAATTATACTGGCTGGTTTTGTGTGTCAACTTGACACAGGCTGGAGTTATCATAGAGGAGGGAGTTTCAGTTGGGGAAGTGCCTCAATGAGATCCAGCTGTGGGGCATTTTCTCAATTCATGATCAAAGGGTAAGGCCCCTTGTAGGTGGTGCCATCCCTGGGCTGGAAGTCTTGGGTTCTATAAGAGAGCAGGCTGAGCAAGCCAGGGGAAGCAAGCCAGTAAGGAACATCTCTCCATGGCCTCTGCATCAGCTCCTGCTTTCTGACCTGCTTGACTTCCAGTCCTGACTTCCTCTGGTGATGAACAGCAATGTGGAAGTAAGCTGAATAAACCCTTTCCTCTCCAACTTGCTTCTTGGTCATGATGTTTGTGCAGGAATAGAAACCCTGACTAAGACAGACAATTCTTAGTCCCAGGTCTTTAATCCTCAGAGCACTAATTCACCATCTCCCTCCCATGCTCTGAAATTTCGGGCTCTCTAATGTGCTCCTCTCCTATCAGCTGCTCATCATCCATGGCAGGACCACCAAGACCCCACTCTATTTATTCTCAGACATAGGCATCCCCAGAGAACCTCAGGCTAGTTTCTTTCTCTGCAGAGCAGGATTGAACTTCCAGTGCTAACAGCAGAAGGCCAGGATGTCCCTAGGCAGGAGCTGCTTTTGACCCTACCAGGAAAATCTCTTCAAGATCTAGGAGAGTGGCCCTCAGACCCTCTCCCTGTGCCCTGATAAGGGTCACTGGGGTTACCAGAAGACCCCAAGAGTAGTGATCCCTTTGCTCTTCTCAGAGGGCTGCTGACCTTTGAGCTTTGGAGTTGGGGGCCGGGGGGTTACAGGGCTGTGACCAGCAACTTGGGCTGAAGAAGCTCCCAGAGCCCACTGTCCTGAAGAGAGGGCACTTTGGTCCTACCTTTGGCTAGGGCAGCCCTATGAGAAAGCACGAGGGATACTGCTTCTTTTCCATTCTAGAAGTCACAGGCCCGTGAGGTAGAGAAAGATGGTCAGGGACTCAGGGTCATCCTTAGCTACACAGTGAGTGTGAAGCCATCCTAGATTATATGAGACTATCCCAAAATGAATAAAAGAACATGATGAGTTAGAGACACTATGAAGACCTAGAGAGCCCAGGGACATTGCCAGGAAGAAGGTGAATTGAAACCCATGGTCCTTCCTTCCTTAAAACCAAGCAGAGGGCAGGAGAGATAGACCAGTGGGTAAGAGCACTGGTTGCTCTTTTAGAGGACCCACATTCGATTCCCAGCACACACGTGGTGGCTCACAACCATCTGTAACTCTGGTTCATGCACGTGGTGCCCAGACATACATGCAGACAAACATTTATACACTAAAAATAAATAATTAAAATTAACTAATAAATTACAGACTAGACATGGAGAATCTGGAGTTGTGGTCAGTGGTTAAGAGCACTGACTGCCCTTCCAGAGATCCTGAGTTCAATTCCCAGCAACCACATGGTGGCTCACAACCATCTGTAATGGGACCATCACCCTCTTCTAGTGTGTCTGAAGACAGCTACAGTGTACTCATACACAAAATAAATAAATAATTTTTTTTAAAAAGCTGGCTACTATCCCAGCACTTGGGAGGCAGAGGCAGGTGGATTTCTGAGTTTGAGGCCAGCCTGGTCTACAGAGTGAGTTCCAGGACAGCCAGAGCTATACAGAGAAACCCTGTCTCAAAAAAAACAAAAACAAAACAATAACAACAACAACAAAACTGGCTACTCAATCATGAGGACTGGAGTTTGAATCTTAGCACCCAAGTAACAAGCTGGGTATTCACATAGACTAACAACTCCAGCTCCAGTCCGGTAAGGACAGGATCCCTGGGGCTTGCTGTCTTTCAGTACAGCCAAGAAAATGGGAGCCCAGGTTCAGGAAGTGACCAAGGTGGCCAGTAACAGAGGAGGAACAACAGGCCCTCTTCTAGCCTCCATGCACACACAAGGTGGCATAATTGCACACGATGTGCATGCATGCACAGAAGTTGTTGAATGGGTCTTTTTTGAAAAGTTCAAGGCATGGGGAAGGGGGAGAGGCATGGGGACGGGGGAGGCAACAGGGGTTTGTTTTTGTTGTTTTTGTTTGTTTCTTTGTTTTTTGGAGGGGAAACTGGGAAAGGAGAAATTTACATGTAAATATAGAAAAGATCTAATAAAAAAAAGAAAAGAAAACAAAAAAAAACCCCAACCAACTGGCAGAAAACAATTCTATTCCAATATCATCCAATGGAAAGAACAAATTCTGCCAAACATAGGTGTAATTCTCTGAATGGAAGAAGGACCAAGTAGAAATGGCAGGTGATGTATACTTTAACCTTTTATTTTCTCAGTGCTTGGGCCTGAGTCCAGGGCCTTGCATATGCAAGGTGAACATACAGTTGAACTGTATCCCTAGTTTTTTTTTTTAAATACAAAATAGTACACTACACAATATGTAACTTACATGGTTTCTCACTAGGTGCCCAGGGAAAATACAACCTAAGTTAATTGCTCCTCAATGCTCCACAGATGTAAGACTTTCCATAGATATCTCTTATTTAAAGCTATAATCACAGCCGTTGCTGATATTCAGCAGTCAGTGTTGGGTGGAGGTAAAAAAAAAAAAAAGAAAGAAAGAAAGAAAAATTAAGCATAGAATTACCATGTGAGCCATCAGTGTCTCATCCTAGATACACAGTCAGAAGCACAAAGGACAGGGGCTGGGATGGCTGTGAGTTCAGCATTGTTCACAATGGCTGGATGGGAATGAGTTTTCCTGTCTGGGGCGTGTGGCCACAATTCCTTCCCTGGGGAAGACATAAATATCTACCCCTCCTCTTGAGGTCCATTGACAAACCAAGGTGCGACTCCAGAGTTCACTGTGGAAACAGTAAGTTTACTGAATTTATTTACAAAGCAGTGGGGGAGGAGTTGCCAGCAGAATTGTAGGTGACCATAAAATAGCCAGCAGGGATAGTGATTTCCCCATGGCTGTGTAGAGGGAACCCCTACCCATAACCATCCCCACCTCTACTGACTAGCGCCTCTCCCAAGACCACATGCAGCTAGGCAGTGGTGGTATATGCCTGTAACTCCCTGCATTTGGGAGACAGAGGCATACAGATCTGAGTTTGAGACCAGCCTGGTCTACAGTGTAGTGAGTTCTAGGACAGCTGGGGCTACACAGAGAAATCCTGCCTCAAAAAACAGTAAATAGCCGGGTGGTGGTGGTGCACACCTTTAATCCCAGCACTTGGGAGGCAGAGGCAGGTGGATTTCTGAGTTCAAAGCCAGCTTGGTCTACAGAGTGAGTTCAAGGACAGGCAGGGCTACACAGAGAAACCCTGTCTCGAAAATACCAAAAAACAAAACAAACAAAACAAAACAGTAAATAAATAAATAAGGAAAGAAAGGAAGAAAGAAAAGAAAAAGAAAGAAGAAAAGGAAGGAAGGAAGGAAGGAAGGAAGGAAGGAAGGAAGGAAGGAAGAAAGAGAAGGGTAGTATAAAAGTATTTTTCGTTTTTTGTTTTTTGGTGGTTTTTTTTTTGGTTTTTCGAAACAGGTTTTCTCTGTGTAACCCTTGCTGTCCTGGATCTCACTCTGTAGACCAGGCTGGCCTCGAACTCAGAAATCCGCCTGCCTCTGCCTCCCAAGTGCTGGGACTAAAGGCGTGCACCACCACTGCCTGACTAAAAGTTCATTTTTATATCCCAAATCTTGGGCTGGAAGGATGGCTCAGTGGTTAACAGCACTTCTGAAGACCTGGATTTTGTTCTCAGTACCCACATGGTAGTTCACAAGTGTCTGTAACTTTAGTTTAAGAAAATCTGGCACCCTCTTCTGACCTCTGAAGACACCAAGCATGCATGTGGTGCACATACACACATGCAGGCAAACCACTCATACACGTAAGACAAAAATAAATCTTTTTAAAAAAAATTCCAATGTCCGGGGCTGGAAGAATGGCTGAGAGGTTAAAGCACTTGCTGCTCTTTTTCAGAGGACCTGTGCTCAGCTCCCAGCACCCACATGGTGCCTCACAACTGTCTGTAACTCCAGTTCAAGGGAATCTGATGCATTCTTCAAATCTCTGTGGGCACCCAACATGCACATGATACATACATGTACCTGCAAGTAAACTACTCCATACACAGAAAATAAAAATAAATCATATTTTTTTTTTTTGAGACAGAGCTTCTCTGTATAGCCCTGGCTGTCCTAGAACTCCCTCTGTAGACCAGGCTGGCCTCGAACTCAGAAATCCGCCTGCCTCTGCCTCCCAAGTGCTGGGATTAAAGGCGTGTGCCACTACTGACTTGCGAGGCTCACATTTTTAATTCCAGCACCCAGGAGGCAAAGTTGAAGCCAGTGTGATCTACAGAGCAAGTTCCAGGACATCCAGGGATCCTTAAAGAAACCCTGTCTCAAAAAAACAGGAAAACTCCACAGAAAGACCAGCAGTGTCAATTAACCTGGACCTCTGGGAGCTCCCAGAGAGGGAGCCACCAACCAAAGAACAAGCACAGGCTGGTCCGACCCCCCCACCACACACACACATATGGAGCAGCAGACTGCCTTGTCTGGCCTCAGTGGGACAGGATGCACCTAATCCTACAAAGACTTGATGCACCAGGGTTGGGGCATAGATACCTGGGAGGGGGGCAACCTTCTCAGAGGCAAAGGGGAGGGAGATGGGGGAGGAGTTCTTCAAGGAGGGACTGGGAGGAGGGACAGCATTTGGGATGTAAATAAATAAATACATAAATAAATAAATTTAAAAAACCAGGAAAAATTTTCAACGTTTTAGAAATTTATAAAATAAAAATAAAAACCCCTTCTTCCTCAGAGGAGTCCTGGGAGGGGCTCCTTTAGCTTCTGGCCTCCTTTCTCCTATAAGAGCCTGATGCTGGGCTTGGAGCATGATGAGACAGTACCGAAGCCTGCCACTTGTATGAGCGTATCCCTGCTCGTCTATGAAGATTTCACCATCACAGCTTGACAGCTAACAGAAAAGATGCCAAGCTGTATATCACATGTTCAAATCCCAAGTCCACCCCTAGGGACCTGACTGCTTTTGCCTCCCCTCTTCACCATTGAGGTCACAGTCTGTTATAAGGATTATACAATTGACTTAACATAGATAATTGTTTTTCAGAAGCACCTCACACTAGTGGGCGATGAACATTAGCTTTATCGCCATAAGAAAGCCCCACAGGAGCTGGGCAGTGGTGGCGCATGCCTTATAGTCCCAGAACTTGGGAGGAAGAGGCAGGCAGATTTCTGAGTTCGAGGCCAGCCTGGTCTACAGAGTGAGTTCCAGGACAGCCTAGGATACACAGAGAAACCCTGTCTCAAAAACAAAACAAACAAACAACAACAACAAAAAAAAACCCAAAAAGCCCCACAGGCCTTGCTACTGGGCCTTTCTCACTGTTGATCTCAGAAGGGTGGTTAGCCTTCTCTTGGATGTCATTCTCTCTTCATCAACCTCCCCCCTCCTTCTGTACTCTCCAAAGGCCTGTTGAAGCCATCTGGATTTCAAATCTCCTTCCTGCCATTTTCAGGGTCTCTGCTCAGCGCCCAGCATGGTTAACAGTGCCCTCCAACTGATGGGTGCTAAGGTCCAGCTGTCTTATTTTCTTCTTCCTTCCTTCCTTCCTTCCTTCCTTCCTTCCTTCCTTCCTTCCTTCCTTCCTTTCTTTCTTTCTTCTTATTTCTCTTTTATTTTTTTTCCATTTTTTAAATTTTCTTTTTAGTTCAGCAGAATTTCTCTTTTTTGGGGGGGGTGTTGGTTTTTCAAGACAGGGTTTCTCTGTGTAGCCCTGGCTGTCCTGGAACTCACTCTATAGACCAGGCTGGCCTCGAACTCAGAAATCCACCTGCCTCTGCCTCCCAAGTGCTGGGATTAAAGGCGTGTGCACCACCGCCTGTATCTTAAGAGCCTCTACACAGCCTTAGGCTGTCATGTTCAAATACAGTCTTGTGTTCATCAGCTTTCTGTTACCGTTACAAATACCCAAGTTAAATCAACCTACTGATAAAAAATAAAATAAAATTTATTTTCTTTAAGGCTCTCAGAGGTTCCAAGGCCAGTTAGCCTGTTACTTTTGGACCTGTGGTAAGGAGGGCATCATGGGAAGAACATGTGTTTGAAGGAAGTTGTTTACCTTGTGCTGGCAGGGAAGCAAGAGGAGGAGCAGAAGGGACCAGGTACCTGTATCTCTTTCAAGGACTGTGACACCTCCAGTGACTTTTCTCCCACTAGGTCCCAGCCTCTAAAGATTCCACCACCTCCCAACAGTGCCAGAGGGGCTAATGGTCACCTCTTACCACAGGGACCTTTGAGGAACAGCTCAAATCCAAGCTGTAGCAATAGACTTATGTACTGTGTAATTGTCAACATAAATTTAATTTTAAAATCTTTGGGATATATTTTCATAAATATTTTATAATGGTGGTGTACATTTGTAATCCCAGAATTTAGGGCTGATCTTAGGGTCAAGAGTTCAAGGCTATTCCAGACTATGGAGCCAGACTATCACACATTTAAAATATAAGAACAAAGCTGGGACTGGGCACTGGTGGTGCACGCGCCTTTAATCCCAGCACTTAGGAGGCAGAGGCAGGCGGATTTCTGAGTTCGAGGCCAGCCTGGTCTACAGAGTGAGTTCCAGGACAGCCAGGGCTAAACAGAGAAACCCTGTTTCGACCCCCCCCCCCAAAAAAAGAACAGAGCTTGGAATTGACTCAGTCAGTTGAGTGATTGACGAGCATACATAAGTCTCTCTCTCTCTCTCTCTCTCTCTCTCTCTCTCTCTCTCTCTCTCTCTCTCTCTCTCTCTCTCTCTCTCTCTCTGTGTGTGTGTGTGTGTGTGTGTGTGTGTGTGTGTGTCTGTCTGTCTGTCTCTCTCTCTGTCTCTCTGTCTCTCTGTCTCTCTGTCTCTGTCTCTCTCTGTCTCTCTCTCTCTCTCTGTCTCTCTCTCTCTGTCCCTACCACCTTCCCTCCTCTCTCTCTCTCTCTTTCTCTCTTCCCACTCATTCCATAGCCCTAGAGGCTGGGTACTCCAAGGCACTGGTTCCAGAAATCAGCTTTCTGGTGAAGGCCACCTCCTGGCTCATAGATGGCGCTGTTTAGCTATGACATTTGAAGCAAGGAGGACTTTCCATGGGGATCCTTCCGTGATCTTTCCATAAGTGAGGATTCCAATCCTGTTCTTAAAGACCTCACCCTCTCCCAAAGACCCCCCTCCTAATATGTCTCTCTCTTTTTTTAATGAGCACATTATGTTTTGTTGCAAACTTTAAGGAACCAGAAAAAGACCTATTAATGTAATCTAACCTTAACTGCCCACCTTTCATTTACATTGTTTCAAGTTGTTACATTTCATCTGATACTTGAAGCTTTTAAAGCCTGTGGGAGTAATTGAGACATTAGAGTTTCTTTGGGTCAAATCAATGCATAGAAATATGTTCTTAAATGTTAACAAATTCAGATAAATTGAAATCATGTAACTTTTCTCATCATAATGCAATAAAAGTTAAAAAATAAATAAAGTAAAAGTTACTGATTTTTTATATAAAAGTTTAGACTTGTGATTTTTAAAGATTTTTATAAGATTACTTTTTTAAGATAAATCATAAACTAATAAAATGATTTGTAACTGCAAATCGTAGCCTGCCAGTAAGAGAACTGGCTGAAAAAAAAAATGCCTTGCTTGCTTACACTTAATTTTTAACAAGTTGCTTAGACAAGAATGTATGTGGGTTCTTTGGAATAATGTAAAATGTTTAATCATGTAAGGGTATTAAGAAACATGCTCAGTTTTTTTTTTTGTTGTTTTTTTGTTTTTTGTTTTTTTTTACTTATTCTTACTGTAATCATTCACTTAAACAAGAAAGAATGTAACCACACTGTAAGTTTTACACTGCTTGAGAGATTTTACTGGGAAATATAAGCTATGAAAGAAAAATATAGTTGTTGGAGCCATGCTTCAAAAAAAAAAAATCAATGCATAGAGGTATAAAGAGGTCATTTGTATATATTCAAACCACAGGCAATCCTTAAAGACTACCAGTGGCAAGTCTGGGAGAGGCTCATGGCCTACATGCATGCATACAAGTCCTCGCACACAAAAATAAATGTAGTTTTAAAATTAAAGGAAGAGAATGTAAGATTTAGGCCTAAACTGAATCTTTGCAATGATTGTTTTCTTTTTTCTTTTTTCTTTTTTGGTTTTTCAAGACAGGGTTTCTCTGTATAGCCCTGGCTGTCCTGGAACTCACTCTGTAGACCAGGCTGGCCTTGAACTCAGAAATCTGCCTGCCTCTGCCTCCCAAGTACTGGGATTAAAGGCGTGCGCCATCACCACCCAGTGCGCTTTCTTTTTTCTTCTCTCTCTCTCTCTCTCTCTCCTTCCCCCCTCTCTCCCTCTCTCTCTTCCTTTCTTTCTTTTGTGTGTGGGGTGGAACGGGGATGGGGGTGGGGCAGGATTTCTCTGTGTAGTCCTGACTGTCCTGGATCTCATTCTGTAGACCAGGCTGGCTTTGAACAACTCACAGGGATTAACCTGCCTCTGTCTCCAAGTGCTGGGATTAAAAGCATGAATCATGTAACAGAATCTGATGCCCTCTTCTGATGTGTCTGAAGACGGTAACAGAGTACTCACATACTTAAAATAAATAAAATAAAATAAATAAATAAATCTTTAAAAAAATGGGGGAGGGGAGTGGTGGGTGGGATGGATCAGCGGTTAGGAACACTGACCATTCTTCCAGAGGTCCTGAGTTCAATTCCTAGCAACTACATGGTGGCTCACAACCATCTATAAAGTGATCAGATGCCCTTTTCTGATGTGTCTGAAGACAGCTACAATGTACTTATATACATAAAATAAATAAATAATTCTTTATTTAAAAAAAAAAAAGCGACTGGGCAGTGGTGGTGCATGCCTTTAATCCCAGCACTTGGGAGGCAGAGACAGGCAGATTTCTGAGTTTGAGACCAGCCTGGTCTACCAAGTGACTTCCAGGACAGCCAGGGCTATACAGGGAAACCCTGTCATGGGGGGCGGGAGTGTGAGACACTATCCCATAGAAACAATTGTTTTCTCCTCTGGTACTCTCAGAAGGAGCCCGCCCTGCCCATGACAGGACTTACAGGTCTGCTGCAGCAGAGGGCTTTCTGCTTCCCTCTGACCTCCCTGAAGGCCAGTGCCTCTCAGATCTCCTTTAAACTAACTGAATCTTGGGGGCTGGGGTGGGGTGGGGTAACCACATAGGACATTTGAAGAGACCTAGGGGTCACAGTTGGTTTAAACATTTGTGATGGCTTAATGGCAGTGAGCTCAAAACTCAAAACTAACTCCAAATAAAATTGTTTAATCATGGAAGAGACCAAACCTCAGAACTGCAACAAATAGGAGGTAAAATGAACCAATCCAAGGCCATCTCTTTTGTTTGCTTGCTTGTTTTTGTTTGAAACAGGGTCTCATTATATAGCCCTGGCTGGCCTGGAATTCCCCATGTAGGCCAGGCTGGCCTTGAACTTGTAGTGATCTACTGAGTGTCTTCTGAGTGTTGGAATTAAAGGCATGTACTACCATATTTGACCTAACAGTACATTGATGGCTGGAAGACATTCATTTCAGGGAGGCTTGGGCAAGTGGGTCCCTGTCACTCACTGTTCAGCCTGTCTGCCCTAATTGGTGAGCTCCAGGCTAATGAGAGCCCCTGTCTCAAAGAAAGCAAATGGTTTTCTTGAGGGTTATCCTCTGACCTATACATGCACCCATCCACTGAAATACGCGCACACACACACACATGCATGCATGCACACATGCACCACATTGTGTTCATTTCAATACATAAATTTGAGGGGACAGGAACATCCAGTCTATTAAAGCAGCCAAAAGCAATGCTGTGAACCGGAAGCATATGACCTAAGGAAGTAGGAAGCTGTGACCTAAAAGACTGAAGGCCAAGAGTGACATCCTGGTTCAAGATAAAATAAGCAAGTGTACCCTCATTCAGAGAAACCAAGAGTATGGCAGGAGCCTGGGAGATGTGTTTGACAGTCCTGGAGACAGGAAGAAAGAACTCAGGGGTCCCACTCAGGTTTTGCACTATGAACAAGGGTCTGGGAGACTCAGGGGCTTTGAGAGGCAGATCTCACCTAACTGATCTACCAGAAGCTTCCAGACCAGCTCAGAATACCAACCAGGCTTTTTCTTGCCTCCTTTTAGTACCTTGGGGTTCTTAAAGCCAAGCCAGCCTCCTGCTGCCAGGTTTTGTGGCCAAATGCAGTCACTTGGTCACCTGTGTCTTCCCTACTAGGGTGTGCTCACTTGTGTCTTCCTTGCTAGGGAAGTAGAAGTCACTGTGACAGTCTGGTCCAAGTAGCTGAGGTTAGCAGGGGCTGGCGAGACTCAAAGGGTCTGCCCTTACCTGGATTAGGTGGCCTGGATCTGAGGTCTGAGGAGGTGAGCAGAAGAGGACATTCCTAGGTGTCTGCTACACTAGGGCAGCACAGCACATGCATGCATGCACGTGCGCGCACACACACACACACACACACACACACACACACACACATACATTTAGTATTTACATTGTCATTATGGTTGTATTAAGCGCTTGCAGCATCAGACCTTCTGAATAACTCTGGCCCAAGGTTCCATATTTTTCCTTTCCAAAACAGGTTTTGTTACTTGCCCCAAATCACCCAGTAGGTATCTGGAAACTAGGATGCAAACCCAGGCCTGGGCACACATAGGAAGCCTTGGAAGTCCAGAGCAGCTGGGATCACCCACATCATGTTCCAGTCCATCCCAGGGGCCTTTACCCATTCCGAGGCAGAGGAGTGTGACTTGCAAGACCTGAGTCAGACGCTACAGCCAGTATGTAAAATCCTTTGGGAGGAAGCCCTGAACTAGCTCTACTCTGAGACTCCCTCCTTGGAGAGGCTCTAAGTCTCCAAGGGCAGAGGAGAATTCATTCCAGAGACTGCAACCGCCTGTGGCTGGCTGTGCCCAGGAAACTACACTGGTGGGTCCTCTGATGGGTTCATCTCTTAGCCCCAGCAACCACCAGCTTTGTCATAGACAGGCAAGCCATCCATCAGGAGGCTCCTGGGCAGAGCGTGCCAGGGTTCTCTGCAAGCTCCAGCACCTGTTCCACCTTTGCTGCCAAGACTCATTCATATCATCTAGTATACAGCTCTGGAGGGTCAAAAGGTTTATGCATAGGTGGAGAAAATTCCCAAGCAAGCATGAATACTTTACAGAGGGACAGAGTGGCTTACTTTTGTAAAAACAAGTTCAAAGACACAGGCACATACAAGAAGGGAACTGCCATACAGTGAACTCTTCAAAGTCAGGGACTGTGGCTTGCTGCCCTGCAGGTGTCCATGTCAGCATGAAACCCAGTCTCCAGGCACACAATGCCACAAAGGCTGTTTTGACTAGTGTTCAGAATCTTGACTGGAACCTCAAGGGCATTTGATAACTGTTGGCTAAAAGGCTGTAAGCGGGATGTGTGCTTTGTTTTCTGACAGAGCGACATTTTTCTGCATTCTCCTCTCTAGCACACTAATCCCTGACCCACCTTGAAGGCTTATTGCCGGCCCCACCCCCACACCCCCCAGCCAGATGCTGCTCGATTTTTGCCAAGCATTGGTTTCCTCTCCACCTCAGGCCAGCCCCCAAGGAGTCACACAGGCTAATTTTTCAGTTGCTTTATTGAGTAGTGAGATGAGGCATCATCTCCCACAGGACATGTGTCCTCAAGCTGGTACAAGAAGTGCTTGGGGACAGAGTGACAGACAGGTGGTGGGGCAGGGCAGGTGTCTGCTGCTGCAATGGGCTGAGGGCACCAGGGACAGCTCAGCTCTCCAGAGGTTTGGGCTGCACCTGCTCCTGGACCTGTTCTTGGGCTTGCTCTGGGACGGGGAGGGCTAGAGGCTGGTCTGGGCTCCCCTTTTTTTCCAGGGTGCTCATAAAGGAGCTGACCTTTTCCCTCAGGCTCTTCTCCAGGAAGCTCAAGTGGCTTTCCACGTCCCCCGAATTGGAACCCAGCTGCTGCCTGAACTGCTCCATCTGCTGCACCAGAACCTTGTTGAACATCTCCCCCATGGGCTCCACAGTGCGCCGGAACTCCTCCACCTGCTGGTCCAGCTGCCTGTTCAGGTCTTCCAGAGATTTCTGCAGCCCTTCTGTGTTGCCCTTCAGCTTGCTTTGCACATCTTCCACCAGCGGGGCCAGATTCTTTTGCAGCTGGTCGATATTTGCAGAGACCTTGGTCTGGAGCTCCTCCGCATTCTTCCTCATCTGGAAGGCTAGGCCCTCCATCTGATGGCTGAGTTTCTCCTGCACACCCACTGCTAGAGGGGCCAGGCTGCGGCGCAGCTCCTCCAGGTTCTGGTCAATTGTGGCCTTCAGCTCGTTGGCACGGGGGGTTAGGTGCCCCTTGAGCTCTTCCACATTCCTGTTAAACTTGTCCTTTAACTCATTGGCAAGGGGGGTCATCGAGGTATGCAGGTTGTCCACATTCTCCTGTATCGTGGTCTGCATGCGCTGGATGTAGGGGGCCAGCTGGAGCTTCATTTCCTGGGTCTGTGTGTTGATCTGAGCTTGCAGGTCCACGGCATAGGGCTTCAGGTGCTCCTGCAACTTCTGCATGCTTTCCCCGAATGTCTGGCTTACTCTGTTGGTATGGGGCATCATGCGGGCACGTAGGTCCTCCAGCTCCTTCTGGATCTCTTCCTTCATCCTCTCCGTTTCCTTGGTTAGATGCCCACTCAGCTGTACGGCAAAGGGCACCAGCTTGTTGTGCAAGCCATCGGCATAGGTGTTAAGGTTCCCAAGCTTGTCCTGGAAGAGGGTACTTCAGGGAAAGAATGGAGAGCACCATTACATACACTCATAGGGAAAGAATGGAGAGCACCATTACATACACTCATAGAACACTCAGTTCTATGCACCTGCCTAGGCCAAGAGTGTGTCCAATAGGAACAGAGACCTCCATCTTGTCCCTTTGGCCCTCCCTTGGGGGTAGGTCATGCTTTCAGGAAATCTCCTAGGATTAGTTTGACTTTGGAGTTTTATCTGCAAGGTTTCTGCTGAGCCTCTACATCCTTATCTGCCCACCATGTGACTTGAGAAGTTTGCTTTCCTTTCCTGTGGATAAAGAATGGGACTGGACTTTGACATCCCTCCCAGCCCAGGGTCACATTGTACAACACGTGTCTTTCCTTGTTACAGGGTCTGATGTCCTTGCATGTGCTCAGTGGGTCCCCCAAAATACCAGCCTCCCTTCTCCTGATTGCCCAGACACTGCATGTCCTTAAGGGACATGTCTCTCTCCTCTTTCTGCCAATAGTTTGTGATGGGATTTGGCTATTTACCAAGCACATGCAGATAGGAAAGTGTTATAGGGATGGATCCCTGGGTCCAACATCCCTGTTTACAGGGACAATCTAGGTCCAGGGAGGCAAGACTCCTTTAGTGAGAATAGAAGGACTCCAAGGGCTGGTGTCCCACCTCTGAGGTCAGCTATGGGATCAGCTAAGAAGGCCTAGCCTTGCAAACTGATCCCACTTACTTGAGCTGCTGAGTGACATCTGTCTTCTGAAGTTGTTCCACAGCCTCCTTGGCATTGTTGCTTAGCTGGGTGAAGTAGTCCCACATTACATTGGCTACCTGGTCCGAAGTGACCTCAGCCCGGGTGCCTGGGCAGAGAGAAGAAGGCAAGTAATTTTTGAGGATGTATCTCTCTCCTGGCCCCTCTGCCTCAGTTCTGAGCTGGATGATGTTGGAGTTTGGATAACACAAACCATTTCCTCATCCCTGGATAACCCAGGGAGCAAGGATGCCAGGGAGAACAAAGGCCTGTTCTCCTATGAGCTGCTGGGCAAACACAAGGCCACCCTGAGCTGTCCATCAGTTCTAGAGCTGGCTTTTCTTGCTGCCTCTCATATGCTACAATTGCTGGAGAGAAGGGTCTACTCACCAGTGATGGCCACCAGGGCTAGGGTCAGCACCGCAGCCTTCAGGAACATCCTGGGCTTCTCACTGGGCTGGGACAGTCTCAGCTACACTGGATGTTTCCCAGAGTCAGAAGAAACAGTTCGCCTGTGTTGTTGTGATTTGACTGCAGGCAAGGCCAGCCACTCATTTAAAGCCCCTCCAGCCCTCTCTCCCCGCCTCCTCCCCAGTGTGACTCCACGTTGGAAGGTGACACATTCCCAGGAGGCCTCTTGGACTTTAGTGACCTTAAGACGACGTGGAAGCTGACAGCATACAGGCAGCAGAGGGAAGCAGTCTTCCTGAGTTGGCTCCACCCTGTTCAAGAGGCCCGGGAATGATATTCAGAAACTTCAGGAGGAACCATCCTGGGAGTCTAGGAGAGTCCCTGAATAGAACTGAGGCCCCAGAAGCCCTGTTGGCAGCCCTGGGTCTGTGCCAGTTTGGGAGAACAAGGTCCAGGTCTCCTCTTTCCACTGCAAGGAGACAGCTGCCACCAACCTGAACTCTTGTCTCAGAACATCAGCTACAGAGATTGTATCAGGCCCACATATGGCACAGGGCTGCAGCAGTCAGTGAACATCAATTTAGGTGTCTGTGACATCCTTGGCCAGGAGAGGATCAGAACCCAGGATCAAAGTTGTTAATCATAAATGTGCTTTGTGTCTCATGACTGTCAATCTGGGTCACTTCAGTCTAGTTATCTGAAGCTTTAAGTTTCTCCTTTGAACAATGTGTAGTTTGTTACATTAAATTACGTGGCACTTGTGAGATGGGTGCAGGGAGCTTAGCCCAGAGTAAGGGCTGAAATTAATGACAATGATTTTCTGTGTGCATCAGTGCTGGGAAGGTAGGAGAGAACCCATTCCTCTCCTGACAGTGGCAGAGGGAGAGCCACCCTTTCGCTCAGAGGGTCACCAAGTGGGCTAGACGCAACAGTGAGAGATTGGGCTCCACTGTCCCCAGCCATATGCAAGAGTGCAAGAGCCACCATGCAGAACTTCTCCCCCTCTTTTCTCCCTCTCCCTCCCTCTCTCTTTCCCTTTCCTCCCTCTCCCTCTCCCTCTCTCCTCCTTCTCCCTCTCATCTCTCTCTCTCTCCCTCTCTCTCTCTATCTCTCTCTCTCTCTGACAGAAGGTGACAGACTGCTGTGGAAAGTGAATTTTTTGATCTCCTACTGAGACTCCAAATATGTCCACACATACAATTGCAGAAGATATCCACGGAAAGGTGCCAGGCTATGGTCAGTGTGGAGCCTCCATGGACCACACCAGGGACTAGATGATGACATCCATCATATTGTCCCATTAACTGCTCTCCATAAGACAGCATTTGTGAAATGACAACCACCAGAATAGACCTCGACTGTGCCCAGTCTGATTTGCTGTGTTGCCACCTTTTTTTTTTTTTTGTAATAAAAAAAATGTGTCCAGATTGGCTTGTCTCATGGAACTGAAGACAGCTGAATACCTGTACTCCTCTGTTGGGTCCCACTACCCTGCACTGCTCCCCACACTGTTTGAGCCTCTCCGAGTGGCCAGGAGTTTACTCCTTCCTAGAGCAGCCATGCTTAGTGAGTTTTAAAAAACTTAACCTTATGCCAGGTGTGATGGTACACGCACGCCTTTAATCCTAGCACTCAGGAGGCAGAGGTCGGTGGATCTCTGTGTGTTCAAAGACAGCTTAATCTACAAAGTGAATTCCAGGAAGCTAGGGCTATACAGAAAAACCCTCTCTCAAAAAACAAACAAAATGATAATAATAACCTTATTTGTTTACTAATATTTGGTGGGGGCTGAGTACGCATGTGTCACCACACATGTATAGAGGTCAGATGAGAACTGGAGAGGCCTGCTCTCTCCTCATACCAGGTGTTAAACTGATGTCATTGGGCTGGGTGACTTTGTGCACTGAGTCATCTTGGTGGTCTTTCAGTGTTTTCTGAGTTCAGGTTCTGGAGTCAACTCCCTGCATTTGCATCTGGATTCCACACAGTAGGTACTGTGTGGTCTTGGGTGAGTCTCGGTTGCAAAGATTCTGTGAGATAATCTGGCTCCCTGTAGGTTCCTCGTTGAATATTAGCTATGTTTTAACCTTTAAAAGGTTTGTCTCTCTGTACCATTGGCCCATTCATTGGTCCTCATCTTGCTTTACCTAATCAGGCCTGGTCCAGACTGTGCTGGGCCAGAGGTCAGAACTGATGGGGGATGAGTCACGTAGGACACCTCAGCTTACAGCTCCACCTCCTGAACCTGCAGGCTGAGTACCAGGTGCCAGCAGCATGGGCCAGGTCCAGAGGTACCTGCCCACTCGTACCCTCTCTGGGAAGACCTGTGTTACCTAAGTTTGTTCAAGAGTGGTTGCCAGTGATGGAGTGTCAGATAGGCATAGACATCTGAGTTGTCCGTGGATTCAGAACTCGGCTCTCAGCTAAGAGACTGGGACATTGTGCAAACGTGTGGCCAGCACTCATGTATGCTTCAGCCCCCACAGGGAGGTGGTACTGCCTCCTGGCATGTCATAAATCATCATATTGACTTCTCCAAGACTGGGACACACTTCATATGCATCTGCTGGTGATTTGTACAGGGGGTGAGGCAAAATGAGAACCCCATGTCTCAGCTTCTGGGGGAAAGGACAGACTACCTAGCCTCAGGTACAGAGGATCATGTGGTCTTGGCACCCATGTCTCTGTCTGACCCTCAGTCTCCTTGCCTGGGTTCATACAGAGCTCATGGCCAGTAAGGTTGATAGCCGTACCCCATCTATCTGCCCATACAGGATCCGAGTAGAGCCCTGGGGCTCTCATTCACCCAACCTGCTGTTAGCCAAACAGAGGCGGGCTGGCAATCCACTCCTGAGGGCCATTCTCAGCCCAGAGGTTCAAGACATCTTCCACACTGTGGTGGTTAATCTTAACTATCAGTTTGACAGAATCTTGAATCACCTGAGGTGGGGGTGGGGGATGGGGGGGAGAGGGCGGTCTTTGGGTGAAGGAACCCAGACCATCAAAACGAAAAGAGTGAGCTGAGCTGACAACTTGGCATCTCGTGGCTCTTTGCTTTTAGTTATAAATGTGATGTGACCGGCTGCTTCACGTTGAAACCATGACTCCCCATGCGTGAGTCAGGATAACCCCTCACTTTGCTTTCATCAGGATATTGTATCATAGCAACAGGAGAAGAAATTCTGACACTCCCCTACTGCTGCTTCCTTCTCTGGGACTGGGTTTGTAAGTCAAGATCACTGTCCTCTCCCTAGAGGATCCTAGGCCAGAAAGCCACCAAGATGCTTCCCTATGGCTGAGAGGGTACAGATGTTTTGGAAGGAACGAAGTCCCAGAGCCCAGGTTCCAAGGAATCAGCTGCATGCCAGCTACTATATGGGGTTCATACATCTAAGTTCTCTGGGCAGCTAAGTATCACATGGCTGGGACTCTCTACTGGCATCTTTTGACTTTCCTTGATTCAGTGACCACATTCTATACAGAGGAAATGGCAGGCTTCCCAGACCCTCCCTACCAATGGAAAATGACCCAGTCAGCCTGTTACATCATTCTCAGGGTCAAGGACTTGGTACCACACCCCAAATTGGGATCTGATCCCTATTGTGCCCTTTGCCTAGGAACAAGAAACAGATTGAGAAGAAAAAAAGAGTATAGCATCTCCACACACACACTGTGCCCAGTCCCGGTACCACCTTGGTTCCCTCTCAGCGTCGCCAAGGACTTTTCTCAGAAGGAGCCTATGTATAAATGGGTGCTGAGGACCAGCTCGGGTACTGAGATCCAGCTTTTCCACTGCTGGGTGCTATGTGTTCAGCAGGCCTCTGCCCCACTGGGCCTTGGTTTTTAGCCATAAAGTGGAGCTAGTAATTCTAAGTTACATAATTTGGACAACTTACATTTTAACAGAAAGCAAACTATGTTTTGTTGTGTTCTGAGACAGAGTCACCTTATGCAGTCCAGGCTGACCTCTAACAAGATTTTCCTGAGTGCTGGACTCGTAAGCAAACACTACCATAACTATCTTAGCTACTCCAGACAACAGTCTTATGTCAAATTTCTGATAGATGAGTTTCGAGTCTCAGCCAAAGACAGAGATTAAGAATTCAGAGGAGGAGCCAGGCAGGGGTGGCGCACGCCTCTAATCCCAGCACTTGGGAGGCAGAGGCAGGTGGATTTCTGAGTTCAAGGCCAGCCTGGTCTACGGAGTGAGTTCCAAGACAGCCAGGGCTACACAGAGAAACCCTGTCTTGAAAAAACAAACAAAAACAAACAAACAAAAAAGTTTAGAGGGGAAAGCCACGCTCCTTTCCAAGGGTGAGATTTCATTTAGAGGCTTGCTGCCTACAGCAAGCCCCGTTTTTGGCATGGAAACCTCCTGCTGCCTCTGACTGGGCTGTCAGCGTTTGGGAGGTAGGCAAACTGATTCCTTCCCTCCACCAGCTGCTGTGTGTTTCTCCACACTCTGTGAAATCAGTGTCCCATCCCGTTAACTTCTGACCACAGACCCTATGAGTCAGTGTCAAAAGGCATCAGTTGCTTATGTGTTTGTGTGCAAGTGCACAAACGTGTGTGACGTGCACACCTGGAGAGGCCAGAGGTCAGTTTCAGGTATCATTCTTCAAGAGCTGTTCACCTTGCTTTATGAGACAGAGTCTCTCAGTGGTATCTGGGGCTCACTGAAGAAGTTAGGCTGGATGGCCATCAGCTCCTGGCCTGCTATCTCCCTGTCCCCAGTGCTGGGACACTACCACATTTATGCTGTACATGGGTATTGGGGATTGAACGATGGTCTTCCTATGTACAAGACAAGCATTTTGCCCAACTGGACTATTTCCCCAGTCCTGAAAGTAGCATTTAAACCTAGAATTTTGCCAGGTAGTGGCTCACACCTATATTTCTACCACTCGGGAGGCAGAGGTAGGCAGATTTCTGAATTTGAAGCCAGCCTCATCTATAGAACTAGTTCCAGGACAGTCAGGGCTATATAGAGAAATGCTGTCTCAGAAAAAAAAAATTTCAAACAAACAAAAACCCCAAAACCTGGGATTTCTTGGCTCCAAAGCCTTTCCATCCAGAAGACAATGTCCTCTGATGCTGTCTAGGTTGTGGGTCTCAGTACTAGCTCAGGGGACATCTTAGTTGCCCCAGAGCACCTCCTTCATCCTCACCTTCTTTGTGAATGGCCTCTCTATACTTTGCTGCTTGCAGGCTCTCACAGTCAGAGCTTATGTAGGGGTCAGATATCATCCAGCCATGGGCCCTGCTCCTATCTCAGGATTACTAACGACGGGTCCAGAGGGCAAGAGAGGGCCTGTGGAGGAGACGGGGAGGGGCAAGGCCTTGGGTTTCATGTGATCTTTGTCCTTCTCTCACTAACCCCTGCCCAGCTTTGACAGAAGAGACTATTGGGAACACAGCCACGAGTGGAGGCCTGAGGTGGATGTCGGGGTGGGGGCATGTGTCCTTCACTCTGCCCTCTCCCACCCCACTTCTGCTGTTGCTCCATGGCTGTACCACAGATTTCCCCATTCCATTCTACTGTAAGGCTTTCAGGTGGCTTCTATAAAAGAGCCTGTCACTGGCTCTAGATTGTTGTCTGGCCTTTGGTGGGAGAGATAGATCTCGACAGTCAAGCGTGAAGGGCTAATGCGGGTCTGAGGTCCAAGGCTTGTCCTCTTGTCTTTTCCTACCTCACCAGCCTCATCTGGGTGAGCCAGTAGCTGGTCCCTTGGTGGTGGAGGTGGCCATGAAAAGCATGGGCAATCTCAGAGGGATTTCTCAACTCCTCTGGCAGCTGGCTGCATGGCCTCTCTACCTCAGGCTCTGGTCTGGACTACTCAGCAGGTGACCTTTGACCAGCTCACTGGGCCTTCTGTGCCCACTGTCCCATCCTGGAGCCAATATAAAACAGGTCAGAGGCCTCCCCGCTTGCCTGCTCAATTTTATCCCTAGAAGCAGCTAGCGACTCCAGGTAATGCCCCTGGGGAGGAGAAGAAGAAGGGGAGGAGACAAAGAGCTGCAGGAAGCTCTTGCCACCCAGCCAGCTAGCCCACAGAAGGCTTGGGATCCATGACCTATACCTTTGGGTTCCTGGTGGGTGGGTGGGGGAGGGCTAGAAGCTGGGGAAAGAGAGGCCACTGGGCCAAAAGCCTTGCACTGGGTAGTGGCAGAGCTGACTGGAACTGTCCCTTGTTTGGCTTGCTCTTAGAGCTGTTAGAAGCCTTTGGTGTCCATGCCTACCCGGGACTGAAAAAACTGAGACTAGAGAGGAAAAGAAACCTGTTGTTTCTCGGCATATTAGGCCAAAGAATGGATAGAAGTCCTGTTCTGCAGGGGATTTTTATACTCCACCTTCCACCCCACTTGTGGGCCTGGGTCTCCTGCAGTTCTCTGTCTGAGAGTTGATATCAGTAGGAGAGAGGCTTGGGATTCATGACCCAGGAGCCATGGCTTTCTCAAGCGAAGGGCCTAGATGTGGCAGATCCACAATATCCTCTCACAAGATGGTCTCCCACAGGTGCATAGGTGCCATGCAGCCCCGGATGCTCCTCATTGTGGCCCTCTCGGCTCTCCTGGCATCTGCCCGTAAGCTGGTGGAAGTGGGGCTGGGGTTTCTGTGGGAGATGGTCTGGGGCAGGAGCTGAGGGCTGACATGGCTCAACTCTTGTTCTCTTGCAGGAGCTGAGGAGGTAGAGGGATCCTTGCTGCTGGGCTCTGTGCAGGGCTACATGGAACAAGCCTCTAAGACGGTTCAAGATGCACTAAGCAGTGTGCAGGAGTCTGATATAGCTGTGGTGGCCAGGTATGCACATTGGCCTCCATTCCTGTGTCCTCTCCTCTCCTTCCCTGGTGCTGAGACCCTGGCACACAGACTGTGGCCCACCAAGTTTACCAGGGCCTGGGGCCTGTCTGGGACCCTCATAGGACCTTTGCTGGGTACTGTGACTAAGATGACAGGCAGGGCAAGCAGCCTTCTCTTATAGCCTCTGCTTCTACTCAGCCTGAGGGGCATTTAGCCTCACTGCTGGTTTTCTTCTCTGAATGCAGGGTCTAGGGTGTGCTCTGGGAGGCCTACCTGCTCTGGCTTCTGCCTGTATGCAGGGGGTAGGAGTGGAAAGTGAAGAGTTGGGTGAAGGGTTTGAGGTTAGGGGGTGGAAGTCTGCCCTGTTTCCATCCCTGGGCTCAATCTGAGTTAGGCATCTTGCTCACTGTGAAACATCACCCCCTGGCTAATGACTTTGGATGACATTTGATAGTTACCCTATATAGCAAAGGATGTTGACAGTCTCTGTCCCAGAACAGAGTATATTCTATACCCAGTTTTGCAGATGATAAGAATTTAGGTAACCTGGCCTAGATCACACAGCTTAGAAACCATTTAGTAATGTTTCAAATGAGAGGCTGGCTCCCCTCTGACTCACCCAGTTAGAGCCATGGATGGGGCACTGCAAGGAAACTATGTATATGGACCACAAAGGCAGGCTGATCTTAGTATCCACTTGCCCAGTGCTCTGTGCCTCAGACCTGACAGGAGATTGGCTGGGAGGCAATGAGGGGCTGATGCAACCTTAACGAAGGTGCGGTTTCTTAGGGTGCTCCCTTACCATGTCTTCTGCCCTGGGAGACAGCTGCAGGTGATCCTGGGGTGGTGCTAGGTAAGGTGGTGCTGGTGGATTAGAGAGCCAGTGGAACCCTAGGTGCAGTCCTGGGTCTAGCTGCCCACAGGGAAATCTTTTCACACACACCTCTCTGGATATCTCTTACGTCTTTAACTCCCAGGGGCTGGATGGACAATCGCTTCAAATCCCTGAAAGGCTACTGGAGCAAGTTTACTGACAAGTTCACTGGCCTCTGGGATTCTATCCCTGAGGCCCAACCAACTCCAGCTATTGAGCCGTGAGACTTCTATGTTCCAGATGTCCTGTTCCTCCACCCTGCTGCCACCCCCGCCCCCAGGCCTGCCAGGTGGCCCCTGAAGGTTGCTTTAAGAGGAAAGTATACTCTCACTTCTTCACCCCTCCCCGGACCTCACCTAAACATGCTAATAAAGCTGGATAAGAAGCTGCCGTGAGTGGGTGTCCCATGTGCCTTGATGCCTGGACATGGGAATGAACTAGGCCTGTTGAATGGGTGGACTGGGGGCTGTAGGTCACTCCCCTCGTTAGTGGTCTCTGGGGTGCCTCTTCCTTTGTAAGTAGGACTAACTCTGCTTCCTCGCTTGACTCGATGGGTTCATGTGAAAGATCAAATCAGGTAACAGACTTGTAATTACAGTCTGTGGTAAACCTGTCAAGTGTGGGACAATGTGGACAATGTGCCTGGAGTGTGGTATCTGTCTAGCTAGCACTTTTATGTCATCTCCAGGCTTAAGGTCAGATGCGATCACCAAACCTGTGCAGCTGGTTTGCATGGCCCAGGCTGCCTGGCCCCTTTAAACATGCTGAAAGGAAGGAGGCAGGCTGGGAAGGTGGTTGGATAAGTCTCAACCCCATTGCATTGTGGCTGCCTCCATTTCTTATGAACAAAGTGGGTACGACTGCCCCTCCCCTTGAAGGTTTGTTGTGGAAATGAAATGGTAGCATCTAAAAGCACGAGGTGCCGCATCTGCACACACTTTGTAAACAATCCTCACTGTGATAGCTAAACTGGGTGATCTCCTAGACTGGAATGGAGACCCAGTGTCCTCAGAATCCCCAAAGGGCCGCTTACTATGTTCATACCACTCCTAAGAGACCCAGTGTCACAAAACCGCTCTTGTACATTATAGAATAAAAGAGCAATGTTCAAAGAGTGCCAGTGGCTGCCCCATATCAAGAGCAAGCATACGGCAGGGCCAGCTTTCCATTTTCCACTTTGCTGGCATGGGCTCTGCCAGGTGTTGAGGCTCCTTTCCAGATTGTATTGGTACTGGACTATGTTCTCCCTGGAAATCCAACAGGGGTTTCTCTTCCTGTCCACCATGAGCCGGAAGTCTCTGTGTCCACACCTGGAAACCCTTCCTACCCAAACCTGGCTTGCTCTGTCTGTTGTGGCTACGCATGATTGTGGATTTAAAAACCCGCCCCTTCATCCAGGGGCTTAGGAAGATATACCAGGGATGGACTCTGCAGATGGATGAAGACCACCTGCATACCAACACAGGCATGAAAAGGGGCCAGATAAGAGGAAGGCTGTTGGTGTGAGAGTGTTTCTGCATGCATCCTTATCCCTGCGAACATGAGTGCTTGGTTACACTTAAAAAAAAAATCTTTTTTTTTTTTTTTTTTTTTAAGTAATTGTGAGCGCCCATAGCAGGCTAGTCTAAATAATGAACAGCCTGGGCCTGGCATGTGGCTCAGGTGGGAGAGTGTCTGCCTAGCATGCACAGAGCTCTGGGTTTGAATGTCAGCACAGAATAACAGTGGTGGATCATCCTTGTAAACCCTAGCACTTGGGAGACGGAGGCAGAAAGGTCAGAGATCATCTGAGTCCATCCTGGGCTACTGGAAATACTGTCTCCGAATAAAATGAATGCATAGGTAAATAAAGAAGGACTGGCAAGATGGCTTAGCTCATAGAGACACTTGCTACATTAATCCTGGTGACCTGAGTTTGATGTTTAGGGCCCACATGGTGGAAAAAGAGAATAGATACCTACAAATTTTCCTCTGATCGCCACACATGTTCTGTGGCATGTGAAAACACATACACACCACACACACACACACACACAAAGTTTGTTCCAAGCACAGAACTCAGGCCCTCAGGCTTGTGCAAGTGCCTCTACCTGACGAGCCACCTTACCAGCCCAATGTAATAAAAGTGGTTTGTTTTGTTTTTAAAAAGGGAATAACACATCCTGACCCACCTTTCTTGCAGTGACTAACTTTGGACCGCCCAGCTCAGCCTCCCCAGCTGATGTGGACTTAAAGGCCATCCTTCAGGATTTAGAGATGGATATGAAGGCCTCTCCAATAAATGTGTGGTGATCAGCCTCATGAAGGGGTGTGTTTGTTTGTTTGTTTTTGTTTTTGTACCCAACTGTCAGGTAGAGTGGCTGTAGCCTTGCCGCATTCACCACACTGTGTGGGTATACTGGAGGGAAAAATCAAGGGGAATTGTTTGCCGAAAGGTTTGGGGTGAGCGACTGAAAGTGGGTTCAGCTCCAGGCATTTTATTAGCACCCATCCAATAATTCCCGTCTCTTTGGCTCCTGGAGGAATCCTGGCTCTAGGGAGTGGAAGAGCTTCCATCTTGTACCCTGTGGACCCCACCTGGAAACAAGGCTAGCACAAGAAACCAGCCCTCTCAAAGCCAGTCCTATCGCTAGCTGTTTCCAACCTGGGTTACAGCACTAGTGATCTGAGCCTCTGTGGGCCCCTTTTGGGGTTCCTTGTTTTGCCTGGCCATCCATTTCCCTCTGAGCCTTCTTAGGAAGGGATTTTGTCTCATACTCTAAACCGGTCAGGTGCCCAGGCTTGAGTGAGCTTGAAGAGCTGAGTAGTCGCATACAAAGGGATCCTCACTGCAGCACCATGTTCCCGCGTCCCTTAATATCCCCTTAGCGCCCTCCCTATGTCCCCCCAAAGAAAGAAGCTATTCCATTTTGGAAAGGTTTATTGTAAGAAATGCAGGGGTGGGGAGTGGAGGCAGGCGCCTTACTAGGCGGTCAGCGCTTCGCTGGCCTTGTCGATCACACTCTTGACTCTGGTCTTAATGCTCTCCAGCATGGGCATCAGGCTATGGCGCAGATCCTCCAGCGCGGGTTTGGCTTTCTCGCCAAGTGTCCTCAGGTGATCTTTGGCCCTGGTGTGGTACTCGATCAGGGTAGGGTTGTTCTTGAGCTCAGTCAGACGCTGGGCCAGGCTCTCGCGCATCTGGTCGCTGTGGGGCGCTATCTGTGTGCGCAGCGAGTCTACGTGCGTGCGCAGGCGGTCGCGAAATTCCTCAGCTACAGGGGTCAGTCTAGTGTGCAGCTCCTGCAGCTTCTGGCGCGCGCTCTCGTGCAGCTCGGTGCCCAGAGGCTCCACCTTCTGGCGGTAGAGATCCACTTCCTCTTTCCACTTCTTCTGGAATTCGTCCAGGAAGGGCTGCACCTTCTTCTTCACTTCCTCTAGGTCCTTGTTCATCTCCTGTCTCACCCAATCTGTTTCTTTCTCCAGTTTATCCCAGAACTCTCGAGTCACTGGGCCCAGCCGTTCCTGCAGTTGACCAACGGTTGAACCCAGAGTGTCCCAGTTGTCCACGAGATTCAGGCTAGAGGGGGAGAGAGCGGCTGAGAGATGGTCCCAGGCAGCCTGCACTGCCCCTGGTCTGCAGATCCATGTACGTGATACCTGGGGTCAGGCCTGGGTGCCACCTGTCCCCAAATGTTCAGTTGCTATGATCCTAGTTGCCCCGAACATGCAACCCTCTAACTTCCTGCCTTCCCTCTAACATCCCTCTGTACACGTGGCCTAAGACACCAAGAACACAGACGTGGTTGGTGCCGGTTGCAAGGCCAGTCCCATTTTTTTGTGCTGTCTGACCAGTACTGGGGGTTTCCGAGGAAAAGGGATTTTGCACTCATAGGCTGAATGAGGGACTGTAGTTACCCAACAGCCAGATGAATCCCATCCCTAGTCCTCCATTGGAACCTGCCATTGTGCCCAGCTGGTAGGAAAGCAGGTGAAGATCTAGCCAGCTCAGTTACAGCATCTTCTCACAGGTCTCTCTGCCCACCCTGGATGGGCAGCCCTTGCCCTCCTCCAGGGCCCACACTAGGTCCTTCCTTACTTCAGCTCTTTGCCCAAGGCGGAGGATTCAAACTGGGACACGTATTCTCTGCCGCTGTCTTTGATCGAATCCACATACACAGTAGCAAAATCCTTCACCTTGTCCCATTGGGATTGGGGTTCATCTTGCTGCCATACGTGCCAAGCCTGGCTCCCTGGGGATGGAGGGGACACCCATGTTAGGTCAGACTCGGAGTCAGGGAGGAGAGCAGTGGGAATTCTGTTCTCAGTGCCCAGGGAGGTAGTCCACGAAGGCCAAGAGGCACCTACCTGTCAGGAAGACCAGAGCCAGGGCCAGCACCACAGCTTTCATCCTGAAGGGTGTGGGTGACCTGAAGAAGAAGGAGGAGGAGGAGGAGGAGGAAGATGAGGAGGGAGAAGAGGAGGGAGGCTGGGTTGAAGGGAGGCATTGTCATGGAAGGCTCCACACCATTCAAGCCCATGGAAGAATTGTCTAGAGTGGGAAAAGGTGCCAGATATCCATGGTATTGATTTGGTCAGTGGAGCATCAACAGGGAGGCACTAGGGAGCTAGAGTAGCCTAGGGCAGGAGCGGCACTTACCTCCCCGGAGCTCTCCAACAATCTGGGTGTCCAGCTCTTCTTCCCTGACCTATATATGTGTGTGGGTAGGGGCTGGGCTGGGAGACTGATAAGCTCAGCCTGGCCCTGTCACTGCTTGCTTTTGCTGGCGATGTGGAACTCAGAGTTCAAGGATCAGCTCTGTTCTTCAGGCTGGGCAAACAGAGTGGGCAAACAAGAAGCTGCGGGGGCTGCAGAGCTGGGGTCAGGAGTTCAGGTGGGGGCAGCAGGGAAGGGCTGCAGGCTCTAGGGGTCCCCAGGGGTAAGGCAGTTGCACCATCCTGTGGTGTGTATGTTCTTTAAGATGGTCTCATGTTGCCCACCCCTGGGCTCCTCTGTGTTGCTAGTGCCCTGAGCCTGGAGCTGGGTGGGAATGAGGAATTTTGGGCTCTTCTACTCAGAGCCCCACCCCTAAAGTTTTCTTGCATTCCAGGGGGTTCACCCTTTCACCTCACCCTGTTCCCCCAGGTTTGGAGATTCATCTCCGGATGCTACATGCTTGGCTTGGCCAGCCTCCCAACCCTAAATCCAAGAACAATTGAGGCATCAGGTAATTGCCTGAGGGAAATACAGAGTGGCTCAGGTCCTCAGGCTGAGGGCAAAGATTCCTCTGATGCTTCAGAAGAAATGACAGAGGCCAATATGGAGTTGTTAGCTCCTTCCTTGTCTCTCTCTCCCTCCCTTCCTTTTGGAGACAAGGTCTTTCTGTGTAGCTCAAGCCTATCTCCAACTCAAGACAATCTTGCCTCATCCTTCCAAGTGCTAGAATGTGCTACTAAGTCTAACTTTAAAATGTGGGTGTGTGGTATTTTGCTGGGGATGGAAACTAAGGCCTTGTACACACTAGTCAAAGAGTCTATTACTGATTTTTTATCAGACCTTAGAGTTGCCAATGTTTGTTGTTGCTTTTAAGATTCATTTATCTTATGTACATGAGTGCTCTGTTTTCATGCATACCAGAAGATAGAATCAGATTCCTTTATAGATGGTTGTGAACCACCATGGGGAGGGGAATTGAACTCAGGACCTCTGGAAGAGCAGCTAGTGGTCTTAATTGCTGAGCCATCTCTCCAGCCCCAGTTGCCAAATATTAAGTGTAGATGTTGTTACTCAGCCTCCCTTCCAAAGACAACCTCACCATATACCATGACCACTAAAAGGGGTCATGTAGTTCAATGATTATATGTCTTGCCAGAGTGGTGAGGGCCTAGGCTCACTCGACAGGATGGGAGAGATGGGGAGCTGGGTAGAGTGGGCTGAGTATGGTGGCCCATGTCTTCAACCCTTGCACTTGGGAGGTCAGAGAGTTGAGGGTTCAAAACCACAGCCTTGGCCATATAGCAAGTTTGAAGTCAGCCTGGGCTACATGAGACTATCTAAAAACAAACCAAACAAACAAAAACCACCACGGATCATCTTTAAAACCCCAGGATGGAAAGTGAGTTTTCAAGCTAAGAGGAACTTTTGAAATGATCCATTTGAGGATCTCCTATGAATGTCCTTCTAGATAAGGGCTTGATGAGAGTAGAAGGAATTTGCTGTGTCCTTTATCTCTCAGCCTTAGAGGCAAGGATGGACCTTGAGCCCAGGTCTCTGCATTTGGGACCCAGGGCAGGAATGTACTCTGCCCATCTCCCTAGGAAACTCCCCAACTCCCTAGAAACCAACTTGGAGTCTGTCTACCAGTTCAGGGAGTGGCTGGGATTCCAGGATGCTCCCATCCCAGGAGGCTTTGCAACCAGAGAGAACTTTGGTTTGAACCTGGGATCTGCAACTTAGTCTCCAGGTGACCGGGACGAGTTACATAACCTCTCCACCCCCGGTCTCTAATCTGCTAAGGAAAGATAATGACAGAACATGCTGTGGCTTCCTTATGAGCCCAGTCACAGTGTGGGAAGCAGCATGACAGGATGGAAAAGACGTGGGTGCACTTCTCAAGGCCAGGATCCTGTGCCTGTTGTCTAACATGGCAAATGTGATTAGAGGACTTGAACTGAAGGGTAGCCCAGGATATCCAGAGGGCACAGTAATCACAAGGGTCCTTCGATATGCTAGAGGAGGCAGGAGAGGGCCAAAGCCAAGGAAAAACTTGAGAACAGAAATAGAGGCCAAGCAATATGAGTGTGCAGGGGAGCCAAGTGAGTATTGGCTGCCCATCCATGGATGCTGGAAGAAAGAAGTGAAGGAAGACGCAGATTTTTTTCTGAATGAAAGCGTTTTCAGACAGAACAGCACTCTGATAATCACATGCTTTCAGCCATGAGTTGAGCTTCAAAGTTGTATTTGTGTTAACTGTGAAATCTGAACACATTTCAAGCAAAACTGTTGAAAGGTGACCAACAGCAAATGGCAAGTGTTCCGTGCCCCAGACTCTTGCCATCAACACATTCCATTACTAGGACGTAGCCTGTGACCCCAGCTGCTGGCAGCAAAAATGGGGTGAGGCAGGTGCTTGGCTTGCAGGGGCTGTGATGCAGGACAACTATCTGTTCTGGGTTGAAACCAGTCCCAGAGGGCTGTGGGAGCACTTAGAGGCAGGTGGCCTCCTTGAGAGAGACTGCCCCCACAGTAGTAGTTTCATTTTAGATCTTTTGCGGGTAGGGGTTGGGGAGGGGGAATCTAAGCAGCTTACTTGTTGGCCTCCAGGCTGCTTCCCACAGTCCTACCTTTTCCTTTGGCTCATGACTGAAATCGTGGTGGCCAATCCTAATGGAACCTAACATTTGCTCAAGTAAATTTGAGACACCCCTGTAAGGCTGGATGCCATGGTTTCCCCCTTGGTAGCTTGCCTGTCAGAAAAGCAGCAGCTCAGAGCTGCTAAGAATATACTTGCCCCTCAACTTTAAGACAGTGCCCATGGGGCTAGGGATTGGGTTTGGCTTCTAGTTCTCTGATGGTGACTCCTTCACTCCCAAAGCTGCCTTCATACTCTCTTCAGGGACATGGCTTGGGGACTGGAATCCAAGACATCAAGGTAGAGGACTCTGGGACAACTTGACTGAGCAGTAAGTGTGCTCCTGTCTTGGTATATAGTCCAGGCTGGTCTCAAACTTGGGGTAATCCTCCTGCCTTGGCTTTCTGTGTTGAGGTTTAAGTGTATGGGCCATGCTCACTTTCTTCCCCCTTCCCCATACTTCCTTGTTGTTGACTGTCACTTTATCAGAGGACATTTGGCTTAAACTAGTCTAAATGGCTCTTGACTATTCTGGACAGATAGAGTCAAATGGGCTCATCACAGATTGAGATTGGGGTTGGCCACTGTTAGAGGTGTTGGGTGACCGGGATGAGACCATGGAGTGAAGACAGTGCCTATCATTGGTGTTTCTCTTACTATCCTCACCCCCTCACTTGGGAACCTCCAAAGTGACTCCTGGATTGGACCAGCAAGTGCCGGCCTGAGATGCCGACACTCTTGGGAGTGCTGGCAGCCTCGGCTGCAGTGAACGTAGCCCATTTCACAACTGTCTCAACACAGCAGATCATCTGCATGGGGCTGTGCAAGGACTCTGCCCTTTGGTGGGCCTGGCACCAGACACACCAAACATTTACTGAATGAATGACACTGGTACACCAAAACTTCTCAGACTGGCGAAGGGTCACAGAAAGGTGCAGGCCTTCAATGGTGCCAGCCCCTTCTGGGAATATGTACCCGATAAGGGATAGTGCTATCAGAAACTGGGAGCTGGGGCTGGGGAGGCTCTTCCTAAGCAGACTGGATCCCCAGTGATTCCTGTTTGAAAGTCCTGTTCCGGTGAGGACACTGTCTCACCAGCTCTGAATGATGTTCCTGCCTCCAGCTCAGGAGACTAAGGTCTCTGAGTGGGTGGGGCCTGGCTCCAGTACAAAGTCAGGAAGTCTCTCGCTTCCCGGAGGGCAGAGATGTCCAGGTTCAGATCCCAGAGTGTATCTGGCTGCCTCTGGGTACCCACCCTACCTCTAGCCAAAGACTTTGCAGACACAGCAGATGCAAGAAGTGTACTGACCTTTTGGGAGTCCTTAGGGCCCATCACTGCTTCCAAAGCCAGCTCACCTCTGTGCAGTGCAAACATCTTCAGAACTTCCAGAGGCTCAGCTGAGAAGGGACCTTCCACTCTGAGCAGTTCCATTGCAATTCTGGCCTCAAAGACTTTCCTATATGCCCCTCCCACCCCCAAGAGTGAGTGTATGTTATCTGTTCACAGGAGCCTGGGAATCATGTCAGACCCCTTGGAATTGGAGTTCTATGTGGTATGAGTTGCAGTAAGTCAGTGCTCTTAACCACTGAGTCATCCTTCTAGCCTCCGTCGATCTACAAATCATTGATCTTTCTTCTCACAAGACTTCAGCTCTTTCAGCAGTACCTGGGGCCCTGTTGGAAATTCTGCCCTTTACCTGGAATCCAGGAACAGACAGAGGAAAACAATAGCAAAAGTCCTCTGCCCTATAGCTGAGGGAGGTTGCCCCATAAAGATTCCAGCCAGGGGCAATTCAAGGTTCTCCTTCTGAGGACCCCAAGGAATCCATTTCCCACCCAACTCTGCAAACACAAATGTGTCCCTTCTGAGGGGTTAGAGTCCACACAGGTGCCTGGACACAGTGTGAGTCTGACTTGCCAGGCTCAGAGGCCAAGAGGCAAGGTGAGAATGTGCTGCTCAAAGCCCCACCCTAAACCTAGGGACTTCTCCAGACACCTGGGTCATCTCCACCCTACCCCATGTGACTAGACTCTGAACCGTAAGGCAAACAACATATCAGCCTTAGAACATAATCAGGTTTTTATTTCCACAACCTCCTACAATCCAACCAAGTTACTAAGTTGTAGATGTCCCACACAAACAAGGACAAAGGCTCTTAGCAACTTGAATCTGGAGATTATTATTATTATTTAGCTCAACAGAAATGAGAAAGGAAAAAATACTTCTTACATTTTCAAAGAACAGAAATAGCAAAGTAGATTCATATACATTCAACATATACTGCGAATATTGGTTACTACAATATAAAGCAATGGTGATCTTGAAAATAGTTCGCAAGATGGCACGGTTAATAGGCTCACTGGCTTTCGTCTGGGTGGCTCTGGAGGGGTGGTACCTGCTCTTCCATCAATCCAGTATCATGTAAACAGGTCAGGCCGAGCGTGGGGAGCAGCAGGGTGGGGCTGGAGCATCAGAGCTGGACTGAGCTTGGAAGCCAACTGGCCCCTTAAGCTTTCTTGGGAGTCAGACTTCTTCTGGCTAGTAATTAGTGACACCTGAAGTGGAGGGGAGACTGGAGGACATGGGACCATGGAACAGGTCCCCAGCCAAGCTCTCATATTGAAAATGAATCCATTCAAGGGACAATGGGCTCAAGAGCAAGCTTTCAGGGACTATGCGGAAGGGTAAGGTGGGTAGGGACCCTGCTGGTAACATCCGGATGCCATGGTAGGCTTTCTTCTGTGCATATTCAGAGGTTGGTGGCCCCTGGCTCTGAGAAATGAGGGCTGGGAGTCAGAGCAGTGACCATCCCTCTCTGGTTTTGAAGACCAGAAGAGAAGCCAGGCCTTGTTTGGCCCCAGACTTTGGTTTCTGACTGCAGAGAGAAAGGAAAGGACAAGAACAGTAGCTACTGCGTATGTGCTGCTTCGGCTGGGGAAGGGAGGCCACTGCATCCGTTGCTGGCACAGGAGAGTGGCTCACGATGCCAAAGCCAAGGAAAACACTTCAAACAGAAGGTGCAAGCCACAGTTCAATAGCACAGAATCTGGTTAAACATTTCTCTTTTAAACAACAACAAAAAAAATCCTTTTTGTCTTTATTAATAACAATTTAATAACAATATCAACATTTATCAAAAACAATTCCTACATGATCAAAAATTTAAATGTAGGGGCCAAGGATGCTGGGGAGAGGAGAAGGTTAAGGGACCCCATACAGTCTCCAATTCCTGTCTGTGACAAAGAGGCTGCAAGGGAAGGGCATGTACACACTCATATATGTGCACACAAAAGGACCAACGGTCCTTTTTACAACGAAGTAGAGAATAAGAATGGAGACCACACAAACAGCACAGTGTACCACTCCTGGGTGTTCACTCATGAGGGGGAACTGGTTGGTGACTGGAGGGGAACTGAACATATACCAGAGGGGCCTAGGCTGAGCCATTCTGGTTGGCAAACCTGTCAGCACCAGGCCATTCAGCCTATGGATCTGATGGAATTCTGCTGTGCCAGATATGATTCTAGTAGAGGCCAGCAGGAGACTGTGCCAGATTCCAGGCTCAGGTTTCTTCTTCTGTTCCACTCTCCAAAGGCAGGGACCATTGCCCCTGTCCTCTCCCTTTCTTGGCCACCAAACTCTGCTCTAGCATTTGTTCCCAGCAGACCAGGGCAGAGGGAGAGAAGGGGAGAGAAGCTGGTCTGGGACAGGTTGTGGGAGGGCCCTAAATTCAGCCCCTGAGTACTAACCCCTGGTTCCTCTACCTCAGAAATGGTAGGAGAAAACAAAAGAGAGAGAGAAAGAGAGAGAGGAGCGCTCAAGGGAGGTGGGGTGGGCAAGGTAAAGAGAATAAGTTATCTCCAAAGGAAAATTTCCAAAACAAAATACAAGCAAACCTCCAAACAGCAGAACTCAATTCAAGCACACCAGATGCTGGCTCATGAAAGATGGAGGACACGGATTTCCTGTTTATTTCCTTGGTGCCTTGGTCATACAAGCAAACATGGCAAAAGTCCCTCGTAACCCAAGCGACATTCTACTGGTGCCCAGTGTGGGGAAAGGAGCTGCACTGTTCTGGCGGAGACACAGATGGAGGAGTGGTGCGATGCTGCTGGACACTGTTGGTCTATTGGTCTAGACTCAGCCTCCTCCTGGAGCTGTACTTGGACCTATGAAGCAGACAGGACCATCTTGAAGGAGAGGGAGTGACTCTTCACCTTCTCTCCCCACCCTTTCTAATGTTACTGGGGCTGGGACTCATGGCCCTGCACAGCCACGCCAATGCTGCCAGCAAGCCACAGGCACGCAGGCCCTCCATGACGTCTTTTTTTGGTATCACTGTATGAGCCTTGCCACACTGAGGCTCTGCTACGCCTCTGCCTGTGGCTTTACTTTCTTCAAGTTGTTCTGTCTCTGTAGAGATAGAACCACTAGTACTCACCGTCCATGCGACCTCTGCTAGGCCAACAGGGCCAGTGAGCCTTCTGTCTTTTCAGCATGGGCCTCGGACTATGTATTCTTTGCTTACCTCCTAAGAAGTCTGGTTGGGGCTGGGCTCTGTGGTAGAGGGTTTGCACAGCCTAGGTTCTATGCCCAACATCAAAATGCCAAAAGCAAACAAAAAAAAAACCACCAATGAAGGAGCCTGACTGGATCTGCCTTTTCCCCCTTTTCTGGTTGGGTTTCAACCTTCAGAATGGAGTGTAAAGATTAGCTCCTTTAGTGTGCTGGCCAAAGGTCATTGGCCTTTGGCGTTTGCAGCTGTAGCTTACTGGATCTCATTAGAGTCATAGCATCTATAACAAGAGGTGGGCCACATACCTTTCCTCTATAATTAAGACCTCAGCCTGCCTTGAAACTAATACAGTACTTAATGAAGAAGCAGGCAGACCAGGAAGGTTGCACAGAAAGAGTGTCACTCAAGTTTAGCTGAGTACCACACATGGAATGAACACATTGAGGGGATCAGGGGCTGGCACTGGGCCCCAAGGTGGTACTCACTCTCCATATCCTGCTACACGCCGGCCTGCTCCATGCTGAAGGAGACCTCTGGGTGCTTGTGGTTGAGCATGATGTCCGTAACACACGTAGCTGGATAGCGAGCAGAGTTTAGATGCTGGCTGCCATCACCAAGGCCTGAGTGCTCGTGGCCCAGGCTCACCCCACATTCTGCAAGACCAAAAAGAACATGTGAGGTGGCAGGGGCAGGTGGAGCAAGTGGGACAGGAGAGAGGAGGCTGAGGAGGTGCTTGTCTAGCAACCCAGTGTGAGTCCAGGTCTGACTCAGGCCACAGCAGGCCCTTCAGATGTAAGGGGCCCTTACTGACTACCTGCCCCTCCCTTTGCCACCCTCATGAGCAACTGACATATGGGGGTGAAGATGAGAAACCCTTGAGGAGCCCTTTCTTGTGGTTGGGGGAAAGGATAACCGTAGTGGGTGCTACAGGAGCCAGGCCAGGCCACTTCCTCCTGGACATCACATTAATAAACACTACCCTTAGGAGGCTAGCATCCTCAGGACCCAAGCCTGGACATGGGCACTACTTTCTTGATGTCTTCACAGATGAAGACTTCCTAGGTTAAGGGCTTTGCCTGTAGACCTTAGAAAGAGTGGACCCGCTGGGCGGTGGTGGCGCATGCCTTTAATCCCAGCACTTGGGAGGCAGAGGCAGGCGGATTTCTGAGTTCAAGGCCAGCCTGGTCTACAGAGTGAGTTCCAGGACAGGCAGGGCTACTCAGAGAAACCCTGTCTCAAAAAACCAAAAAAAAAAAAAAAAAAAAAAAAAAAAAAAAAAAAAAAAAGTGTGGACCCATCTGTCTCCAGGCTCTCTCTATGGTCTCCCACCGTGGCTCTACAAAGACATAGAAATAAATGTTCCACTAGGATATGAAACCCTCTAAAGGAGAGCTGAAAGAGAGCTATTGTTGAAGGTGCTTCCTACTCCAGCACTGAACTTGGATGGTGATATCCCTGTGCTGACAGAAGCTAGAGTCCCTAACATGTGTACACCACGGGGGATGTGTGGGAGCGACACTGTGCATAGCTCCTCACCCAGTGAACTCTTTCCACAGAAGGCTGCCCAGGGGTGCCCACAGGCTCCTCACCCAGTGAACTATTTCCACAGAAGGCTGCCCAGGGCAAGGCCTTACCTTCGTCTTCCTCATCCTGAAACTGCTGGCTGCCCATGAATGAAGACTGACTGAGAACTGCATCTGACATCCGGGCAGAGCTCAATGCCTTTCCTGCCACCAGGCTCATTCCTGGCAAGGTGTCCAGCTGTACCTGTAGAGAGTAATCAGCAGGAATGAGTGCCAGACAATGTGCCACTCTCAGGAGACCCCTGTCCACTCCCTAGCCCATCCAATAGGCAGTGAGGTTTGACAGCTCTGTTCTCAAGTGCCCTGTGTAATATGATGACTGATGTGTATGTGAAGTGTAACTGTTATTTACGGCACAACTAAATTTATAATTTTGTGTAACTTTAACACATTCACATTTGAACAGCCACAAATGGCTACTCAATGACATATTGGTACTACCATGGCTGGGTGTGTCCCAGTTGACAAGACTTGCTCTGACAGGTCAACTCTTAAGAAAGCCAAAGACGCCGGGAGTGGTGGCGCACGCCTTTAATCCCAGCACTTGGGAGGCAGAGGCAGGCGGATTTCTGAGTTCGAGGCCAGCCTGGTCTACAGAGTGAGGTCCAGGACAGCCAGGGCTATACAGAAAAACCCTGTCTCAAAAAAAAAAAAAAAAAAAAAAAAAAAAAAAAAAAAAAAAAAAAAAAAAAAAAAAGAAAGCCAAAGACAGCAAAACAGCTGCCAGGAATGGACCAAAAATTAAGGGTTCATATATTGAAGCCTGGATTTAGATCTCTGGGCAAGGTCAAGACCCTAGATATCAGATCATCTGACTCCTGAGTCTAGCATATAGATGAAAGATTCTCCTGTTAACACTGGTCTGTTATGGGGAGTGAAAAAAAAAAAGGGTTCCCCACAGTTTGCAGAAGGCTGGACTCTGAGAAGGTGGCAGAAGGGGACACTCTGCTTTCAGGTTGAGATTGGCACCATCCCACCTCTAAGCAGCAGGCGTGGCCAACATACATAAGCATCGTCGCTGTTCTGGATTGTGTGGTGTCTCTGGAGGGTCCGGGACCTGAGGTGCTCACTGACTAAGGGCCGTGCTGGATACCCAAGGCCATTGTGATCCAGCAGCTCCATTGCTTGTCCAGGAGAACTTCTTTCCATGCAGTTCCCTATGACAGACTCTAGGAGACAGAGCAGGAGAAGCAGGGTGAGCAGGCTCAGAGCTTCTCCGGGTGACAAGTGATGGCAACTCCCATGCAGTCCCTTTTGTAGGATACAAGGAGTGATAGGGTACCACATTTGCCCAAGTGTCAATGCTCAGCCAGCTGGCACAGGTGTGGGGCCAACCTGACAACATCAAGTCCTACAGCAAATAGGGGTTTAAGACACACCTTACCTAGGGGAAGAAAAACTCACCTAGGGGGTGTGAGCTGGGCCACACCCATCCTCTTCTTTTCCCATCTCTCTGCTGGCTTAGCTTGTACTCAGCTCCCAAATAAGGTCATGGAGAACTCTAAAGCTGAGCGGGTTCTAGCCTGTATCCACGGCTTTGGCCTCTGCCTTGGTACCATCCCAGGTCTCTCCCACTATCCCACTGCCACTGCTGGTGCTGCCTATGGCTCCTTCCCCTTTCATAAGTGCTTGCACACAGCTGTGCCTGACCTCACTAACCATGCCTATTTTCATATCACCAAGGTCCATGGCTTCAACCACACTGCTTGTGTATATAGAAATACTGCAATGGATGAAATGAGTGAGATGCTCAGTGATGAGAAGCACCTGTCATCAAGCTTGATGATCTGAGTTGTATCCTCAAAACCCACCTAGTAAGAGAAATGATCACTCATACACACACACACACTAAATGTAAAAAGAATTACTGAAAAAAAAATTTTTTTTTGGTTCCAGATCCATACATCCAACTTTCTTCTTGGGTACCTAACTAGTACGTAACACTTACATTAAATTTCAAACTCGTTAACTTCCCCAGGAACCTGCTACTCCTCTAAAAGCCCATATTTTGACCCCTCCCCTCCTTAATCTTTCAGGTGAAAGCCCTTGGAGTCATGCTTGATCCCTTCTTCCTGGTCCCACAGTGGCTCTAAGTCTAAAGAGTCTGCTCGTTCAGTGGTGGACACTTCAGCCCCAAGACTGCCTGCTTTCGGTCAAGAGCCATTATCTCTTGCCTATATCATTTTCTAACCACCCCTAGTTACTTCCCTATAAAGACTACTCTTAAAAACCCATTCCTACTTTTAAAATATATACATGTGTGTACATGTCATAGTAGATACAAATGAGTGTATGTGTATAACATGTGTGTTATATGTGGTGCATGTGTTGTATATATGAAGTGCTACATTTGCATCCCTTGTTCAGAGATTTAAAACATTTAAACAATTATTAGTTGTGTACACATGAGTACACACATGAGAAAGACAACTTTCAGGAGCTGGTTTTCTCCTCCCAGTCTAGGGCTCAAACTCAGGTCATCAGGGGTTTACTGCTCTGCCACCTCTGACCTTGGGCAGAGCTTTTAGGACTGTGATCAGTCAGGAGCAGATGGCAAAGCTTGATGGCAAGTGCCTCTCTTCACTAACAACATAGTCCTGGATCTTGATATTTCCACCCCCCTCCCTCTTCCAGATCAGCGCCCCCCCCAATTGTGTTTCCCTGTCTGTTACGTTCTCTTTCTCCCCTTTTGGATTTTTTTTAGACCTGAAAATGAGGTTCCTCCAAATCTAAGCTCCCACCCAGGCTTTTCAAAGGTCTTGTGGGCTCTGCTTCCCTTACATGTTCTCCTGTCTGGTTTTCTGAGTGATGTTCACAGGCCTGAAAAGACCCCCCAGGTCATAAGAGGCTATCACTTGGCAAATCAGGTGATCAGCTTTCCTGAGTGGCCAGCTGAGCCCTCACTTCTCTGTCAGATGGAGGTGGCTAAGTAGCCACAAGCACAGTCTGAGTGGGGAAGACTAAACTTGATTCTAGCTTCATTGTGTCCTAAGGAGGGGGAAGGGAACTTGAGCAAGGTAGGTGATCTTTCTGGACCTGTGCTTCTGGAGCCTACCCCACAGGCTGCTTGCTAATAGATAGAGCGCAGGACAATAAACAAGGAAGTTACCCAATTCTTATTTTCCAGGCCTTTGGTCTGAAAGAAACAAATGAGGTTATGAACCAGATCCAGGGCTGAAATCGCAGCTCAGCCGCAGAATGTTTGCCTAGAGTGTGTAGGACCCTGTGTTTGATCACAAACATCACAAAAACCCCCACACCAGATGAAAATGAAGCATCTGCCACTCAGAAGCTGTGCTGGGAAGGGGTGGAGAGGTACTAGGGAGCTGCCATGTGAGGATCTTGGTTGTTGCCCAAAGGCTCCCATGTTGAGACTTGGTCATCAGTATGTGGCGTTAATAAGATATACTAGAACTTTTAGGAGGCAAAACCTGATAAAAGGAAGTTAGGTTGGTCCTCTGACCTCCACACACAAGCTACAGAACATAACCCACCTATCCCCATTACACAAAATAAATATTTAAGTGAGAAAAATTTTAGAAGAAGTTAGGACACTGGGATATGCCCTGGACTGGAATTTGTGAGCTGGGTCCCCAATGGCTTCCTTTCTGTTTCCCAGTCAGAATAAGGTGCAGCTTTGTCCAATACATTCCTTGCCAGGATATGTCTCTCACCACAGGCTCCAAACCAACAAGGACAAAAAGCTGAGACCTTGCTGGGCAGTGGTGGCACGCTCTTTTAATCCTAGCACTTGGGAGGCAGAGGCAGGTGGATTTCTGAGTTCAAGGCCAGCCTGGACTAGAGTGAGTTCCAGGACAGCCAGGGCTACACAGAGAAACCCTGTCTCGAAAAAACAAAAAACAAACAAACAACAAACAAACAAAAAAGAGCTGAGACCTCTGCCCCTTAAGCCAGGACAAAACTTTCTTCCTCATAAGTTCATTGTCTTGGGTATTTTGTTCCAGTGACAGGAAGCTAACGCAGGTATAAAGAAAGAATACAAGCGGGAGCCAGGTTCCAGGTTTCCAGATTACCATCACTGGAGTACACAAAGCTTGGCAGCCAGGCAGCCTCCCTTTACCCTTAATATCCCTTATCTGACAGGAAAGGGTTGTTTCAGGGCTCCAAAACCCTGACACCAGTGGAAGGTCTGTGATAAGCATTGAGGACTCCACAGGTACAGGGGTTGGTTCAGGAAGAGGGCTGAGCCCGGGACTCAAAGTCCTTAGATGAGACCTGCTGACCAGTGGCTGGCTGTAAAGACTAACCCACTGACCAGGGACCTAGAACATTTGGCGCCCTTTATGCAATTTCAGGAGCAAGAGAAGAGCCAGGCTTACAGAAGGATCTATAAATAATACAGGGCCTATGTCTTCCAAGAACCCAGAGGGTGCAGAGGGGAGAGTGACTACTCAAACAAGTAAGGGACAAAATGCACAATGAGAATCCAAGGCACAACCCCACACCCTGGGGACTCTGGGCCAGCTTGCGTAACTGTTGAGTCTGTCAATGTTGACACATTCTTACTCATTTACTGGGTTTTAAGAGTAATGACAAAAGGCATGTTTGCCCACCCCTCTTAGAGGCTCTAAGGGGGATTGTCTTAACCCCACCAAGACTTTCAGTACTTTATCCCTTACAAGGCTGGAAGCTGACTGGGCACAAAGAAGAGGATGTGCTTTCCTATCTGAGTTTAAGGTGGTAATCTCAACTGACTGTGCTGTTGCAATTATTTACCTGCAGAGTCAAAAGCCTTAAGCCCCTGAAACGCTGCAGGAGGAAAACCCACCTGATCTTCATTTCTTAAAGTGGAAGACAATGAGACCATAGGCAGTAGAAGGCAGGGTTAGCTCTGAAACTTGCAGCATTTGGAGAAAATTTCTGGCACAGTAGGTGCTCAGTGCTCTGCCCAGGCTGTCTTCCTACTGGTTGGTGGCAAACAGCCTTATAGGAAACAGGAAAGCACAGACACAGGTACAAGGGCATCTAAGTTTCCTAGACTAACATTCCTAAGCTTTGCCCCTTCACCCTTAAGAATAAATCCAGATTCTGCTCTTGTGAACTGCAGCACACATCCCACGCCACTTCCGATACAGCTCTCTGAAGCACCCATGACACTGGCTTACTAACTTGTACGGAGGAACAGGTTAAACGTAAGAGACTAGGCATCTTGGTGGATGGGCATCAAGAACTATCAAGGTCCTCTGTCCAAACAGGGAAACATGGGTGTGGGTTTTGCAATTGCTTGCAGTGCAGCACACTGATAGAACCATTTCTTCACAAAACCCGTGGTAAATGATCTGTGAAATTTCTCTCTGATTATTGAGCCTGTGTATAATGTATATGAGGGAGTGTGGATGCCGTGGTGCATGTGTGGAGATCAGGTTAATTTGAGATCTACTTCTTTTCCTCCACCTTCACAAGCTGTCAGGTTGTGGCCAGTGCTTCACCCACTGAGCCCCCTCACCAGCCCATTCTGGAATCTCTTTCATGAACTGAAAACATAGGTGTGGTGCATAAGCCTGGAGCACATGGAAAGCTGATTCGGAGGATCATGAGTTTAAGGCCAGCCTGGGTTATGCAGTGAGACCCTGCCTTTAAAAAGAGGGGAGAGGGAGGGAGAGAGAGAAAAAGGAAAACTGAAGGTTTCCCAGGGTAGGTGTGAAAAGGAACCGATGACCTGAGTCAGAAGAGATGACCTGAGTCAGAAGAGCGCCAAGCACAGAGTAGGAGTTCATTTAGCTTGGCACCCCTCACTGCCATAACGAATGGAAGTGTGCTTACCTAGTAGGCCCAAGTCAACCTGTGCTAGCCTAAGGACAGTGGGGCTCCTCCAGAAAGAATCACTTTAACACACAGACCTCCTGCCCCAAGGGGATCTGAATTAACGGCCCAGTGTGCACTGAGCTTCAGTAAAGCAGCTCTGCCTCCAGTGCATGGCTTCACTGTTCTGGGACCACACTCATATCACTGTAGATACAAGGCTTTGCTAAAGGTAATTGTGTCCATGGTTCCCAAAGTCACAATGCAAGGGCAGATATCAGAAAGGAGGGTGACTCGCCTCTGAAGTACATCAGTAAGCATGGCAGGAATAAAGCTTCTAGAAAACCTCTGTCAAAGGTTGGGGAAAAGGTGACTGACAAATGAGAGTCACTTATAAAAACTGGGGATAAGGCTACAGAGGCAGGCCAGCTCTGAGTTGAAACCCGGAGGGTTAGAAGTCTGCCTTGACTCTTCTAGGCCAACAAAATATGGGTGAGGGATAGAGGCAATGACGGTGGTGCATAGGAGGAAGGAGAGGGGAGTAAAAGAGGTTGATCAGCTAGAAATAGGAGGAGAGGTTTGATGAAAGACCTGTAACCATTGGGTATTGACCTGAAATAAAGCCTCTGCCTGAGAAGAGAGGATCTGACAGGGACCAGTTGACAGCCTGCCAATCACTCTCAAGTTGTTCTCCATGTTGGACAATGGAGCAGTGTGCCATGATTCTCATGACAGTTTGAAGCTGGACCTAGACAAAACTATGAATCTTAGAAAACCTTTCCCTTGGCTGGGTGGTGGTTCTGCTTGCCTTTAATCCCAGAACACAGAGGCAGAGGCAGAGAGGCAGAGAGGCAGAGAGGCAGAGGCAGGCTGATTTCTGTGAGTTTGAGGGCAGCCTGGTCTACAGAGTGAGTTCCAGGGCAGCTGGGGCTACACGGAGAAACCCTGTCTTGAAACACAATCCCCTTTCCCCTTGGTTTCTTCTAATTCTGTCCTGTGCTACACTCCAGGCCCTGGATTTTGTCCTGGCACCACAATAAGAAGAAAGGATGGCATGCGCTGTGTGAGTAGCACTCAGTGTGTGCACACTGGAGGCATGCATGTGGGATGCAGGTTCGGGGAGCTGAGTCATCAGAAGCTTTCCACACATGGATTCTCTTCTACAGTATGTCCATCCAAGGCATCCACCTCTTCTAGAACACACCCAGCAATAGGCTGCTCAGGTAGCCTGTGATGGCAGTTTCTCATAACAGTCTTTCCTGGGGAGCTAAAATCTGCTGTGATTTCTACCCAGTTTTGATTCTCTTCCTTATCATACACATAGCTGAATTGAGTCTGCTCCTTCAGAGTCATTCCATCCCAACCTCCAGTACTGCGAGGTGTCTCTCATTTCATACACAACCTGTTCCGAAGGCTCCACCCTAACCCCACCAGCGGAGAGTATGACATGCTCGTGGAAGGCAGATCTCCAGGCTGGCAACACCATCGGCTGCAGAGGTCAAGACTTAACTGTCATTTTATGCAGCACCCTCCTCTCTGAGCACACGCCAAGTCCATCTGAAAGCACCAAGCCTTCACATAACCTGTTGCACTCCAGGGCTTGACCAGCCTTGGAGCAGAGTTGTGTGTGACGCCTTTAAAGGCAAGAGATAGGGGCAACTCCAGGGGGAATGAGGAAGAAACACGCAGAGTCCCAGACTCTGTGGATAGGTTGCTTTACTCCCTTTGTGGTTGTGGTGAGGAGGGTGAAGCAAAGGGCTACAGGGAGCTGGCGCTCTGGTTTTGCTATACAAACAAAACTCACAACTTTAGATGAAAATGAAGGCAGCCCCCATACGGTCTACAGCAATCTTAGTTATCAAGTTCCTGTCCTCCCTCCTTGTCCCTCTCACACTCACTCTCTCTCTCTCTCTCTCTCACACACACACACACACACACACACAGAGGCAGTTGATACAAACACAAATGCTCAGACTGGCACAAGACACTACAGGGGGCCACTGTTCATCACACTTCTGTCACACAAGAGGACGATGAGAACAGAGTCTAGGGCTCTCAGGGCTGGAGGTTCCGACTCTCAGCCCCACAGTTTACACATTTCCTTAGTACTGCTGACTGCTCCCACTGCTGCTTTCTGATAACAGCTGGGCAAATCTGAAGTCTAGGACACTGTGGTGTGAACTGTCCTGGGTGCCGCCTACTGCTAGCAGTCTATTTTGTAAGCGACTTCTTACCCACCAATCACCACCTTCTACATGCTTCACCTCTCCCCAAAATGGTCCTAGGGTCTGTTTAATGTTGTTTTGTTTTTGTTTTTCTTAGGAGCACAGAATACTGTCAGAACCAAGCTAACACCCCTGCACACTTAAATTACAGCAGATTCCCCCAAGATTTTTACTCTGAGGGGACTCTTACCTCGACTGGGCACCTTATTTCTACTGAACGTGGTGGCAGTTGGCTGGTGTCCGTAGGGATGGATCCCTAGCTCATGGGCCTGACTCACAGTTCCCAGCAAAGGCTCAGGGTCCCCAGGCCCACTGGTACATAAGAGCAGAGGGCTGTTGTGGCAACCTTTGGTCAGTGTGCTTGAGCTCTTGTCTGGGAAGCCCTCCTTGACCCCCTCACACAAGCAGTCTTCCTCCATACTCTCCGAATGCATTAGTGGTGGCTGATGGGCATACCCATGGGTGGAGGTGGGCGAGGGACCCTGTGAGATACAATTTTGCGCCCTGATCTGTAGGAGATGCTGGGGGCTGGTGTGGTGGCGGTGGTACGAGTCAACATTTTGATAAGATAAAGCCTGGTGCTCTGCCATATTCTGTCCCCCGAGGCTGGGAGCTAGGCTAACAGCGTCCCCTTGGTTCATGTGCCTGAACAATTCATGGTATTCTTGCTGCTGTTGCTGCTGCTGCTGCTGTCGATGCTGTTGTTGTCTTTTGATGAGCTGTGCAAACTCTGCTGGAGGCAGCCGAATGTCCGAGTGGCCGGTGAGTGAATGCCGGGGAGAGAGCAGTCCTTGAAGGATATGGGGAACCTGCTGGTGTCTGGTGTAGTCTGGCGGTGTAGGGGACAGCAGGGCCTGTTGTAGTGCTGACGTGGTATAGTGTGGTGGCTGCTGAAGGGCACTGGGAGGGAAAGTGGGGAACTGATCAAGTGGAGGAACTTTCAGGGCTTGAGTTGGAGGAAACCCCACTCCTGTTGAAGGGCTGTAGCTGCCGGGGGACCCTCGGGACTGGTCCGAAAACAGATGGGGGTGTAAATGCGCCTGGTCGTAGTTGGCAGGAGAGAACCGATTCATGTTCAAGCTGCAGACACAAAACAGTGTGAGTACCAGGTATTCCAGTAACAACTACGCCAGCTCCCCTGGGGATAGTCACTAGCCGTCATTAGCACGAAGCTCTCATGGTACAGACCTGTGCTGTGGCAGGGAGGGCTATGCACACACCACTATATGTCCTCTTGTTTGCTTATCCAAGTCTTTGAAGAGACATAAGGCACTGGGCATGTCATTATCGTGAAGGCAGCATCCTGACCGTGGCTGGTTTCTGGAATAGGGTCTCATGCAACCCGGCTAGCCTCACTTGCTATGCTGATGAGGACGTCGTTAACTCCTGATCCTGCCTCTGTCTCTAGAGCTCTGGGGTTCTGGACATGTGTTACCACACCTGGCTTCTCTGATGCCAGGGACTGAAGCCAGGGATTCAGGCTTGCCTATCTACCTATAGAGCTAGACACACAGTCTAATCTAGCTGTTCTTAAAAAGTAATCTGAGCTGTTTAGAATAATAGTCTCTTAAGAGACAATGGAGAAGGAAGACCCCTAGAATAATGAATTAGGGGAACAGACATCTTTCTATGTTCCTCTAACAGAGACTTTCCTTACTTCAGCCATCAGGAAGGCCCTCTGCCAATTTTCTCTTGTCTCACTAACAGTTTGGCTCATCAACAAGTTCACCTCAAACTCACCATGTTGCTTTGACAATAGTGACACAAGAGCACAAGCAGACTTGTCACTCACTGGGCTAAGGGGCTTCTCTAGATCTCCAAGAAGCCTTACCTGTGAGCCTCTGCGCTGTCAGCACTCAGCTGCTTGGACAAGGGCCGGTGCCCATAGCTGAAGGGAGCCACTAGGCTGGTACGGTGCTGTATCTGAATCTGACTGGCGCTAGGGCTGATGGGAATGCCCTGCCCTGCAGAGCCTGCAGCTGTCCCGGCCATGTTGCTGAGCATGTCAACTGGCTCCTGTAGCTGAATAGTCACTGGCTGTGACTGGCTAGCCTGCTGTAGGCCCAAGCAGGTTAGTGCTACACTGGGAGGCGGGGAACAATTTTCAGGTTGCTGCTGGAAGATTGCACCGTGGGAGGGTAAGCCTTGAAACTGGGAGGGAGATGTAGCACCTGCAGAGAAAGGGACCACAGGGTGACTAAGTGCCCAGGTTACCTGCCAACTAGAGGAGGCACATCACAACAGGTAGCATCTAGAACAGCCTTCTTAGACCTCACTAAACAAGACCAGAAACTGGCAGAAACAGATCTAACTCACTGGGTCCTACCCATAGAACTAGGACCAACTAGTTGGTCAGGTGGGCTCCCCATGAATTTGTATTTCTAACTAATTACCCCAAGAGCTGGTCTATGGCTGGATTTTGAGTAGCACAGATTGTATGCAGTGTTTCTTAGCCAAGGATACACAAGAATGATCCTGAGAGTTGGTTAAGTTGCACATTCTCATGTGGCAGTTCTGGGACAGAACCCAAGAGCCAACTCTGACCCAAGGTCACCTGGAGTAGGAAGAACACACAGGCAATTCTATGCTTCTCCACAATGCCAAGGAGATTGGCAAGGACCTGACCATGTGCTGCATCTGAGGAACAGCACCCATCAGTCTTCACATCTTGTACGAGGACTGGAGAGGGTTTTAGTAGCTACATTAATAGCAGCTAACCTGTATTAAGGACTATTATATAGGGTACTGTCCCAGATGCTTTATATGTATTTCTTAAGTGTCAAGAAACAAAATTTAACACACGCACACACATCACCACCACCACCACCACCACCACCACCACCACCACCACCACCACCACCACCACCACCACCAAACCAAAGCCTAAAAGCAAGGCTTCCCCTGCAGGGCCAATATGCAGGGAAAAGCCCACCTCCAAGGCCCCCACTCACCGTGGGACACGATCATGGCACTGCTGACAGGGGGAGGACTGCTACTTGGCTGCCTGAAGAGATGGTTGCTGGGATGGTTGGGGGGTGGGCTTGAAGGTTGAATCCTTAATCTTAAAAATGACAAAACAGGTACATAAGCTGCCTGAGCTGACAGAGCCATCTGGAGTTAACATTCAGCCATATAATCCATACAAACAGACATCTTGTAGTCTGGGATGGACAGTCATGGTAGCAAGCCACCGCAGCCTGCCTACATCTCAGTCCACCAGTTCTTTCCTGCCACCAACGCAGCACTTACTGGCCTGGCCTGTGATGGATGCCAGGCTACTGTGTTCATGGGGCTAAAGAAATAGTCAGGATTCTAGGAAGCCCTTCAAACTTTAATTAGCTTCCCTGTTTTTCTAGAAGACTATCCTATATGCTCAAGTCAGTCAAGTTTTCCCACATGTCAGACCAGGGTGCTGTGCTGTCTAGCCAACGATCCAGGAAGAGTGTAAGTGGTTCATTACCTCTGGAGCTGGTGGGTGAGGAGGGCTGGTTGACTTTCACATGCAGCCTGAAGAGGTGGGGAAGGCTGAGGAGGACAAATAGAATCCTAAAACACAGAAGGGGGGGGGGACAGTATCATGAGCTACAAAGGTCATCAGGGCTATTCTAGGGACAAGTACAATCTGTGACTCAGACTTTTGCTTCTGTGCTTCACCAAACATTGTCACTCATAAACACAGCTCATACTCTGCTTTGCCCTGAGTCTTTCAGAGAATGCACAGGCTAATGAGCCTGGGAGCAAATTAAAAAAAAAAAAAAAAAAAAATTGGAGAAAGTGAAGAGTGAGCGAGGGCCTACTTGAATTTGCTGCTGGAGGATCTGATGGTGCTGCTCCTGTTGGTATAGCATATGCTGCTGCTGGGTCTTCTCCAGGGTTCTCTCATCAACCTGCCCCCCGTACATCTTCTGTAGCTGCTCACACTCCTGAAGGGAAAGCAGTGGGTACCAATGGGACATGGTCAAGTCTACCCCACACAGTGAACTCAGCAGATGCAACTCTGCCCCTACGGTCTCATGGGCAGAATGAGTTCCTGAAGAACAGTATCCTTGTTGGGCACATGCACAGCGATCCTCACACTTTTCTCTATGGGAAGCAGTGGGAAACGTCAAGGGCACACTGTGGAATGTCCAGTGTGGAATCACATGCTACTTGAAGCTCTTGGCTCTTCATAGTATCCTCGGAGCAGGTTTACTACCTCTAGGAGCAATACCAGCTGGAGATTATGCCTGGGGGTGAGAAGGTACAGCAATTGGGTCTGGTAGGACCTGGTGTCCTGAATGCAAGGGGCCGGCCAAGATTGCTTCTAAGTACCATCCCTGAGAAAATCAAACCAGAAATGCCTTCCTAATGAACTACACAGAAGGTGGAAAAAAAATTTTAGTCTCATTATGAGGGAAGCAAGTTTGACCCAAGGGAGGGCAGTGTATATATATATTTCTTATATATATATATTGAAGAAAGCACAGTAGAAAGCTATACTGCTTTAAGCCAGGACACCTCAGTGTGGCTGACTTAAGGGTATGGAGAGTTACTGCCCAGGTCCTGGCCACTGTTGCCCTGCCCCTCCATAGATTACCTGCTGCAACTGTTTGATGCTGCTGCTGTTGCCCATTTTTTCCAGGTGAGCTTTGAAGGCCTGGATGCTTGCAGCCCCATCTGAGAACCGGCGCACGGGGGAGAAACGCTCCGTAGGGAGATGCAGGGTGTTGGAATCCTTGTAGGTAGAGCTGAATATATGGGAAGAGACGGTTAGCAGCCAGATCTCGGGGTTATGACCAATCACACAGGGACCATGATTCTACATGAATATAGAGAGAGGGGATGCAGGAAGAGCCCTGAATAGGGTACTCCCATGTCGCTTCCTGAGGTGGCTGTCCCCCTTAATGGACTACAGGCCCTCATCTCCCAGCTCCACTTACCTCAGGCTGGTCCTACTTCCCAGGCCTGCTGAGGTCCTAGGGTCAACTACATCTGGTTCTTATATAAACATACTAGAGCAGGGTGCAACTCCTCAGTTTGGCCAGGACTGGATACACCAGAGCCTTGGTTTTTATAGTCACTCATTTATTTTTCTATTATAGTTACATTTGGGGAGGCGGGGGCATGGAATTTTGTGCAAGCTATGGTTTTTAAAACCAGATCCCTACCTGGTATCTTTAGAAACTTAGAATTCACCATTTGACCCCGAGTTACCTCCAGCAGTAATCTATGTATGGCTAAGATGAAATCAAAGTCAGTTCTGTGGTCAAAGGTCTGGCCTGGAACTCACAGTTCTGTTCTAGAGAAGGGAGGGTGGAGGCTGGGGTGGGGGAAGAGAGGGACCTCTGATCCCAGCATGGAGACGGCGCATTCCTCAGGAATGCGGGCCTCAAGATCCTGCACGTACCTTATGAACACACATGAGGCCTCCTTCCTACTGTGAAAGCTATCTCCTCACACAGCAGCACCTGCCCAACCTCCTGCTGCCAGAGGGGTCCCCAGTGCCCAATCAGAACACAGCCATGTCTTATGGTGAGAAAGAAGAGCCTTTGATCAGGAACCCTAAGATAGCACTGGGCTGGCTAACACTTACACTTGCTGCCTAACCAGAAAGAGATGTTTATGAGCTGAGATAAGCGGGTTAAAGACTGCAGAGGCAGCGTCCCCACAGCTGATGGAAAGGGTCAGGGGAGCAGGTCTAGGGCAGCGATGACATTATGCTGAGCCAATGGTGAGGGGGTGGGTAACCTCGCCAGTTTGGATTGAAGCAGAGCCAAAGCCAAGGAAGCAGGCGAACAAGCAAGTTCAAATACAGTGCAGACAGGGAAGGGCTGAGGAGAAATGAGGACCAGGCAGCGGTGCCAAGAGAGTTCTGATGTCAGGTGAAAGCCCTTACTCTGTCCACTGACGCCACTCCTTCAGACATCATCAAAGCTTCAAGCAGTAGTGAGCTAGTGAAATGCACATGGAGTCCTACTTGTTTTAGTAACATACAAGACAAATTAATCAGGGTGGGGGATGGATGTCACAGTCCAGACACTGAGTTCATGATGGATGCTTGCAGGAGCCTGCTCTGTCTGTACTCCAGATTCTGAGTTTAAGCACAGCACCGGTATTATTTCCCCTCAAATTTGATGCCTACACTTTCAGTATTTTCAGGCAATAGACAGGTTTTTGTCACCCAGAGCTGTTCTTCGAGCCATCTTTCTGTACGAAACCATTTCTTTCTCATTACAGCAAGAATATCCCAGGTTCAAGGTGTGGCACAGCTTTCCGGAAACTCAGGCTGTGAAGTTGGCCCCAGCTCAGCCTGGCTCAGTAACTTCGGGAGATTGGTTCCAAGGGACCTGACCACTGCAGAGCCATGGGCAGTGTCAAGCGTGTATAACTTTGTTTTCTACAGCAACCATGGTCACCCAGGGCAGCCTCGCATAGGCTGCTATCTCCCCTATACTCTTCAAACAGTGATGCAGCCCCCAACTGGATAGAACCTGTTTTGTGTTAACTTTTAAATCATACATTTCCAGGGGTGTAAATGTTGACCAGCCCCTCTTCAGTCTCCATGGTAGACTTCACCTATTATAACACAAAGAATAGATACAGATTCTGTTCCAGAAAACGAAAGGAATCCAGTGACGCAGACAGGCCACCCGTGTCACATCATATGTTTTACGGCCTTAGAACACTTCTCTTTTCTTCTGAATTAGCGTTAATCTCTTGTGCATTTGTATAGTGACCCCACCGCCCCACAGTACATGATTTCTCATTCAAGCATTCATTTGTTTCCAACTCAAACGGCCTTGGCCCTAGAAACCCAAGTAACACATGTGCACATGGAACAGGAAGCAGGGCTCTAGGTAGCAAGGCCCCAGCAGTGTCTGCAGGTGCAATGCATGTCCCACGGATGGACCAGCAGGCTGCTGTGGTCTTCTTTTAACAACAAATGTCGGTGGAATAGAGGGTCTGTGAGGAAGGCTGGTTGGACAGTGCTCATCACCATTTTCCTGAGGAGCATGGAGGAGTATAGCCAGGAACTCAAAGGACAAAAGATAAACAAAAGGTCCTGGGGAGGGCCAACAAATCAAATATCAGGGGAGGAAGAGGAGGTGAGGGGCAACAAAAGCACTTTCAGGACAAGTGCAAGTTATGAACTGCCTCCGGGTGTGGGCAGCTCGCCAGCCAGCCAGCCAGCCAGCCAGCCAGCACAGAGGAGCTCTCTGAGGTGACTGACTGCAGCTCCCAAGGGGTTTCCGTCAAGGGGCTGCACCACCACAATCTTGGATGAGAACCTTCACGGTTTCTTTCAGTTCCTAATAGGACTTTTTCTTTCTAAATTGTTCACGGTCAATTATGAAAGCTTATCTTCCTTCTTCCAGAGTTCCAGCGTGGCACTAATTATGTCCCTGTCTGCTCAGAGTTCACCTGCCCCCGCTGATTACCCGCTGCTCAGTGAGAAGCACAATGAGAACACTGTATGGAGCTCATCAGAGTGGCTAGTTGCAAGTGTTCCCATATATATATATATACACACACATATATACGGAATTTCTTCAGAGCCCAACTGCTTTCGCCTTCTGGAGGAGGGTGCATTCCACTACCCCACCCTACCCCAAGAAGACTGGAAGAAACAAGATCAAGCAATGGCTGCTGACTTGGGAAATATGACCTGGGAGCTAGGGGACAACATCAGAATGGACATGGCTAAGACTGCTGGTCATCAAAGAGTCACAGAGGACAATCATCTCAGCTCTCTTGCTGCCAGGCTACCTTGGAATCAGTGAAGTTTCTCTAGTCAGGATGGTGAAACTTGGTTTCCCTCTTACAAGGCAATGAATTCTAAATAACAAAGGCCTAGTGAAAGATCTTGCTGTCAGAATATTCAAAGAATGACTTCCCAAACACAGTATTCAAAAGGATGCAACGCTCCTGTTCTACCACACATCAGGGGTGTACCTCCATCTACAGCCAGCCTGCTGCTCTAACCGCCACATCAAGTGCCCAGTTTTTGAAGGCGATGAACTAATAGCGGTCGTGTTTGGAGATGTTGCTATAAAGCCCTCACTTCTAGAGCTGCCTTCTGAGAGTACCACTCCCTCAAAGGTCTATCCTATATGCATCAGCTGCAGATGATGAGTAGGTGGGCTAAGAAATGAGATGGAAGAGCCTTGGCTGCTCCAGAATCCGAGAGAAAGCTTTTGCCCTGTGCATTGGTTAGGGCTAGGAGCGGAGATGTGAGCTCAGGATGGCAGGTGGCTTCTAGTTAAAGCTAGTCACCATGAGCTGGAGACTAGTCAGAAAAGTGCTGATCCAATGAGCCTCCAGGACGCTCACACTGCCAAGCGGCTACTCACCGATGCTGGTCAGGTACCAGGTGAGGAGGCCAGACCCGGGAACGGAAAGACTGTTGTCCTAGCTGCCGTTGCAGGTCCGGTGGGATCTCAGCTGTCGGGCTGGTCATGGCCAGTGTGTGCCTTTTGGACCTATTTGCCAAGTACCTGCAACAAGCAGGGAGGACATTTCATAGTAAAAAAAAGACAAGAATGTTCCCCCGCAAGAAGCAACAGAAGTTAGTCTGAAGCACTGGGTAGGACAGTGTGGGGTGCCAGAGGTAAGCAGCCCCCAACAGGAAGGAGGTGAAGCATGTCTAACTGGCCAACAGAAGTCAGTTCAACACTAAAGTGGCTGGTTTCGGGCTTGAGAGTAGCCATTAAGAGAAGAAAAGGAGATCTAGCTCACAAAGGCAGCAGAGTCACTTTCCTTTATTCCATTCGATAGAAGATGTTATCTTTCTATATATTAATTTTTTCTGAATTTCTAAACTATATAAGTCAGAGGAAATGGAACCCAAGGCCTATTTCTAAAGGGACAAGTGAGGTATTCAGAAAGAATTAACTTATGTCTCCTGAAGTCAGAGGCCTGTGCTGTCCTTACTACATGCCAAAGAAAACAGACTCTTGTTTGAGGACAAGCGAGTTCTTCCCTTATGTCCTGTGACCAAAACTCAATCGCTGGAGAAGAAAAACTGACGTGGCCCCCAGAGGACTAGCTTAGTGGATGAAGAAAATCAATCCACATGGGATGTTCAGAGCTATTTTCAGGAGGTAAAGAAGAAAGGTAAGGAAACAGAAGAGAAGGCCAAGGTCTCCATGATGCCATTTACTCTAAGGAGCTTGCAAACCTACATGGGCCAGCACCGTAACAAGACCCAGACCCCTGTGTCTGCTCCAGTCTTCCTCAGCACTTCGCTTGTCTTGGATACAGATAAGAGAAGCATGATTCCTTTATGTCCCTTCAAACTGACAGGCACTCTGGCCTTTCAATGTTGGTCTGAAGAAGATGGGGCCAGAGGAAGTGAACTTTAAGACAAAGAAGGTAAAACACAGGTAGACCTTTTCCAGGAGGGAAGGTGGGACTCAGTACATTCCCTACTTTCTCATTTCTTCACAATACCAGTAGGACCCATTTGTAAACTCATTTTATCAGCAAACCATAGAAGCAAGAGCACCAGACTGAGGCAAAGTCACTGGGTTTTTTTTTTCCTTTTTCTTCTTCTGTTGACTAGGTTGGCAACAGCCCTGATCACTAGGGTTTTCTTTCTGCACAAGACCACCTTCTTTGGTCTTTTCTATAGACCTCCTCGGTGCAGAAAGAGTCCTGAACAACAATCATAAGGCTCTTAGTTCATTCCTGACTACGTTGCCTATGTAAGCTAAAAGTTGTTAGCAGACTGTAGTTTGTGGTATGCAAACTTGCTTCGAGAAAGCCACCAGTGGTTAATGTCCATTGATAAAAACACCCAAAGTTTCCCCGAGAGCCCATGAAAACCATTTTATTTCAACTTCCCTCAAGGGAAAACATTGAATCTTGAAGAACACCTGTATTTCTGGGAAAATACATGCTGGATTCTGGTGAAAACCCCTCCACAGAAAATAAGAAAGACAACTCCACAGGGGGCATGCAGGGGCTGAAGACCATGGCTATTGGGACTGAGGCCATCAGACCGCACAGCACACCTGATGGTCACTGTCGTTCTCTGTGAGTCAGGCATATCTCAACAAGGTTCTGCAAACAATGGATATTTACATCTGTCCCTGCCCCCCAACCCCCATGTTTTTTTTTCTTCCCAATATCTCATTGTTGGTACAAGGGAGTGGAAGAAACACACAGCAAACAGTACAGGAGGTATTCATTCATTCTCCTGAGAAGGAGGAGTCCATGCCAGAGGTCCATGGCCAGACTAGCTAGGATCACTGTCATCTCAAATCTCCAATTCCTTTTCAGTAAACAGTTCGTGGCAGGGAGGAGCAGGCCCTTAGGCCTGAACACTATCAGAGTTGCAATATGAATGTGGGGACAAGGAAGGAAGGAGGGAGGAGAGGAATCGTTCTTAAGGTTATTGCTGTCACTTAAGGGGCTTCCAATGGCGCTTAGAGAAATGAACTTTTCTGGGCAGTCTTCTGTTACTTCCGTGTGGGGAGGAACATGCCATCTGGCTTGAGCAAAGAGACCACACAAGTGTTGAAGCTGCACACTGTACCACCTCCCTGGGCAGAGGTGACCTTTCGCTGGTTGCAGGGAGCCTGCCCAAGGACGTTCTGCAAGCACTGCCAGATGCCACATTACCTCTGCACAGCTTCCTGATCTGGCTCCCCATCCGAGCTCTCCTCATCCACAGGGGTAACTGCTGGCACTGCCTGCAGAGAGACAGGAAGGGAAGGCTCAGGGTGGCAGCTTATTCTGCGGTGCCCTCAACTCTAGTGACTGGACTGAGGCCAAGGGTCTCGTTAATGTTCATATTTCAAAGGCTTCCCTAGAATGGGGTCTAGAGAGGACATTCTTCCATCATGTTTTCCAGCTCCATCTGGCTCAGGTGACATACCTGAGTTTCGTCCCTTATTCACAGGCATGTGTTTGTTCATCTAATATTTGGAGGCCTCCTTTAGGATCAGCTGAGCATTCATAGCTACGGTCTTTGCCTTTGTTTAGAGACAAATGAGCAGACAATCGTAAGAGCATGATTAAGCTCTCAAGTTCTCCATGGGAGCTTGGAAAGGAAAGAAGGCACTTTGGAAGAAGCAGTAGCTGGCCTGAGAGCCGAGGTGTGTACAGGAGCCAACAACCGGCAGAGAGCAAAAGGGTCACAGGCTGAAAGGAGAGGGAAGGCCTGCAGTGTCCAAGGACATGGAATTTACCGAACCACCTACCTAGAGTGCCTAGGGACTGACATTAATGTCGGTTCCAGAGTCTGGATGTCTGAACTCCAGGAAAGCATCATGGTGATTGAAAGTACATTGTCACATATCATATAATCAAATAGTTGTACTTCCATGTTTTAAAATACTCACTATACTCTGAAACATAAATGAAATGAGAAGTACCACACTGAGGTTCCTGGCTCTCCTCTAGGTGAAGACAGAAATGTTGTGCACCCTCAAAAAATATTCTTGGCCCAGTGGCACAGATAAGCATCACCCATGCCTCAGGCACTATCCAGAAACCATACCTGATGACCAAAAGGTTTAAAGCACTGGATTCCAGGGCTGGAGAGATGGCCCAGGGTTAAGAGCTGATCTTGCAGACCATCAGACTTTGGTTTCTAGCACTCATACTGGGTGGCTCGCAATAACTTGTAAACCAAACTCCAAAGGATCCCATTCCTTTGACCTCTGCCAGAGTCTGCACTCTGGTACACTTCTCTCATTAATTTGAAACAAAAATAAATATTTTCTTTAAAACTGGGTAATACAAAACAAAACCAAAAAGCTTCTTGAAATAATTCCAACTTTTGTATTTTTCATATCCTCTACTTTAGTTCTAAGGGTGGAGTAAACAGTTGGACAGGAAGCAGCTATAGCTGAGGCAGAGGAAAGATGCTGTTATAAATGGCCTTGAATATTGTACAAACTTATTTTGGGATGGGCAGTGGTGAATCACTGCAGGATTTTAAGCAGGGGCACAGTGTTACAGGATCTGTGTTTGGAAAAGTGGGGTCTCTCTACTTGCAGAGTGAAAGGGGAAGCCAGTGGAAACCAGGAGTCAAGCTATGTGCCAGCTCAGAGTCCACTGTGTTAATCCAGGTGACTGGTGACCATGACTGAAGGAAAGGGGGCAGAGATGGAGAGATGAAAGATGTTCATTCACAAACATCAGTTAACTGATTGACAGAGGGAATAACAAAAATTATATAAAGATTAAAAAAAAAAATCTATGTACTGGTGTTAGTACTAGGGTGGCAAGAGCACTGCCACCGTCCCTGGGAGGGAAGACAGCTGTCACACGCTGCACTCACACTGTGAGTACTCGTGAGGCAGCCGCTAAACCTATGGTGGAGGTGATCACACATGCAGACATGCAGAACTCAGAAGAGCATCCTGGGTGCAGGGCCAGATGGCAGCTGACAGGGAGTAGACAGGCTCATTTAGAGAAGAGAGGAGATGGGCCTTAGCTAAGTCAATCCTGAGCAGAAATCTGCAGAGGAGACTGATTGGCCGAAAGAAAACCTAGGATAATTGCAGGAGCCAAGAGAAAAAAAAAAGTATTACAAAGAAGGGGGGCAAAGGTCAACAATGACTAATAGAGTTGGGACATCCAAAAAGATAAAGATTAAAAATGCCCACTGGATTTATCAACAAGAGCTTGTTAGTGACCTTGGCAGCCACAAGTCCAGTGGACAGAGGAAGTCACCCCACTATCCACGGTGCTGATGCTGATCCTTCCCAACCAATGCCAACCTTGCCCATGGAGCCTCTGCCATGCATCAGCCATGTCATTCACTTTGGCATTCAAGCTGGCATGCTGGGTTTTTTAAGGCTGTGTCTTGCCCTGTAGCTGTGGTTAGCCTAGGACTCACTATGTAGACCATGTTAGTTTCCAACCCACACTGACTCTCCTGTACCCACTCTTCAGTGCTAGGATTACATGGTTTCACAAGCTTTTTTACTATTCAGATACTTCAGATAGCAGAACATGGCTCTGATATCATAACCAGCATACCAACAGCTCTGGTGCAGAACTGTTTTCTGAGCTGCAATGCGACTGACAATGTGGCTCATAGGCTCAACACACTCTGTGACCAAACCCAGGAGAAGTAAAGCACAGAGAACCAGAGTGAGCTTCTGTTAACAGAGTGTTTAAAACATATTGATTCACGATGGATCGGTGAACAAAAGTCACCAAGTAACATGATTTCAAGCAGTACTCCCTTAAATAGCTCAGAAGTGTTATGGAGATACTAATCAATCTGATGGAAGCATGACAGAAAAACACCAGAACGAAACAGAAACCATTGTGTGAGATTAAACCTTTGCATGTCACCACTATACAAAATGGTGTAATGGACACGCCGACTGAAGTTAGAGCCACAATGTAATCATTTCATCACCCAAGGCTGAGCCAAAAATGTTAGGTGATGCTGATCACAGGCGAGCTGGTGAGATGGCTCAGCATTAAGAACTTGCTATGCAATCCTGAGGAGCCACGTTTGATTCTTGGAACCCACATGAAGGGGGAAGGGGAGAACTGACTCCCTAAAGCTGTCCTTTGAGCTCCACGAATGAACGGTGCACATGTGCGCCCCCTGCCAACTTGTCTTTATAAGATAAAAATTAAAAAGCAGTTCATTGTAGAGAGCATTGCCCGTGTGAACTGCATCTGCTGGAGAAAAGTCCTCTCTCTGAGGTGTCTTTGTGTGGTCCACTGTGGAAGAGGAGACAGGTCAGAGAAAACACACAGAACGCCATATTAGAGAGGAATATGGGTTATTTCAGCCACGTCCAGCCCCTTTATCACAGGCTTCTTATCAAACACCTCTGAGAAAGTCAGGCTGGGCTGCTACTCACTGGTGTCATGGTGACAAGTGGGGACGGTCCCCGTGGGCGCTTGAGCAGCTGCTGGGCATGCAGCTGGATGTTGGCACCTCCATCAGAGGCTCTCCGGCCAAGGGGCCCCATTCCGTTCAGTAGCTGCAGTGTAGGCGGCTGTAATAGAGACTGTTCCTGCCAAGAGAGTGGGCAGATACAGGGGTGAGATGGGAAAACATGGAGTAAACAGCCCACCCTCATCTGCTACAGTCGGGGGACCTGCTGGGGTAATCTCCCATCACCAGAGCAGTTTACAGAAGGGAACCCCCTCCCTCAGGAAACTCTCCAGTCCTTTTAAAGCCTACCAAGGGAAGATCAAGTTTGTTAATGGTGGGCAGGTCCTTTCCACAGCCATGTACCTTGTACTCAAGTTGCCCAGTTGGCTGCAGGCTCTGCATGGGCAACAGGTTGTGCATGAAGTTCATGTTAGGGGCCACCTGTAAGAATGGACCCTGTGGGTTCACTCCAGGAAAGCCGGGCAGGAGCTTCTGCATATCTTCCATAACTTCCGTGCTGACAGGAAATAGGAAGAGAGAAGTGTCGTGACATAGAGTGTTTAAGTCTCTGAGTCAATACTACTGCTACAACTAGTAAAGTAAAAAAAAAAATTATACATACAAACACACACATACAAATTTTTTTTGGAGGTCGGTCGGAGGGTCTTTTGAGACAGGGTTTCTCTGTGTATGTTTCTCTGTTTCCTTGGCTGTCATGGAACTTGCTCTATAGACTAGGCTGGCTTCGAACTCAGAGACCCACCTGCCTCTGTCTACTGAATACTGGGATTAAAGGTGTGTACAACCACTGCCTGACTTTTTCATATGTGTATACATATGTGTGCAGATGTAGTCTATGCGTATACAATAGTAAACATGTGTGGGTGTCCCAACATATGTCTATGCATGAGTATGGAGGCCAGAGGTAGGGAGCCTTCCTCTCCCATGCTCTTCCAGGTCTCTTACAGACTTACTTATCACAGCTTGTCAGCTGTGAGCTCAGTGCATTTGCTTGTCTCCACTCTACAGAGCTGTAGTTACAACAGAGGTGGCCATAGCTGGCTTTCTATGAACCCTGAGGATCTGAACTGAAATCTTTAAGATTTAATCTTTAAATCTTTAGCTGGCAGAAGAAGCACCTTCAGGACTTTACTCTTCTCCCAAATTTCTATTTCTGTCTAAGACACTAAAGCAAAGTAGAAGTCTGTCTGCTGTGTAGAATTTCACTCTGAGTTATTGGGGATTCTACTTCATTGATCCCCTTCAAAAGCCAACAGGAGACACACAGGCTGGCACAACTCCAGCCCAGGCTCTCAAAGCCTGGAAGGTAATAGCTAGTTTCTAGAGAGCATCCGCTAGGACAATGAATGACTGCCTGAAGTAGCAACTGATTCACCAGGGAAAGAATGTGGTTACTACCATTCGTGCTGACAGGACAGATAAGAACTGGATGTTCGGAACTGTCATGCCAGGCAGACTTTAAATAAGAGATTCTTCCACTAATCACGACTCAGGACTCCACCCCTTCTTGGCAGTGAGACATTCTGTGGAACTCAAATGTTCTTTCTATTGCTTGTTTGATCACAAGAGAACAAGCACATAAAACAAGCAATCCAGCAGGCATGGGCGTTTCTTCTCCGGATCTGCTTAGAAGACAACCATTTATAAGAAAGCCAGCTCTGCTCTGAGCTGAACTCTCAGGAGAAGGCTTGCTACAACCCTCTCTTTCCTGCCCAGTGAAGAAAACATTCAGCAACAAGATGGGCTATTGTTCATACTGACAGGTCTCACCCGCAGAGTAGAAATGGAGTGAGTTGGTCCTTATTCCACTTCCCCAACATGAAAGCCTCAAGAAATACTTTGGGAAATGAATTTTGGGATTATTGTTCATTTTGGGACAGAGCAAGATACTGAACCCCGAATCTTGCTTGTGTCAGGCAAGTGCCTCTAACTGTCCACATATATAAATGATGCCACACCACCTGTCTCCTCTTTCTAGAAAAGTCCCAATATAGAACATGAGGTAGATAGCATCTCTAAAAGCTGCTAAAGTTAGTGGATTTATTTATTTATTTATTTATTTATTTATTTATTTATTTTGGTTTTTTGAGATAGGGTTTCTCTGTGTAGCCCTGGCTGCCTAGAACTCAGTGTATAGACCAGGCTGCCCTTGAACTCAGAAATTCGCCTGCCTCTGCCTCCCAAGTGCTGGGATTAAAGGCACGTACCACCACTGCCCAGCTTATTTACTTATTTTTTTGAGACAGGGTTTCTTTATATGTCCTTGACTCAATATACAGACCAGGCTGGCCTTGAACTCAGGAGTTCCTCCTGTCTCTGCCTCCTAAGTGCTGGGATGAAAGGCATGCACCACTACACTTGCTAAGTGTGACTGAATACTACAGACTACTGGATGACTTAGATTAGAAGAACTCCATCTCTGTCAACAAAGATACCATTCCACTCTCCCCACATGGCCCAATGGCTGCTAAGAGGCACTGCATACAGGGAGACTGTAACTAGTCAGGTCGGCCGTGGCCTAGTGTGGCCTCTGAGAAAATGTGCCACAGGAGGCATTCACCCTGGCAGGACCTTTTACCTTAGGACTGGGCAGGATGCTGCCCAGGTACTCACCGTGGGTCAGCCACTCCCACCGTGTGCCTCCTCATTGACAAATAGCGAACCAAGGCTTCTGGAGAAGGCTCTTCACCCTCATCGCTGTCCAAGTTCACGGTCCCGTCAGGCTAGGGTGGAGGGAGATACAGTTGATCAGAAGTAAATCGGAAGGAAGGAAAGGAATTGTGGCTACGGGAAGAGACATGGTTTTAGTGATCAGATGTGGCTACTTGCCTCTATAATTTGGTTCTCTGGGTTGATCAGCTGAACTTGAGGGACGCTAAGGTTCATAGCAGTGCCTGTTTGCTCCGCCTAGAAAGCAGTACATACAGACACACAGAGAGTTGAGACACTAGAAGAAATAATGACAGCTTTTCAAAGTAGTCTCTCCCCTCACCCCTTTCTCTAAGACATGGTTTTGCTATGTAACCTAGGCTAGCCTTGAACTCATCCCTCTGCCTCAGATTCCCAATGGCTAAGATTATATTCAAAGCAGTCTTGATTGCCAAAGTCTGGTTCTTCTGATCTCAGGCAACATAGCAAGGAACATAGCATTCTTTAGGAGAGAATGGTATCTCACAATGATTTGCTACTTCTCAAAACAAAATTAAGAAGGTAACTATCTCTGTCATGCGATTTTCTCTCAAAGAGAGACTCATATTTTGATGGTCTTCTGACAATGGAAGAGATACAGATGGATGAATAAGAATCTCTCCTGGTCAAAAGCTGATGAGCAGTGGCTAGCCCTTACCCTGGGTACAACCTGTTCTCACCCAGGTCTCAGAGACATTGCCTACCTGGAGATTGACTGGTGCCTGGAAAGTCATGGCTTGGGGCATGCTGGGAAGTGCTCCGGGACGCAGAGTTTTGTGTTTCTTGTGTCGATCACACAGCAGGCTGTAGATTGCACTATAGTGGTCATAGGCATCCGACCTTAATGACTACCAAAAGAGAAAGGGAGAGAGAGAGACCCTGAGGTGGTGCCTCACTGACACGGCAGACACCACCAGCACAGCACAAAGCGACGTCCTCCTTCCCTCTCAGGCCCAGGAAGGGCAAAGGAAGAGGAAAAGGGAAGAAAGCAGGAACACTCAAGAGTTCAGAAAGGAGACAATGTAGGAAAGGCCGGCAAGAGGAAGGGCAGCTTATCTTACTGCTCTCCACTCCATAGGTACCTGAAGTGTACGCTCCTTGTCCAACCCCATGTCTTCCATGGCCAAGAGAACATCATCGTTGAGGGGATCCGACTGCCTTTCCTCCTTCAGTTGCTGGCATTCTGCTATTAACTGTAATATGGAAAGAGGCAAGCTGTCAAAGCCCCAGTTAACTACATCAACATGGCATGGGAAACATATTGACAAAGCTGTTCTATGCCCCATTGCTGTGGATTCTCTGGGTCTCATACAAAATCTAAGCAAGACAGCTCTGGCAACCAGCTATGGGCTCCTGGGGTATGAGAATGATCATAATGGGGTGCAGCAGTATGTGACAGAAGCTACTGAAATGAGCACACTCAGACAAGAGAGGTTCTCTGGTGGCAGTGAGCTGTACAACTGGGAGTATGTTGTCTTATAAGTCAAAAGCAAACTATGATTTTGCAACCCATGGTAAAACCCAGTATCACTGTGTCCATGGCCCAGCTGGGTCCTGCGGCTCCCTGGGAATTCACATGCCACTTTGGTTTTATCCAGTAGCTGATTGCTACTGCTCATCTCTTTGGGTCCTGAACAGATTACAATCACTGCAGAAGCAAGGGGTCTGGCTCACCCTGTCAAAGTTGGGGTCTGCATCTCCGAGCTTCATCCACTTGTGCCTGCAGATCTGCTCCATTGAGAGGCGCTTATTCGGATCTAACACCAGCATGTGGCGGATCAAGTGCTCACACTCTGCAACAGACAAACAGCTGCTATCAGTCTAGTGAGGGACAGCCCTGGTAGAGCTGAGGGGCTAGATGTGGGAGTAGCAGGTAGAGTCTCAGGCTCCCTGCCTCTAGTTCTGTTTCTCTTCTGCCTTCATCTCTACTGACTTCATTGTTTACTCCAGAAGGAAATGGGCAAAGTAGAAAAAGAAGAAATTCAAATGGGCAGTCTGGTAAATGCCTCCACTAAATCTGATGTATGCTCCCTTTAATAGAACGAAGAACAGACTCCTCTAGAGAGATTCAATACCTTTCAGCTTCTCAAGATGGTCAGCTCTAGCCTCCCATACATATTATTATGTGCATATTAATGACTTTGGGTTAGGTGTGCAGTGTGGAGTTAGTCCTGGTACTAGGGTCATGGAGAGGGGAAGGTGCACAGGCCACCTTAAAATGTGAATTCAGTACTACAGGAACATGTAGCAGAGCCTACAGATTTAGCCAGTGGGTTCAGATTCAGAGAGTGCTTCTCTCTGGCAACTCATACTCTAGGTTATACTGGAGAGGGAACAAGAGTTCCAAATCAGAAGCCTATGTTCTTATTTCAAAGCCACCCACTTTAAAACATTCCTCATGTGTAGACTGGGTGCTCTGATGACCATGCTGGAGCAACATTTATGGGAAAGGCAGCAGATGGTGATGAGGCTGCATGGTTCAAGCATTCTTCACAGCACTTTATAACTGCTGCCTCAGCCCTACCACAATCCTAAGAGCACTGTGCTAGCATCCTTCCCATGTCAGAAATGGCTCAGATTAAGCACATAGTTCACATTCATATGGTTTTCAAGCCAGATCCAAACCATTAGTCTGGCTGTCTACCTGGGTGTGTGCATGTATGTCAGGTCCATTTGTCTACGTGAACAAGGATGTAGGTCAGAGGTAATGCTAAGATGGCTTCCTCAATTATTTCCACTATGTGTTTTTTTTAAAGACAGAGACTCTCATAAACCTGAAGCTCACCAGCTTTGCTATACGAGCTGGCCAGTGAACCTGAGATCTTCAAATCTTTACCCTTAGTGCTGAGATTACAGGTGTGTACTACCATGTCTACTTCTGCATGGGTGCTAGGGATCCAAACACAGCAGTAAGCAGTTTACTCAAAGAATCACCTCCCCAGCCCTGACCTGGGCCCATTAACCACAGTCCTACAGAGTCGAAAGGGGCTGTCTACCTGAACCAACCAGCTCATCGCAAGCCATCACGGCTCACTGAGACAGCCAGAAAAGGATCCTAGGCAGTCTCTCTGCTTCAGATCTTGTTCCAGTTACAGTCTTATTCTCCACTGGCACTTTTCTAAGGCTAAGGCTAGACCATCATCACTTTAATAACTCTACAGTTTCTTTTCATGACCCTCAAAATGAAAATGTTAAGTCCTGGGCCTAAAACGTTCCTGTCTGATTTCCCACAATGCAGCTCTCTCCCCCCTATCTGGCCTCCATGCTTGGTCCTCTAGTTGGAATGGAAACTCCACAGGCCTTCTCCGTGAAAGATTCCCTGTCATGCAGGTAAGAGTTTAAATGCCACTTCCTTAGAAACTCATTACTGACCTCTGACATGAAAACAGGCTTGGTTACTCTTCACTGTGTCATGTGACTTTTATTTACATGAATTATTTAAGGACTTCTCTTGTTCATATTTGTGCTTGCTGACTATCTCTGTCACAATGCAAGGCATGTGTCTTTTTTACTGCCATATGCAATGTGGAATACCCAATACCAAAAAATGATTATTATATCTAATGGGAACTGAATATATGAATAAATATTTGTTGAATATTCATCTTAACCAAATTAAACTGTACTGTGAAAATGTTTTTTATTTCACTTAGTCTTCATAATAATCCTAGATTAGGTACAATAAAGATCCCCATTTATAAATGAACAAACAAGACTTTGAAATGTTAATACATTCAGCTACCATAAGGATATGCTCTTGACTGTCTTATAATGCATCATCAGGTGGATATACACTCTATTCATCTATTTTTCCAGAAAAAATTCAACTCTGCAATTTCTACACCACTTATGATAACATCACTATCATGAAATATATACTCAGAGTCATTTAAAAGAATTACTCTTAATTTTTAATGTATTATAACTTAAAAATCTAAAACAGATGCTAACTAAAAATATTGATCTTTTTTGCTATATGAGAAAAGGTACATTTAAGTGCAGTTCCTATCTGAAAGACTATGGCATCTCCATTCTAAAATTACATCTACAGTAGCAAGTGTAGACCCAACAGTGAAACATCTATGATATACATGTCTGTCATTATTTAAGAAAGAAAGAAAGAAAAGAAGAAAGGAAGAGAGAAAGAAAGAGAGGATGAAACAAAGAGAGGAAGAAAGAAAGAAAAGAAAGGAAGGAAGAGAGAAAGAGAGATTGAAAGAAAGAAAGAAAGAAAGAAAGAAAGGAAGGAAGGAAGGAAGAAGAGAAGGAAAGAAAGGAGAGAAGGTGTTCTTAATTCACAAAGCTGAGTGCAGGGAGGCCAGGGTATGCTTTGGAGGTTGTGATATTGTTGTTCAAGCCTCTAGATGGCAGTCCACTCTTTTCCTTTGGTCTTTCTACACAAAATTTAGTGTATGACATTAGGGGACGAAGGCCAAATAATGTTTATAACAGGCTTGCTTTAAAACAAAGAGTTCCTCTCCTAGGCAATTTCTTTAAACAACAACAAACAAACAAAAGCAGAGCCTGTCATAGTAAGTCCCAGTACAAACCTCAATTCCAGGATTTTGAAACTTCTGCTCAGTCATCCTTAACAGATCTTATCCTAAGAGACCCCAAAAGACTCACCACAAAAAAAAAAAAAAAAGAAATCACAAGGAATTATGAAATTATTACACAAACTTGCATTAATCTTTGATTGTTCAAGGAGCCAAAGAGCTTACAGAGATTTCCCCAGATTAGGGACCTATGCTTTGTCTTGGTGGCACATGGCAAGTGCGCTGATCCCAGCTGTCCTATGGAGCAGAAACTGGCAGACCATCAGAAGCTAACACGTTTCATCTGCTGCAGAGGGCGAAACATGGCCGAACTCAGCATCAAGCCACATTTTCTCAGTATCATATAGCTCATAAAATTGGATTCAGATGAGCTCTGAACACACTATTCTACACAAAATATGGAAAGGGGGTGAAAATGAAGGCAATGACCATCTTCAAACCCACAACCACAACCACAGGACATTCAAGTGAGCAGCAGGAGAATGAAGCAGAGCAGAGGATGACCTGTCAGCTCTTCAGGACGCCCAAGCAAAGTGGCTCCTCACTTGTCCCTTCCCAGAGGGTCACAGCCTTTGCTGCTGAGGCCCAGGGCTTCAGACACATTAGAGCTGCTCTGCTCTGCTCTGCCCATGCTAGAGAAGCAGTCTCCGCCCCACTTGATGTTGTTTTCATCTGTTCCCCACACAAATCCAAGTAGTTTCTTTCAGCAAAATCACATGGGCCTGTGGAACACAGTCCTCCTATGGAGTGCTACCCAGAGGATAGGCAGCATGGGGCCTGATGACCTGACAGACATTGA
>NW_022196906.1:40169513-40178045 GCF_008632895.1 Mastomys coucha | reverse complement strand
CATGGGGCCTGATGACCTGACAGACATTGACTGTGGAATACAGTCCTCCTATGGAGTGCTACCCAGAGCATGGGCAGTATGGGGCCTGATGACCTGACAGACATTGACTGTGGAACACAGTCCTCCTATGGAGTGCTACCTGATGACCTGACAGACATTGACTCTGAAGAATGGGCTTCCCTCTGAATGGAATGAAGACTGTCCGTAACATTATCTGAGATGGCTACAAACATCTTTGTCTTTGAAGAGAATTTTCTCAAGGAGGCTGTAGGTGTTTGGCTTGAGAGGGATTCTAGGCAAGGGTGTGTGTGTGTGTGTGTGTGTGTGTGTGTGTGTGTGTGTGTGTGTAAACTCTCTGTATTCATTAAAGGCAGAGTTCACTAAAGATTCAATTAATTCCCACAACAGAGAATGAATGAAATAATTTAAGAATCTGAGGTTTACTTACCATGGAGAAAGGCAGATGTGGGCAGGAAGGGATGTTTTGGACTGTTCTCCCAGTGTCTGAGGGATGGTCCACGGACAAGGCTGTGGACAGATTCTGTTGTGCAAAGATCTGAATGTGGAGTGATTTGGGAGTCATAATCCAGTGAAGGAAAGCGCTCTCTATGAGCAGTGTGGATGAGAGGCAGACAAGCGATCCGAGGAGCTGAGGAAGGGTGTGTGTGCTACGTGCAGATGTGCAGGCAAATCATACCGAGGTCGTAGCACTCAATTTTACAGATCACTGTTCTGGATAACAAGGGAACGTAAGGAACTCCTTGGCCACCTTACCCCCAATTCTCAAACTATGACAGTGAATGGTCTGTGTACGATGTGGTAATCTCATTTTCACTAGAAACATGTCACACGGTGGCCTTCAGGATGTTACTCAAAGACTCATAGACTTATGCTTGAAGAAGAACGGGAAGCTTCAAAGAGAGTAACTATACCTTTCATAACTGTGTGTCACCAATGTCCCAACAGGAATCAAGTCTTCCCAAATGGCAGGTGCAGGAACATAGCACCAGTGACTGACAAGCCTTGCTGACAGCTGGAACAATGTCCTAAGAAGCTAGTGCTGGCGGTGGATTCCTAGAATCTCAGTATCTAGAAGCTGAGGCAGGAGGATTATCAAAGCCAAATATGTGGTGAATATTATTCCCAAACCAAAAGCAACAGGCTTGGAGAACAATGGTGCATGCCTGTTCACTTGGAGGCTGATTACCACTAGTTCGAGGCCAGCCTGGGCTATGTGACCACTGCTGGGAGTTCTAGACAAACTAACTTCAGAGTGAGACTGTTTCCAAACACACACACACACACACAAACAAACAAACTAAACCCAAATCCTAAACTGAAGACAAAAAAAAAATACCAGGAAGTCACAATAGAACAGTCATTTCCATGCTTCAAGCTGGAGTTTCCAGAAAACCATCATTTTAATAAAGATCTAGGTGTGCTGCTGTATGGGGTCAAAACCAGAGAGAGGGAAATGAAATGTCAGTAGAGTGATTCCTTCAGAGACATATCAGCCGATGTTAGCATGGTCGAGTGCAGTGTGGCAGGCAGAGTACTAAGTCCTGTAAGCAGTCAACCTGTACACAACACCTATTATAATCTACATTTTATCAGAAATTGAAACTGACACATTAAGAAACGTAGGCAGATACTAAAAAGTAGAGTCTGTTCATTTTTATTGTTGTTCTTGCTTTGTTTTTTGAGATAAGCCAGACTCAGGCTAATCCTGAACTCATGATCCTCTTGCCTCAGTCTCCTAAGCATTTGGATTTCTGAGGTGGTTTATTTTATTATTATTATTGTGTGTGCACACATGCATGCATGCATGCATGGCCTATGTGTAGAGGTCAGAGGCTAACTGTGAATTCGATTCTCTTCCACCTTTAATGGAGGATGGTCTGGTCAGTGGTCCAGGAAACAAACTTGGGTTAGCAGGATTGTGTGGCTAGGACCTTTATCCATTGAACCACCTCACCAGCCCTCCTAGAGAATTCTTAATCTAAATACTACCTTTAAAAATACGTTATTAGTAGCTAGATGTGGTGGCACACATTTTTAATCTCAGCACTCGGAAGGCAGAGGCAGGTAGATCTCTGAGGTCAAGGCCAGACTGGTCTACAGAGTGAGTTCCAGGACAGTTTGGGCTACACAGAAGCCTTGCCTCAACAAACAAACAAATAAACAAACTCCATTTTTAGTGAGGTAGCATCCAGCATAGCTTTAGAAAAACAAATCAAAACAATTCTCTTATCCAGCTGACGATATACTGTGTGAACTCCAAAGAGTCACCTACAAGCAGGTTCCAAATGGAGCAGGAGAGATCGTGCTCAGAACTAAGAATGAGATGACAAGGAGCATGAGGTGGGCTGAAAGTGAGTGTGCGCGCAGCTGGGAGCAGGAGAGCAAGGGAAAGGTGTGCTCGTGCGTGCGTGTGCATGTGTGTGTGAGTGAGTGTGAGGAGTGACCTGAACTCACCTGCTAATGATTTCTGTGGCTAGGATGAGTGAACTCTGGTGACTGTGTGGGTTGGATGAGGCAGGCAGTCCAAATCAAGGAATCATAAAAGGAGACTCTGCGGGACTGAATCATTAAGCATCTCTGGGCTGACCCCATGGTGGAAAGAAAGCCTGGCATCCTTGAACCTTTCAAATAGTACCAAATTATGGGGCATCACAAAGCCCTGCTCTTGGGTCTGCTGCAGAGGAACAGTCTCAAAGAAATGGCGTCACAGGTCCCTGCACACGCACAGCTCCTTTGAGCTGGTGGAAAGAGAAGACATCTAGGTGCCAGAGGGCATTATAAAAGTGTAAAAACCAATTACCCAGAAACCCATGCTTCCTCTAAGTGTGTGGAAGAAGGTGTTTGGTCTAGTTTCTCTTAGTCTTTCCAGTCAACAAGACATATGCTCAATACATATGCTTAAATACATATGGGATTCTCAAGTGTTCAGCACCAAAGTCTATATTTTGGACAATTTTAGCATGCTTACTATCAATGTTTACTTCTTAGTTATAGGTTGCTTTTATAGCAATCCAAATTTTAGACAGCTCTATTTTTCTAAATCTCAAAATCCAAAATAGGAACAAAAATTAACCGGCAGTCAAATCTCTAAAACACCCCTTTCTGTGGATAATGAACAACTTTCAGAACTTGAAACAGTTAAACTGCATGTCAGAATCTGGATATGAGTAGGCACACTGCTGTCAACTTCTGTCCAGGTCAGGGATCCAACAGGAGAGCTGATTCCCCAGACACAAGGATGTGAGGAGCCTCCACACAGAGCCACGTGGCTTTCAGGGTCTGCAGTGCTCTGTGCTCCAGGCCTACAGATGTTTGTGACTCAGTGTCTCAGTAATGCTGACTACTTTTTCCAAAAAGAAAACCACAAATAAAACATTCTCATATTCTCTCAGATTCCCTCCTGGCTTGGTCTCTCTGTCTCTTCCCCTCCCTGTCTTTGAAAGCACTTCTCACTATGTAGCTCAGGCTGGCATTAACTTGCTCTCATCCCCCAGGTGATGGGGCTATGGATGTGCACCATCAAACCCGGCTCTACCATTTTTCTCTATGAACAGAAAATAAAGTTTAACATCATCTCTTTAGAGATAATGAAAAGTTAAATCTACTTTTAAAATAGCATTGTGTTTCATTTTTACCAAGACAGCTTTTGGTAAGAGGTTGGCCAGAGCTAGAAATCCCCCAGAGTCTAAAGTATCTGCTATTAATTAAGAAGTTTTAAAATGTTTATTTAAACTCATATGTATGTGGGGTGAGGCAGGGGTGGTCTTGGAAAGTGAACTTAACCTGTGACGCCATTTCTTTGAGACTGTTCCTCTGCAGCAGACCCAAGAGCAGGGCTTTGTGATGCCCCGTAATTTGATACTATTTGAAAGGTTCAAGGATGCCAGGCTTTCTTTCCACTATGGGGTCAGCCCAGAGATGCTTAATGATCCAATCCCGCAGAGTCTCCTTTTATGATTTTTTGTTTGTTTGAAAGGTATAGTTATAACTGGAGCACTATCAATGACCTTCATCCCTGGTTTTCTAGAAACTTAGATAAACTCATGGGACTAGGGCAAAACCTGATTCACTCTGATGAGCAGGTCTAGCTTTGTTTTGTTTTTAAAATGGGTCTCATAGACCACAGGTTGGCCTTGAAACTGACATATAGCTGATGGTGACTTGTGATTTTCTTGCCTCTGCCTTCTGAGTGCTGAGATTACAGGTGTAGCACCACATCCAGCTCTCTGGCTTGAGATGTGTTCCCAGGTGGATTGACACAAAAGCACTGCAGGTTTTTCTCCCTACATGGAGAGCAGACCTCCAAAGACACACCTCTGCACTTACAGCCAGGGCAAGTGACGTCCATCCCCACCCCTGTTCCTCTCCACAAAGCGCTTTCGCTGAGGGAAACACTGTGGTTCTTGATGAGCACTTGGATGGGGCAGAGCTACCTTCCTCTAAGTGGAAGCTTTCTGGCAGTAGCTCTAGGCCATATTCTCCATCAGAAGCATTATGTAAGTGGGATCTTGCATTCCCAGTGATAAAATGCTTATGCAATATTACAGCTAATTAAGTCCCAATGAAGTCTAATCAATAAAGACTCAAAAATATTGCCCACAAGAGATCTCAAGGCACTCAGCATCAGCGCAGGTTCTTCATGGTAAATTAATTTTCCTTCCGTTAAGTGAATGATTGGACTACATTTGCTCATAGGTGGTATTTAACAGGAGGATAAGGCAAAACACATATCCATGGGTTTAAAAATGTATTACTGGGGAGTGAATCTAGTAACCAAATGTGTATATTGTTGGCTTCCATCAGTGGTGGAGTCAGATGGGACCTCTGCTGACACTGGCTAGACTGAGTCTCATCTTACATGAGCTCAAGAAACTGAGTCCCCTTATCATCATGTGGCTCAGCTGAAATGCTACCTGGATGACAGCTCTAACCTCTGGGTTAATCCAAAGAGCTTCACTCAAAAACACTGGCCTGGGGCTGGAGAGATGACTGCAGAGGTCCTAAGTTCAATTCCCGGCATAACCATCTATAATGAGATCTGGTGCCCTCTTCTGGTCTATAGGAATACATGCAGGCAGAACACTGAATACATAATAAAAATAAATAAACCTTAAAAAAACAAAACAAAACTGGCCTGTACCAAACATGATCTACCAGAGACTCAGAGAGTCAAATTACAGTAAGTCAAATAGTTTGTTTTGTTTTGATTTTTGCTGTGCGATGGTCTCACTATGTAGCCCAGTCTGGCCTCCAACCTCCTATGTAACCAATGTTGGTGTCCAACTCACTTGTATTCCTCCTGCTTCAGCCTCCTGAGTGCTGGGATGACGAACCTGAGCCAGCCAGCTCAAAATACCTTTGCAAACTAACCAGAAGCCACTTGATCTAGTCATCTACAAAATAATAACAAAAGATTATAAAGCCGATTGGTTTCCTGCGTGTGTACGACCATCGGTGGTGAGCTACCCTTCACAGTACAACACGGAGCCCACAGAAGTAAGTTCTTTTTCAACTTTCCTTTTTGTGATGGGGTGGGAGGTTGTGACATTGAGACAGAGTTTCTATTATGTAGCCCTGGTTGTCCTGGAACTTGCTATGTAGAGCAGGCTAGCTTTGACCTCACAGGATCTGCTTGCTTCTGTCTCCCGAGTGCTGAGATTAAAGGTCTCTACCACCATATGCCCAGCATTATGATTCCTTCCATATTTCACTCAAAATAGTCACTGAAAAGACATGTATTTCCTGCCAGGCGCTTCCAGGTTCCAGAAGATGCAGCTGTGTAAAAAGCATCTAGCTGTCCTAGGTCATAATAAACTAGGTGGTTAAAACCCACTCCAGCCCATGACAAATGCCACTTAACAGTATGTGACTTTAGTTGATCTCAGGACACCCATGGGAGAACACTCAAGTCTAACAAGGTTTGACCCACTGTGAGAAGATAACCGTCATCCTATAGTTACTATAGAAACAGTGTCCATTTTCAGACACTGGCCTCCCAGCTGGAGACACTCTGGAGTCCAGCTTGGCCAGAAAAAAAAGATAGAGGAAAGGATCTTCTTGTGTCTAACAGGCTAATGTGGAAACTCTCTCAGCCCTGACAGAATTTCTATATCTTTTCACAGAAATCAGGAAGCTCAGCCTAAGCTGGTGACAGCAGAGAACAGGCCTTGTTCTTCAACCACACTGCCCTCTATGGAACAGAGACAGAAACACAAAGAGGGACAGCAGACCTGACAGCTCTGACCTCCACAGGAAGAGCTAATTCCAGGTCTACTGAGTCACAACTATGCCCAGAGTCAGAAGAGGACTCAGGGCCAGATTCTCAGTGTCCTTCCCTTGCATCTGAACTCCATGATACTTCAAGGATGTCTTTGCTTAGAAGATGAGAACATCCTATGATTTCCTTTTCCTCGGTGCCTCACCATATGGACAAGACCAGCCTCTGATGGGTCTTGGGACTCAGGTACAGGGTACCTGTACCTTGGATACAGGACAAAGCCAAGCACATGCATATAGCTGAGGATGAGAACAATCACACAGTAAGATGGTGACTGCCAACTCATTTCCACCCTGGCTCTCACTTTCTGTGCTTCATCTTACAGAGTGTTCTTTTATTCCACTCTGGGAATCTCCTCTCTGGGATTATACAGTAACAAGATTTAGGACAATCATGCTGCCATTCTCAGAGTCTTTCAGCTTTCATGATAACTCACTAAGAGTGTGGTTTCAGCAGCTAGGTTACTTGCCAGGAGCTATGCTCAGCAGCCTGCTTTGGGGAGGCCTAAGTGAGCAAGAGCCTTGCATGGTCTGAGAGGCTTGGGTGGAAGACAGAGGATATTCAAAGCCCTCACAGGAAATACTGTGGACATTGGGAAAGCAGAGGAAGTGGTTTATTGACCTGTCCTTTTTTTTTTTTTATAACAGTGAGGTTGAGCAGAACAATATAGCATCTGAGGAGTGGTTTTTACAAGGCAACTCGCTTCTCTACACATCATGGCAAACAGTAAAATAGTATATAGTAACAACTCCGGAGCATAGCTGCACAGTTTAAAGCAGATGAAATACAGGAAAATATTTCATAAACTCTAAAGTCTTAGAGAAATGTAGTTATTTTTGTGTGTGATTAAGGGTGGAACAGGGACTGAAACAGGATCTCATGTGACCCAGGCTAGCCTCAAACTCACTGAGCTTATAGTGACCTTCAGTTCCTGAGCCACCTGCTTCCATCTCCCAAGTGCTGAGATTAGGCGTGCACAGGGTAACTGCTTGGTATTGTTTGAGTAAGAGTATTTCCTGTGGAAGGGCTTTTGTAGGCCTTTTTTTGTTTGTTTGTTTTTTGTTTTTTCGAGACAGGGTTTCTCTGTGTAGCCCTGGCTGTCCTGGAACTCACTTTGTAGACCAGGATGGCCTCGAACTCAGAAATCTGCTTGCCTCTGCTTCCCAAGTGCTGGGATTAAAGGCGTGTGCCACCACCGCCCAGCTTGTAGGCCATATTTTTAACAAACCTGTGCATTAATTCCCTCCTTTAATACATCTTTATGTGTGTAGATGCCAGGCACTATCCATGGCCTGGGAATACAGCAGTGAACAAAATTTATCCAAAATCACTTACCCTGCCAGCTGACCATGACAGTGTGGGAGGCAGGTAAACAATTTTGAACTTGTGGAACTGAGACAAGGAATTATTATGGAAGCTGTTGGTGGCAGTGGTGGCGGTGGGGATCAAGAGGGACCTCAGAGGGCCCAGCAGAGTGTGCTTGCTGAGTCTGAGAAAGGAAAAGGGCCTTCCTATGACTAAAGCCCAGGGCCTGAGATCAGAACAAGAGAAAATAGGACTGGGGGCAGTATGCTGCAGAAGAAGTCACAATTGTGTACATTTCTGATTTCCCTTTTTCTTTTCTTTTTTGAGATATGGTCTTAATTTACTATGCAGACCAGGCTGGCCTTGAACTCATACAGATTTACGTGCCTCTGAGGGCTGGGGTTAAAGGCATCTACCACCACCCTCAGCCTGATTTTAAGAGTCAATGAAAGCCCCTGGACCACAAGGTAGGAGCAGTTGACTCTGACATAGACTCAGTATGTAGGAAGTGCTGCTATGTACCAGACACTTTGCTAGATTATAAATAATCGTGGGAAGGATGGTCGCTTTATCTGCATATCCTCTAAGTTCAGAGTCTGATCTGGGAGGTTTATAATGAAAAAATGAATTACAATAAAAAATAAATTAAGATAAAAATATATATGGTTTACTTATTTTTTCATGTATATGAATGATCTATCTACATGTATACCTGTATGTCAGAAGAGGGCATCAGATTCCAGTATCTATCTGATGGTCATGAGCCATCATATGGTTGCTCATGGAACCATATGGAATTGAACTCATGACCTATGGAAGAGCAGACAATGCTCTTAACTGCTGAGCTATCTCTCTAGCCTTCAATTACAATATAATTGTCCTAGTAGTAAGACAAGGTTCAGAAAGACCAAAAAAAAAAAAAAAAAAAA
>NW_022196906.1:40160920-40169483 GCF_008632895.1 Mastomys coucha | reverse complement strand
TTTTTTTTAATGTGCATGTGTAGGACAGAGAACAATCTTGTCTATCACCTTCAGAAATAATGGCTTACTGGCTGGCCAGAAAGCCTAAGGGTTGCTTCTGCCTCCACTTCACAAGTACTGGATGACAACCATGTGCACCTGATACTTGTAAGTGTTTTCTGAGGACTGAACTCAGGACTCTGTGGTGTGAGGAAAGCACTTCACTGATGGCTATCTCCCTTGCCCTATGCTCTTTCCTTGGAACTTCCCTAACTTCTTGTTAGGTCTACACTACAAGAGTTAGTGGAACGGAGGAATAAAGGAAGTATGTGGAGCGGAGAGAATTGCTCCAGAGAAGATGACATTCAAGGAAGCAGAAGTAATTCAGGAAGTCAGGTTGTAGCTTGGAGTGAGGGGTCTAACAAGGCAGGGCCAGCTCCCAAAGGAGCTATACTGCCACTGCTTTACCACCAAGGTTAGGAGATCACTCATGAAGCTGTAGTCAGTACCTAAGGACCAGAACAAATACACTGCGCGGTGATGCCCATTGGAAAAGTAGCTTTGCCCTTTAAAAATTGCTGGAGGTTGGCTGGGGATAGTGGCTAACTGGGAGAAGCTCCAGGTCTGACCACCAGTGCTGCAGCAGGGCAGCTCTTGGGGTGGGGCTGGTGACATGCCTGTAACTCTAGCACTCGGGAGACTGGCATAGATGATTCTTGAGTTTAAAAATCAGCCTGGGTTATAGAAAGAGACTCTGTCTCAAAACAATATATTTTGATTTTTAAAAACATGTATATGTTTTTTAAGTTATAGTATAAAGTATACTATCATGGTTTTAGTAAAAATTCTTGAAGTTTGGTGCTTTAGACATATTAGGAGTAAACTTTAGGGCAATGGTAAACTACTAAAATATTTTTAAACTACAAAATGATATGATCAGATTTGCATGTTTGTATGTGTGTACATGTGAAGCTTGAATGCATGGTATAGTTGTTATTATTCATGTCTGCAAAGGTTTCTCACACAGTAATATGGAGATGACAAGGATGGAACTCAGCATCCACAGATTTGACTAAGTCTAACATAGGCAAGAGAAGATGATAACAGTATGTTTCATAAAGTGGTTACAAGGACAGCGGACTGACTGCACAGCCTTCACTAACCACTTTGCTCTGGTGGTGCTAAAAGAAGAAACAATCAAGACCTGTTTCTGCCAAGCCACAGGGGACACCAAACAGAGCAAATTTGTGGATAGGGGATAAAGTTCATTCTGGAAAATGTTTCAGTGAATGTGATTTCAAGATGTTGAAGGAATAAATAAAGAAAATATCTAATTAAAAAAAATGTTGAAAGAAAACACTGACTAATAGGTTGTAGTTCAGTGGTAGAGTGCCTGCCTAGCATCCTCAAGGCCCTGGGTTCGAGTCTCAGAACTATAAAACAATGAAAAAATTTTTCTAAAGATGCTAAATAGCAAATAGATGGATATGTGGCCCTAGACCTCAGGAAGGACTGTGGAGACAGTTAATTGGGAGCGGTCCCCAAAAGGGATCGGTGAAGTCATGGTAGTAAATGAGATGGTTCAGAAAGGTCATGTGGACAAGAGAAGATGTAAAGGATTAAGAGAGAATGAGAAATCTGGCAGAAGTGACTAAGAGCACATTCAGGGGACAGAAGGAATGGGTCTCAGAAGCAGTAAGAAACAATAGGGTTTAGAAGACAGTGAAAAATCCTGACAAATAAATGAGCAAATCCAGATTCTTGGAAAACTGAGGCAGGACTTCATAAGCCCAGGAGTTCAGAGGCAGCTTGGAAAACACAGTGAGACTTTGTTGGGGAAAAAAAATGAAGACCTAGTGAGACACCTGGACAAGGATGTGCAGAGTGCAATTGAAAAGATGCTCAGAATCATAGACTTCAGAGCTACAAACTAAAGGAACACAACACACCTGCGAAAGGGGACCACACCCACAGGCTAATCAGGCAAAAGCTGGTGAGGCGGGCAGCAGAAAGAACTCTCATTTACAACAACACAGCCTAGCTCTAGGGAAGGCCGTTTAGCAGTCTACTACAAATCTAAACAAGCTCTTACCATATGGTCTCACAGGCGTGCTCCGTGATGTTTACTCAAGTGAGCTGAAAATGTGTGTCCATACAAAAATCTGCACAAGGCTATCACAGCAACCTTAGATACAAACTGTCAAAACTGGAAAGCAACCATGACACTCATCAGTGGGCAAAAGAATAAACTGTAGTACATCCAGACAAGGGAGTATTCAGCCCTAAAGAGAAATGAGTTAGAAAGACACAACAGACATTATACGCCTGTACATGTTCCTAAGTAGAAGGCCAACACAAAATGCCATGGACCATATCACATTCTAGAAAGTAAAAATGTATGGAGACAATGATCACCAATGGGGAGAGAAAGAGAGGGAGGAATGGGAGAAGAACACAGGATCATCCCAGAGGTGGGGGCTACTCATGATCATGGTGGACAAAGCCTTTATACACTTGTCAGAACTCAGCCGAATCCACAATCCTCACAGTGAACTCTCTTGTAATGACAGGCTTTGAGTAATGGTGTGTGTGTGTGTGTGTGTGTGTGTGTGTGTGTGTGTGTGTGTGTGTGTGTACTGGTAGTAGGGAAGCTGTGGGAAGTGAGGCAGGGGGCATATGAACATCTTCTGTCCCTTTAATTCTGCCTTGAACCTAAAACTGTCCTAATTTTTTTCCCTAGTAGGGAATGGTAAAATACAGTCACATGACAACAGGAAATGCAGCTCCTGCATCTGCAGGACATCTGATGGCCAGGGCTGGAGCCACCCAGTGCACACTTCTCTGTCTCCAACACTGCACAGTCAGGCTAGGAAGAGTCAAGGCTTTCCCCTTTCCTGTGCCTTGTACTTCAGTCCTGTTGTGTGCATGTATCTGCTTCCTGCAGCAGGGGCACCAAAACCTCAGCAGTGAGCTCCATTCCTCTAAATCCAGCATTCAGTTCTCTGCCCTCTACTTCAGCTTCCTGGGGCAGCTTTACTTGTCTTCAAGTGACTCTGGCTTTCCTCCCTAACCATTCTTCTGACCCTCTTCCCCTTCGTCATCCCTAACCATCCTGAGATGTGCAGAGAGAGCAAGCCCATCTGATAGCATTAGTATATATTTTTTTTAGATATTTTCCTTATTTACATGTCATATGATTTCTCCTTTCCCAGTTTCCCCTCCAAAAAAAAGAAAACAACAACAAACCCCTGTTGCCTCCCCCTCCCATTTTTGTTTGTTTTTTGTTTGGTTGGTTTTTTTTGTTTGTTTTTTGAGACAGGGTTTTCTGTATAGCCCTGGCTGTCCTGGAACTCACTCTGTAGACCAGGCTGGCCTTGAATTCAGAAATCTGCCTGCCTCTGCCTCCCAAGTGCTAGGATTGTATATTCTGATGACACTCAAAGGCATCCTAAGCTAGAACTCACTTCTCTTTAACTGCTGACCGGAACCTTCATTTAGACGGCCCATTGGCACCCCAAACTTGACATTTCTGAAAACATCTCTCCAAAATGTTGACGATTCAGTTATCCTTGATTCAGTAGCAAATCCATCCTTCCTGTCGCTCAGGTAAAAACCATGGGGTTACTTGTAACTATTCTTTCTTTACATTAAATCCAATATCAAACATTATTGGAGATAGACTGCCTTGGTTCAAATTCTAGTTCAGTAATCACTAATAAGCTGTTCTACATGGGGACATTACTTACCCTCTCCTAGTTGTGGTATCACCTGCAAAGTGGGGTAACAACCTCATGTAGCTCATAATACTGAAGAGAGCTAATATCTGTAAAATGCCTCCAACAAGCCAACCATGCAGCGTGCAGCAGCGTTCTGTTCCTGAATCACTCTATTTCTCAGTCTGGGAACAGCCACCCACAGCATGCACATGCTCTCTAAGTCTCCTACCAATCAGGCTCCTTCCCTAAAAGCACCTTCACCAAGCTGCACTGCACTGCTGTACAACACTCCATTACACTGAGCTGCACTGCACTGCTGTACAACACTCCATTACACTGAGCTGCACTGCACTGCTGTACAACACTCCATTACACTGAGCTGCACTGCACTGCGCTGTGCTGCTGCACAACACTCTATTACACTGAGCTGCACTGCTCAGCATTCTACTACACAACACTGCACTACACTGTGCTGTGTCTTAGGACACGGCACTGCACAGCACTGCACTGTGTTGCATGATAGTACATGGCACTGCACTACACCACACAGAGCTGCACTACACCACACTGAGCTGCACTACACCACACAGAGCTGCACTACACCACACAGAGCTGCACTACACCACACAGAACTGCACTACATTCTCAACAAGCAGTGTAGCAACTACAGGGATTGCCTGAAAAGCAACTGAAAAAAATCTTTTCAATTTAAAAAAGTTTTTCATAATAAAAATTTAGAAAAAAAACTCCACGGGTCTAACCATATTATTCTCTATTGTTAAGAGCCTCTAATTCTTCCCCTTCCACCAGAGTGAAAGCAAAGAGTCTACATCCTCGACTCCTTTCTGGCACACCCTCAATTGCTCCCTCCCTGGGGCTTTTGGGCTGTGATCCTCCAGCATCCTTCCTTCCCAGTGTCCCTGAAATGTCATGTTTTCCAACTGTACCTCTTTGAATGATCTCCCACCCACCATCCTAAAGGATTTTTCTTCCTTTTTCCTTAGCATTATCATCACCTGACACACAACCTCCTAAGTCATCAGTTCTGAGATGACTCAGTTAAACGGAACCCACACTCCACCTACTTATTCTAAAGGTTTGCATGCTCTCCTTTTTTTTTTTTTTTTTTTTCTTGGTTTTTCGAGACAGGGTTTCTCTGTATAGCCCTGGCTGTCCTGGAACTCACTCTGTAGACCAGGCTGGCCTCGAACTCAGAAATCTGCCTGCCTCTGCCTCCCAAGTGCTGGGATTAAAGGCGTGTGCCACCACCGCCCAGTCCGCATTAGTGGCTCAGACATGAACTCTTATATGCACAGAAACCAACCAACTAAACATACCCCAAACTGAAGCCAAACCCAGAGGTTCTGAGTTAACTGTAACATCTGGGTTTCTGGTATCAGTTTTCAGTGTTAAAATTTCTAAAAAGCTATTATCCTATTGTCCACTTCTTAAAAAATTTCCTAAACAGTTTGAATCTGAAGGTAGACTAGAGAACTAGGAAATGAGAGCGTGTGAAGACAAAGATGAAAGCCTGCTTTGTCCTGGGCATCGATGCCAACATTGGAGCTCCCGCACTCCAGGGGAGGCTGTGGGGAGGACAGGTGACATGCACTGATCCCACTACAGGGACATGATGGCACCAGTGACTCACACAGCAGTTAATCTAATCTGGGTAGTCAGGGGCTGTGCAAAGCCCTCAGCCATCTTAGATTGAGGAACAATAGCTCAGACCAATTGATATGGAGCAGAGCCCAGATCCCTGAGCCAAAGCGCGTGGCTTATTTTGCTCCTAAGGAACCTTGCCTCTTGGAGGAGCTGGGGCAAGGTGCAGCTTAGAAAGCAGCCAAATGGCCACTGACCCAGCATCACTATACTTGTGAAATTACTTCACATGCCTGCCTCTCTATGAACCTAGTCATGGTTTTATGCTGACGCGTCCCTTACCTGTGGACATAAAGAATGGGATTCGGAACTTGCCACTCAGCACACGAGCCCGCAGATTCTGCAGTGTGCTCCCATCAAATGGCAGGGCACCACACACCAGCACATAGAGGACAACTCCAAGACTCTGCAGCCCAAACAGAGAGTATGGAGAGTTAATTGCATTGGAGGAAACAAAAGAGATCATTAGTTATGTGAAGATGATGGAAGCAACTTGCCCTCTCTTTATGATATAATATGGGCCACTGTCAAGGTCAACTGTCTTCAGAGCAGGTAACCTTCTTTGCTTCCAGACATGAATTTAGGGTGAGATCCCAAACATTTCTCAGACCCAGCCTCTTAAGAATGAGCAATCCCCATTGTTGACACAGGCACCATCTGCTTAGGCACCCACAGGGCTCTTCTGCAGGTGCAAAGGGAGTAGCAGAAATCTAAGGCTCATTTGAGCTGGGTGCTGGATGAGACTGGGGCTGCAAGTGCAGGTGAACGTGTTCCGCACTCACTCATGGCAGGACAGCTGTCATCTGCAGAGGGGGTAGGTAGTAAGAAGGGGACATACTCACCCATATGTCCACTTTGGGCCCATCATATTCCTTGCCTTCGAAGAGCTCTGGGGCTGCATAGGGAGGGCTGCCACACCACGTCTTGAGCAGTTGCCCCGGAGTAAAGAGATTGCTGAAGCCAAAGTCTAGAAAGGCAAGCAAACATCACCCAGGTCAGCATCCCAGCAGTGGTTAGTGGAGCGCAGGGCTGTGTCAGCAGGCTGAAATAGCAAACCTAGGAAGTAGGTAGTGAGCCATCTGAGCTCACTGGGACTGGGTCAAGTGCAACACCTGCCTTGCTTGTATGTGCCTGGAAAAGGAAGGGGAGAGGGATAAAGGAAAGGTGAAGAGAGGGGAGACTCATGCTGGAAAACTTTTTAAGTTGATGGACTCTACCACGTACACCCCCAGCCTCCCTGGCTGGCCCTGAATTCTTGGCACTCTCCCTGCCTTTTCCTCTGTACTGGGATACATTCCCTGCAGCAATCTGAAGGTGACATATCTACCTCCCCAGAGCCTCTTTCCCATCTCCAACACTTTTGCCCTCCAGTTGGCAGCTATGTCTCCTTTCTGCCCTCTGCACTTCTCTCTCTAACTAGCCAGATAAGTTTTCCACCGAGGACCTGCAGGTTAAGACTGCCTTTTGTGCTCTGTTACTAAAGACACTGGCTTTGGGGGCTGGAGAGATGGCTCAATGGCTAAGAGCACTGGCTGCTCTTCCAGAGGTCCTGAGTTCAATTCCCAGCAACCACATGGTGGCTCACAAGCATCTGTCATGGGATCTGATGTCCTCTTCTGGTGTGTCTGAAAGCAGCTACAGTGTACTCGTATATATAAAATAAAGAAATAAAATCTTAAAAAAAAAAAAAAAAAGAAACAACACTGGCTTTGTTCCCACGTTGTTTCCATCTGTCAACTTAAAAAAAAATTATGTGTGTGGGGGTGTTAGTGTTGCAGGATATTTGTGTTATTTACTGAAAAATCCTATTTCTAGTTGTAGTGTGGCTCAGTCTTAGCCACATTAATCTGTCTGGATGGAATACTGACATGCCCTTAGTACACACCTTTAATCTCAAACAATGAAGGTAAAGTTTAGTTTGTAGAAGGAAGTGCCATGTTGAAAGTGATGTTTAATTGAATGGCAAAGTGACAAAGTGATGAATCAGAGAAAGATTTGACAGAATAGGATATGCCTAACTCTCAGGAGAAGAGAGAACAAGTCAGGAGAGGGACGGAGGGGCTGGGGAGGAGCCAGATTGAATCAGTCAGCTTGCAGAGGAGTTTAAGCCTGAACAGCTGAGATGAATCAGCCAGCCAGAGCTTAGAAAGAACTAGAAAGGGTGAGCTTATTCAGCAGCAAGTCTCAGAGGCTGAAAACATTCTAGGCCCAGATTAGACTGCACTGAGGATAGAAGCTTTCAGGACTCGGTTAGCAGACAGAGGCAATAAGTCTCCGAAACATTTACATCAGGGGGAAAAAAAAAAAAAACAAACTTTTACATGTGGGTGTAGGCACAAGTCTGTATGGTTGCCCATAAAGGCCAGCAGAGAAAACTGGATTTTTTGGGAGTCACAGCCTTTTTGAGAGCAGTCTCACACAGGTGTAGAGATTTGAACTCTGGTCCTCACAATGAAGCAGCAAGTGTTCTGAATTGCTAAGCCATCTTCCCAGCCCTACTCTTGCCTAGCATCTTACCCTTTTCACCTTCTAAGCTATTTATTCAGAGCTCAGTGACTGCCACACAAAATCAGATCCTGTTATCTCCTTGCTCAAAAAAAAAAAAAAGAGGCAGCTCTCCTCTCTATTTTAGCACTGTCATTAAGCTCCATCACAGCAAGCCGCACCCTACTCAGCTCTTCTGAGTACCCCTGGCTAATCTTCAGTACTAGAGGGTTCACATCCTGTGTTTATATGCCTTTCTTTATATACTTCCTGTCTGTGCCAGGCCTGTTCCTGTCTCTTCCACCTTTCAAATGTCATCCGTTTTCAAGACATAGTCAAATATTACTTCCTGTATGAAGCTTTAACTGATTTCCAGCAGAAAATATCCTATCAGTGGCTTCCTCGGGTTGTCAGAGCCTTTTGTTTGTTCTCTAACATCCCAGTCACCACTCTGCCTTATATTGTTCTTAGCTGTATGATGTGTTCAAGCACTCTACTGACTACTGAGTGGAGGGAAGAGAGGTTTATTTGTTCTTGTCTCTTCACAGAGTCTTTGATATACAATAGAAAGGTTCACAAAAGTGAACCAGTATTACTGTCAGTCCACTCCTGAACACTGACTGGTACCTTCTCACACTGCTATGTCAATGGCCCACCGACCAGAACCTCTATCTCCAATCCCTCTCACCCAAGCTCCTGAAGATAATTTACTAATCACAAGG